>NC_067159.1:57742562-58051134 GCF_903995435.1 Acomys russatus | reverse complement strand
TGCAGTCCATCCACGTAGGAAAGATACAGAGAATTTTGAATACTTCTGAAACCTTACTTCAAACAAGACACAGCAACAGGGTTTTATCCTATAAACTGAGCCAATGGTGAAAATTCATGCGGGGAGTACCACCGATGGAACATAGGATGGGCCACGGGGATTCGGAAAGTTTGAGCCATGGCTGCTCCCTAGTAACACGGTGTTAGAAGTCCTAGTAGCTCTCTGAGATGCCCTCCAGGTCAGATGGGACAGAGATCAGTAGGCAAAAGGTCAGGTTCCTCATGCCTGGACCTGGCTCTGCACCTGGAGACACATGACTAGAAACTCTTACCCGTTAAATCTCCAGGTGGTGTCGTTCATTTCTAAGGTGCTATTTCAGCTCTTCAAATATCACGGTATGTTCTCTCCCTCCCACATTCTCTTAGAGTCACATGAACGCCCGCTTGTCAACAGCTTCAGTCACCAGGGTATTTGAGCCTCAAGTGTGGTTACGTCGAAGGAAAGGAGGGGAAAAGTGGCATCAGGCTTTTTACTACTGCTGACCTATTGGGGGCCCCCCCGAGTGGTTTCTCAGCTGCTCTTCCTGGTGACCCTGAAGCATTCTAACCTGAAGTGCCGTGGACACACACCATGGAATACAGTCAGTGCCTGTGTTCTCATGGTGTTCTTTCTTCAAAGGGTGGCGACATTTCATTGAAGAGTTATTAACGCCTCACGTTGGAGACAGTGCACATGATAGTTGGCGTTTCCATTTTTGTAACTCTTGTCAAAATGTTTTGTGTCAAGATTTTGTCACACCTGTAGTAAACTCATTTTCAAACTGAGTAAAATTAATAACCATCGCCGACTGCTTACCATGTTCTGGGGACTAAAGAGCACCTACGCAACCCTTGCTCCTGACAGTGCTGAAAAGTGGACTGGGTTCCACTTTCATCCACGTTGTACAGATCTGAGAGTGACTAACTGAGGACATTCATCCCTTTTGTGGCTGGTGTGATAGCCACACTCAACTCTTGGGCATTGTGCTGAGGCCCCGGAACTGGCCACGTCACCTGAGAGGCAGTGATGGGTGCTGACCCAACAGTTGCCACTGTGGGTCTGAATGCTTCCATGGTACGGCCCTTCCAACCTGGCACTCCATCTCACACAGGCATGGCCGGGCTCTCTGGTACCTGCAGTGCTGCCTCCTGGCACACCAGAGGTCCACACCATGCACACATGAGGTGCTGCTTTTAGTGCATGGATGTGATTCCCTTTTCTGGCCTGAGAGTCACAGTTCCAATTCCACCTTTTCCATTTTCTGCAAGTGACTCTCTTTGCCCCACAGTCTGGACAATCACAGTACAGCTTCACATTCTTATTTCCACCTGGTCCATGCACAAGTCTCAACTCTCTCCCTTTTCTGCTCTGAAAACGTGAACAACTCCCCCCTCACACACACACGACCTTTCTGTGTCTTACTAGGCAGCTGGTGTGTAAGAGTGTGCGCCCACAGATGGAGAGGAATGGCTTCGATGACTTTGTCTTCCCCTTGCAAATATACTTTATAAACCTCTTACCAGGATAGCTGTATTTCTTCCAACCTCCTGGTTTATTTTTAGCCCTACAGATGCTGCACTTCTTTGCAGGTAATCTGAAGATATTTCATTCAGACATATGCCGTATTATGATATTCCTGAGACTAGGCTTCTAGACTGAATTTTATCAACCAGAGATTTAAAACTAAAATTCTGTACATTATATATCAGAGATAGAACGAGAACTGTGCTATACTGTCGTCTATCTCCCTTAAATTTTAATGTTTCTAATTTATATTTTATGATCCCAGATTTTTCTCACGAAGAGATGCACTGCTACTAGCATAGGGCCCTCAATCCGTCCAGGAAAGTCAGGGTAGGGCCAAGAACGGCTCAGAGGCCCTGTGGGTCCTCACGCTGCCTCTCTCCCTAGCATCTCCCTAGCTGTGCTTCCCAGCTCTTCAGAGCTGGAGAGAATTGAATTTGCTTCCACTTAGGCCCCAGTAGGTTGCCATGCTCCCTGAGGGCCTGCAATAAATACTGACTAAATTGGATATTGCCCTGTTATTGTTCCCTCCCTGTTTCTCAGGCCTGCCAGTTCCCAATTCTCTATCCTTGTAGTGTTCCCTCCATTTCTCCCATCTCGGTCACACACACAAACACACACACACAGACACACACACACAGGCACACACACACACAGACACACACACACAGACACACATACAGGCATGCACACACTCACAGACACACACACAGGTGTGCACACACAGGCATACACACACAGGCACACAGACACAGGCACACACACACGCATGCACACACATGCACACACACACACACACACAGGCACACACACACACATGCCTGCACATACGCACACCTTTCTGCATCCGCGCTTGTTCCTTCCAGCATCATTGCATTTTCCCAAGTAACTTGGCGCACTAATAGATTTTTATATATAGAATAATCCATTTAGCATTTTTTTCTTGGAAACATTTTTTTTTTCAGTTTTCAGCTGGAGGCACCCAGGAAGGTGGGTGGGTTTCTATTCCCCACATACCATCACAAGTCAAGCAATGGGCCACAGGGTCTGTGGGCCTCTGGGCTTTTTTTCTCAGCTTCTGCCCAGACAGACTGCATTTTTCAGTGCTGGGACACAAGGCACACTGAGCCCAGAGGGAATTCCCGCCTCCCGTTCCCCTTCTGTTTTAAACTGCACTTTAGTATCTTTGGCCTGAGATACTGGCAGAGGAACACAGTTACACAAACTCCTTGGAGCCTTGTGTCCTGCCTCCCCGCAACGCCCCCTCCCCCCCACCGCCCCGGTTTCTTAAGGACTGCTTCTGGATGTGGTGTGATGCTCTTGATTTTCCCTGCTGTCTGGTGAATACGGAAAGAGTGACAGCACCTGTCCTTCACTGTGTTACCTTTAGCATAGTTCTCTAAATGGTATTTGTGTCTGGAAAGTCAACAACCTAAGTGACACTAAGGGCTGAGGGCGTCATGTCGTGCGTGGACAGCAGAGGAAACTTCTGACTGGTTTAGGAGAAGCATATGGCCTGAGAACATTATTGGAGTGCTTCAGTTAACATGCTGTGTATATGTGCACACGTGTGTTTGGTTATACGTGTGTGTACATGTGTGTGCATGTGTTTGTGGTCTGGAGTACAGCCTCAGCTATCTTCCTTAGGCACCATCCACCTTGGCTTTTGACACGGGGCCTCTCACTGGTCTGGAGGTTGCCGCTCAGCAAGCCTCAGGGTTCTGCCTCTCTCCATCTTGCTAGGGCTGGCATCACAAGCACGCACCACGATATCCAGCTCTTTTTAAATGTGACTGTGGGCTCTTAGGTTACCATGGTGGCTTCCTAATGAACAAGGAAAGAGGTTGGAGGAGCCAACTGACTTTATAAAGGACACATACCCAAGAACAACAACACCACACTTGTTAAATGTGAGTGTTTTGTGTTCTCAAGGGCAGAATTTATGCCTTGAAAAGAAAATCTCTTCAAGGTTATTTTGGTATAAAGTGTCACTCATGTTTATGCATTAGTTTGTGATTATTTTTTTAAATACATTCATAAATTAGAAAAAATTTACAACTACTTTGGAGTAATTCTTTTAATTTATAGTCTAACTTAATTGAGTCCCCTAATATTTAACTACTTTCATTAATGTAATTTATTTTGATTCCTTTTTTAAGCACAGACATCATCTGACTTAACAGTCCTCTTAAGAACTCATTCTCACAAACCTGGTAAGTGAATTTGCGGTGTGACAGAATCAGATTCTCCTCAGGGTAAGACTTTGTCTGAGGCTGCAACTCTAAAATAATGACTAAATAACTCTAAAATAACAACTCAACTGAACAGCTCAATCCGAAGCTGCAAAGCTGCCTGCTGTTCCAAATGCCTGAGTTTTCTCAAACAATTTTTAAAAATGAAATTCTAAATGAATGCACCTTCCTAAGTACAAATATTTCAGAGTCATCACATGGCTGCTTGGATTCTCAATATATAATGGCAGATGTTGGCCTGTCTATAAGAAGACAGTTCTACCATCCCGAGTGACTATTTCCCTTGTGATGTTGGCCCCCTTGAGGACTGCTGCTGGGTCTCAGATGGTTGTCTTCATCTGAGCTGCGTGCCTGAGAGCTGCCTGGCCCGCGGCACCTCCTGTCCAGCTCTCTCTCCTGCAGGCAGAATGTGTGAGCATGACTCCTTGCTGTGTGGCCCCAAACAGGTGACACCTTAAAAGAGAGATTCAAGAAGAGAGAGGCAGAGACTCGGGCTGAGAAACAGGCTCCTCAGACGATGCCATCAGAGCTGACTGTACTCCTGGCTTCAGCCGAGAGAGGACTGAGCAGAGAACCTGCCTCTCCAAATTCAGACTCTCCTCCCCTCACATAAGCCAGGACCCTTTAGTTCCTAAGCTTGTGGTTTGTTAGAAAGGGGTGGAAACCAAATGAACCACATTGTTGTCTTTTGACCTCAAATGTGCTTCAGATTCCACAGAAATGTTGAGATATCCTTCACCTGTACACACACCATCCTGCTCCCAAGCTCTCACAAGTAGAAACTGGAGGCGGCCTCTCTACTCACAGTGCCCCACATTTGGGGACATCTCTACTAACAGTGCCCCACATTTGGGGACCTCTCTACTAACAGTCCCCCACATTCTTCTGGATATTAGAGTGATGCACCATGGAACTCTGTATCTCTTGCCACGGTATTTAACTCTTTTTCCCAAGAACACTGGAGTGCAATCAGTCTGATTCTGAAGAGCCAGACTCTACTTTGAGAGACAGTGGTCGCGTAATGACAATTAAACCATCTGTGTGTATAAGAAACGACGAAGAACATTTCTGCTCTGTGAGACCCTATGCTCAGGGTGGAAATAAGCTTGGAGATGCAAAACTGTGTGTTAGGTCACACGGCCCCAGCTGTGGTGCCCTCTGCTTCAGCACGTGGCTGGTAGGATGCTCCGGTCCTCAGACCCCGGAGGCTCCCGACATTTTCAGAGCTGGGGAACAGCTCAGGTTGTTTCCTTCCAGCTCACCCTCTGCTCTAACATGATAGATGGTTTATTATTTTTGTCCATACTTTCTAATGAAGAGTCTAAATAATGTCTCTGTATATTTAAAATTCCAAATTCTTGAGATCTTATAAAGCAGAATTTTAAAAAATCTGTTTTAGATGTGAGCTGGTTGATTTATATCTACCATGTTCTATCTGGGTGGCTATGCTACCTCATAATTTTTCAAAACTTATATTCAGGAACAAACTATAGACTGGTATGCAAACAAGAACAGAGATCAGAGAAATATTTTCTTTCTTTTATTGTGCTTGGACATAAGTTTCTATTCAGAAGTCTGAACAACCTAAAACGAGTGTGGGAAAGGCAGCTTTTGAGGCTTTTGGCCCAACTGGGAAACAATGAAGTGGTCTGGCCTTTCTGTTCTGTTTTGATGTTAATTAAAGATGCGGTGTTGTGGGGGTAGACAGTCTGAAAGTCAGAAGAACCATCATGCGCAGTGGGCGGCGCCATTCAGCCTTCTCCAGGCTGTGCTTCTGGGAAGGCAAGAACGCCCCACAACTCTCTGGAAGTGGCAGGGGACCTAGATATGCTACAGGAGGCTCCCCTCAGTCAAGAGGGACAGGAGAACCCAGATCAGCATAGTTGGGTGTGTGGGTGGCTCCCATGCACAGAGAATTTAATGATCAGAATAAATAAATAAATAAACAAACAAACAAACAAACAAACAAACAAACCACCGCGGGGACAGGGACAAGTGGAAAATGCACTGTGCTACATGCGGTTCTAGTCTTGGCCAGTAGACAATTCTTCTGTGGTCCCTACTCCATATTTTTCTTCTTGGAATGACAGGGTATCAGCAACTTCCGATATGTCTTCATGAAACCTTTAGCCTAGAAAGCAAACTTCCACCTCCTTAATGCCCTTTTGAAAGGCACCTGTGAAGTCTCCTCTTTTTGGGATTGATGTATTGTCTGTTGGGCCTCACCTTCCATCTCAGAATGTTCCTTCTCCCCCCACCTCCACCCCCTACTTTGACTCCTCTGTGAGAACTGGATTCTTGGCCTCTTTGGGAAAGCTCACTCCAGGCCTCTGTGGCGCTTCATTCCAGTCAGCCTCAGCTGGCCCTCATTCCCTTGACTGCAGGGCAGAGGGGAGGAATGCAGACCTTCCCCTCAGTGAACAGCTGCGGCTGCAGTCCTACTGGCTACACCCTCAGCACCCAGATAGGCATCTGACTGCCTCCATTTCCTCTTTTTAGCTTCCCTTGTGCCGACCCTGACATATGAATGCCCCTTTATCATCTTTACGGTGAGAACAGTACCGACTGTAGAGGCAAAGCGGGCTTCTCTAGATAAGATAAGCCAGTGAGAAAGTAAGGGGTGGGTTTGAGATTCGAAGCATCTCCCTGGATCCAGCTACTAAGTCCAAGAAACTAGGGGTGGTGATAAGAGAGGTGGACACACACACGCTGACCCTAAAGCCAGGTTCACAAAGGCATGCACACTTCAGTCACCCTTGCACACTGTCCCGCCAGGGTCCTTTGTACGTGCATCACTTGGATAAAGAGCATAATGAAGTCATTGGAACAACTTTTCTTAGGACAGAGCTCTCTTCACACCTTGGTTCTTGACTCTCTCTGGCTTGGCCTCCAGGGTGACCCGAAGGCTGAATGTAGCTCCAGAGGGACATTTTGCTTCCTTTACTTCCGTGAGTGTGGCCGGCCCTTGTGCTTTCTTGCACACCATCGTCTCTGGAACCTGCCTCGCCGCATTCTTTGCTCCTCTCCGCTGGGCTATGTTGAGATACTCCTTCAAATTCTAAGCATAGTCTGAAATTCTGTCAGCACGGCAGCCCGTTCCATGGCAAACCAGAGGCCCTTTCTGTATTTGCAGCTCCAGACCCTAAGCATCCAGAAGGCAGAGACTGTCACACACACCAGCACTCAAGTAATGACTAGTCAGTGCAAAGAGAAGGGGCTGCTCCACTGTTTCCACTTGATTTTGGGATGGATCTCCTAAATTCTCATTTAAACTGAAAAGGCCATAAAAAGCCTACAGGTAAGTGGGACAGATCTATGGTGAGATATGGCAGGCCACAGTGAGGTGTGACCTACAATCATCTGAGACAGGCCTGTAGTGAGATATAACCTACAACCAGGGATGATATACCTACAGTCTGCTGTGGCAGACCTGTAGTAATATACCAACAACAATATACAATATACAAAGAATGAACACAGGTGTGGTGGACTACAGTCAGCTGGGGTAGTCAGACACTACAGTCAGATACGGCAGACTCTGCTAGGTGTGAGGTAGCCAGAGACACCTTAGTGACCTCAAGCCTGATGGTTAATTGCTTTGCATCTTATTTTCTTTTTTTTTTGGTTTGTTCTCATATTCTCATACTCTAGATAACTGACAAAAATGAATTTTCAGACAAAAACAAGAAGACAAAGCCTCTCCACTTTTTAAAAATAGGCACACCCACTGTGGTCTGTGACCACCCACAAGGAGGGAATGGTGGCTGGACCAGTGGCCCTCATGGGTGGAGCTGTGATCTTGGCGCAGCCTGCTTGTTTGGGCACTTTCAGGCTTGCATAGCATTCCTTAGCTCTAACTACATCGGCCGTAAAAATAGCAAGGACTCTTACAGCCTTGCTTGTAGCCCAAGGAAGGAAAGAGGCAAAACTGTGCCAATGCTAGATCACCAAAGGAGATCACAGACAGTCCAGGTACTCCACAGATGCCTTACTCAACATGGAAAATGGTATTAAAAAGAGGCAGGAGAAAGGGCAGCTGAGTGGCAGCTAACAGGGGCACTAATGTATGTTGCATGACTTGCTATTCAAAATCTCACACACTGAGAAGGAAAATCAAAGCAGACCAGGGTCAATGCGGACATGAGCTTCTGAGGCCAGGCAGGGTTTTCAATAATCTATGAATAATTACTGGGGGTCCCCTTTAGTATGTGTGACCTTAAGTATGGGCTGCAGTTTGGAGCTGAAATGACCACCAAAAGCTGATGTATTAAAAGCTTGACCTCTGGCTTGTGGTCCTGAAATACTTGGCTCATGTGGTGCTGATTGGTGCATAGTTAAGTTTATAGCTAAATGGGCTATTGCTGCTTAGAGGAGGTAGGTCCTGGGGTGTGCCTCTGAAGGGAATATCCTGCCCTCCTCTTCTTTTCTCAGGCTCTTTTGCAGCTTCCTGTCTTCCATGAAGTAAGAGTCTTGGCGGTGCCTTTTCTTCCTGCTGCCCTGGTTGATGCCGCAAGCGCTACCCCACCCCTGCCCCTGCTCCCCACCCCAAGTTGGTGTTGTAGAGTATTTTTGTACAGCAACAAAGTTGACATAGAATTAAATTCTAGACATTCATGAGTTTCCAGGGGAGAAGCCGTGGGGGGAAGGCAGACTTGCACCATATGCTTAACTACATCCCTCACAGGCTGTGGCTGGGCTCCATCACACCTGTGACACCTCACCTGTGCTGTTCCTGATAACCCTGCTCATAGGTTTGAACAAGATAAGTTCCTGGAACAGGGTCTCACACAGAAGAACACCTGGCACAGGACGGTTTCCAGCTGCTGACATTTGTTTTGCACACTGCGCCAAGCCTGATTAGTGTTGAAGGAGAAAGCTGCAAAGAAAACCAGGAGTGAAGGGCTATCTCCAGCAGTCACACTTCTCTCTCTGCACCCCCGTACCCCCCATAAGCTGCCCCCCGTACCCCCCCATAAGCTACCCCCCATACACCCCCCCCCGGTAAGCTGCAGCCTCCAGAAGAATTTTAATTCAGAACATAGCTGTTCTGGCAAGAGATCATATCCAAAGACTTTCAAGGTGTGTGTGATCTGGCTGGAATACAAACACGCCTTTAAGCCAGGAGACAGAGGCAGGTCCAGGCATGGTGGTACATGCCTTTAATCCCAAATGAAGGTAAAGTTAGTTTGCAGAAGGAGGCACCCATGTTTGAAAGTCATGTCTAATTGAGTGGCAGAAAAGGTGACAAATAATGAAAGATTTGACAGAATAGGATAAGTTAGCTAAGGGGCAATGCAGGGGGCGAGGGGGGGAGGAAGAAGGGGATGGAGAGGAAGAGAGAAGGAGAGAGAGGAGAGAGGGAGAGGAAGAGAGAGGGAGAAGGGCGAGCAGAAAGGAGAGAGGGGGAGAAGAAGAGAAAGGAGGGAGGGAGGGAGGGAGGGAGGGAGATAGGGGAAGAGGAGGCAGTTTTACCGGGAAAGCTTTACGGAGAGATGTTGAATGAAAGAACAAGGGAGACACAAGTGAAGACCAAACAAGCCAGAGAACGAGGAGCCAGAAGGTTAGAGCAGACTGCTGGAGTTAGCTTGAGGCCAAGCAGAGCAATTCAGAGGCTGAGAGAGAAGCCAGATTGAACAAGTCAGCTGGGAGGAGTTTGAGCCAGAACAGCTGAGTTGACCCAGCCAGGCCAGAGCTCAGTAAGAGCAAGAAAAGGTGAGCTTATTATGCGGTAAGTCTCAGAGGCTGAAGACATTCTAGGCCTAGGCTAGATTGTATGGAGGCTAGAAGCTTCTGGAACTAGGCCTAGGTTAGCAGACAGAGGCAGTAAGCCCCCGAGACAACAACTGAAACAGGTGAATAAAAGCTCTATTTACAGCAGCCTCCCTGGACTTAGTTCACCTTTGTCTTTCCAGCAAGTGGTATTATGGCACCCATTGCAGATCCTGTATATACAATATACACACTATGTTACAATATACACACTACTATGTATCTCATCAGTGGCTGAGATGACCACTCCTGGAAAGCAGAAGCCATATTTGACTTTACGTCAAGTTCCCTTCCTCATGAATGCTGCACTGCCTGGCTGCAGTGTAAGGAAGAGGGAAGGAAAGCGTTGGGAGGCCTGTGTGCTGGCAGTGGCGGTGCAGGCGTCCTAGCTCTGCTTCAAGTGTATCGTTTTCTCGTGACTGCTGATGGAGGCTGTCTCCAGTGTGCCCAGTAGTCCAGCACTTGAGAGATGAAGAAGAGGAATCTCAGCCTCATCTTCAACTACATAGCAAGACTGAATGTTGCCTGGGCTACGTGAGAACCTGTAAAACTGATAATGATGAAAATAATAACAGCTTAATCCAGTTTCCTACATTTCCGTGTTACTGTTTATATTGGGTGGTTTTGCAGATATGTGAAATGCTTTGTACATGACTAAGGGCTAGTCTCTAAATAATACTTTCTCAAGAATAATTAAAATGTTATTGTACAGAACGTTAAAATAATTCAAGAAAAACTTCTTTTAATAATGACTGGTTCAACAAAATTCTCTAACTGTTCCAAATTTTTATTCTTAAAATAAAGGTGATCTGTATGTGACAGAAAAATTGGTACATACGGTTTGCCCAATTTAAAAAATGAAATTGCCTATACCAAGGACACTTTGCTTTTTTCATCAAAATGGAAAAGAATGCTTTGAAGAGCCAGATAAATTTAATTTCCTTATGTAGTTTTGATAGCATCATCAGTTTAATCCCGTTAACCAACAAATGGCATTTTGAGTCTGCCAGAAAATGACATCCAATTCTTAGCTTCCTAAATGGCCTCAAATAGTGTTACACTTTTCAGAATCTTCTGAGTGTCTGTTATGAAGGGTAGCTGGCTGTCTTCTATGGTTCTGAAAAGTAAATTCCATTTTCCCCTCCAAAATGTATGTTATGTAATTGCTCAAATCAAGATTAGAATATTTTAACAAGATGTTGTCACATGGAGAATTTCTGTGGGATTTAGACCACTGATTCCCTTTGGGCAAAATCATGTTGAGATTTGCATTTGTTTCTTGATGCTTTTCCTTCAGATCTGTCTTCTGTCACCAGCAGAGACTGCCGATTGTGGCTTCATCTTGCAGACGCCATGGGTCCCCCCCGTGTAGACAATGGATCCAGGACTGTGGAGTTGCACGTGTACTCTCTCCCCCAGTAGGAAGTGGCCATCGACACCCAGTCTTCCAGCTACTAAAATACCTCATTAGCATTACTACAATTTCTTCTCTGATCTGTCAACATTAATTACGGAAGATAAAATTTGGAAGAGAAATGACAACTAAGATAAAAATAATAAGTGATATAGAAATTAAATGTCTGCTTTCCGTTTTCTTATGTTCTTAAATATATCTGAAAATTGCCAATGCACCCTTTATTAGCCAAGTGTTGCTGGCCATGAATTGCAGCTCAGGTTAATGCAGTCCTCTGTGGACCATGTCACCTTGCCCAAAGTGTGAGGGAAAAGGTAAACTTAACAACTTGGTAGCAGACAGCAGGCTACAAGCTCCCCATCAGGAAAATAATTTGCCTTGAAGAAAGTCCTAGATACAGAATTTACTCCCTACAAAATAAATTTGGAGTGAGAAAATAAGAAGAAACACAGCCTGTAAGACAATGATGACAAACAGAGCACGTGGTGCTTAATATACACTGCCGCATGGTAGAGTCTGGAGTCACCCCCTTGTGAGACACCCTTTGGGTGTGCCTGTGGAGCATTATCCAGTTAGGGCAGTGGAGGCGCTACACCACCTTAAATGTGGACATGACCATCCCAAGAAGCAAGGGTCTGGGCTGAAGATAAAGGGAAGAGTGAGGCGAGTGCGAGCATCCGTCATCTCCGCTGTCTAACTACAGGCGCTGTGTGAGCAGCCACCCCAGGCGCCTGCTCCTTGTACGCTCTCCTCCAGGGTGGACTGAGTCTTCCGGTTGTGAGACAAATTAAAATCCCTTTTAAGGTGCTTTTATCATTACCCTTTTATTATGGCAACAGGAAAGGTGGCTAATGTAATGGTGGTGTTAAAGAAATGCCTGAATAAAGAGAGTAAGACAGCAAGGGTACTGAAGGAAGGTGTTTTCGGTTACCTGGTAGTAAGGAGGAGAGATGGGGAAACCCCTTCCAGTCACTCTGGGAGGCACATCAGCTTTTGTGGGAACCTGGCATGCTGAAAACGTGGCTAAGGAACACAGGCAGGTGGCTAGGAGGGAGATAAGTGAGTCTCTACAGGACGTATGGGGAGCTGTGCAGAGAAACAGATATTCAGCTAGGGCTGCGAAGGTCAGTCGATACGGGCTCAGGTCAAGGTGGGAAGTCAAGAGATTAAAAGGCTTGGAAAGGAAAGAAAACTTTCACAACAACTGCTGAGCCAGTAGTAAAGGCAGGGACAAAACCCAGGGAGATCCAGAAAGAAGGAAAGCAAGTGTGTGTGTGTGTGTGGGGGGGGACTGTAAAGGAGAAGGTTGAGAGAGTGTCAGGGCACAACCAGGAATCTGCAGAGATAGCACTGAGAGACATGGTAGGGCTGACATGTGAACCAGAGATGGTAGCCACTGTGGTAAAGATTTAGGTCGATCTATGAGCAAGGAGTAGCTAGCGATTCAGATTTGCAGTGAGTTGAACGTTGGTTTCCAAAAGATGCGTCCACATGCTAATGTCTAGAAAAGTCCAATGCTACGGTAATTTTTAAGTGTAAAGGTCTGAGCCACAATGGTCTGAGCTGGGATTGCCCAGCTGGCTGCTGAATCCAACCACACAGGACCTTAAAGGAGAAAAGCAGAGAAGGAAAGATGAGAGAGTAGAAGGGAAGAGGAAACAAGCGGACCAAGACTGGAGAGGTGCTGCCCGGGCCAGGATGGCTGAGCAGGAAGAGGCAAGGCACTTTTCTTCTCCAGCCTTCAGGGAGGTGTAGCCCCGCCCGCACCTCCAGCTCAGCTTTCGACTTTCCAGAACTGCATGAGGAGACTTTCCCCCCTGGTTCTGAGTCACCAAAAACTGTGTGTGTGGGGGGGTTTGTTGCATCCCTGAAGTTAACATAACCCCCAAGCTTGGTCATTACAAGAGAAACAGCAATGGCTTGCATGGCACAGTGCCCTCTGGTTCACAAGCCTCTTCTTGTGGGCACGATCTTATTCTGACGATAAGACAGTAGGATAGTCCGTGATATCCAGGAACCTGAGATTTAAATAAATACAGAATAAAATTCTTACATTTATTCTTGTATCTCCAGCTTTCTGTTTTACGTATTTTTTGGTAATGAATCTGTCCCTAAGCTCTGCCTTCTTGACATCCATCTGTTCTTAGTAGTTTTGAGTGGCGTCCAAATGGTCCTTGCAGACCTGGACTGGGAAGGAGGGAGTGAGAGGTGTATCGGGAAGTGAGTGCAATAGATCATAAATCAGGCCTAAGGCCCCTTTCCTATCTCATGGGTCTCAGATATTGATTTTGAAATATTGGGTTAAGAGTTTCAGACTCTTTGAGTCACACTTTTTCTCTTTTATGAAATAAGGATATTAAATCCTACTTGGGTTGGTTTAAGAATGAAAGAACTGTGTAAAACAACTTTGAAGTCTGCAAGGACATTGCAAAATAGCAATTCTGCTTAGAAGGGGAAGAGGGAGGGGGGAGGGACGGGGCCCTCTCATGGGGAGCTCTTGGAAACAGCATGTGCCTACCCTGCACTCACTGCGGAATCATTAGATCGGAGCCTCATAGACCTTGGGGGCATTATTATGTTTTATAAATCTCAAGTTAGTCTCGTGCCTACAGCCAGTTTTTAAAATCCACAATGGAGTGGAGAAAGGTGAACTATGGAGTTAAACTTATCTTGAAATGACTCACACAAAACAACAGAAAATTCCACTCTGTAAATTGAATGATAAGAGGAAAAGAACATTTTTTGGTGAGTTAATCTTGGTTGTCAACTTGTAGGAATTAGGATCATGATGGAAATGTGCCTCTGGGTTAGGGTGTTTTCAGGAAGATTCAACTCAGCAGAGAAGACGCGTCTATTTTGTTATCTTTTTTGAAACTAGGCCAGAGCTTGCTTTGTAGACCAGGCTGGCCTTGGACTCGCAGGGTTTCATGTGGCTCTGCCTCCTGAGTGCTGGAGTTAAAGGCGTGGACTACCACACCATGCCAAGGAAAAGCCATCTTGACTGTGGGTTGCACCATTCCAGCACCTGAGGTTCCAGGCTGAAGACAAAGGGAACAGTGAGCTGAGCACCAGCGCTCATTTCTCTCTGCTCCCTGACTGTGGATGTAGTGTGCCCACGTGTCCCACAGACCTGACTCTAAGCCTTCCCTTTGTGATAGGCTTGATCCCCAAACTGTAAGACCAAACAAATCCTTCCTTCTTGAAGTTAGTTTTGTTAGGAAGTTTGTCACAACAATGAGAAAACTTACTAACGAAAACCTCTTTAACTATCCGTTCCTGTAGCTTTAAAGTGGAAATAAGACCAACTCTGTGTACTCTGGTGGTCAGTCCTGGAACTCACTCTGTAGACCAGGCTGGCCTTGAACTCAGATATCCACCTACCTCTGCCTCCCAAGTGCTGGGATAGAGAATGTAGTGTAGTGCACCTTTAATCCCAGCTCCACTTTTTAATGCCAGCACTCTGGAGGCAGAGGTAGGTGGATCTCTGAGTTTGGGGCCAGCCTGGTTTACAGAGTGAGTTCCAGGACAGTCAGTGTAACATGGTGAGAACATCTTGAAAAAAACAAAACGAAACAAAAAGAGTAAAAAAATAAAAATAAAAATAAAAAAGATCAGTTAACTCACCATGCAGTTTTCAGAGCTGATTTAAAAGTACATGCACATGGGAGAGTGAGTTCATGTTGATCTGGTTCCTGACACCCTTCTCATGTCTGGAACATCAGAAGGCTGGAAACTTGGGCTGTGCTGACCTCTTCCTTATACACATACCTGAATTTAAGCCCTGTGCTGCATTTTCTCAGAGGTGAAGTCTTAGTAAGTGTGGCTCTGGTGTTGAGTATAGACACTAATCATGTTTCATTGATTTCTCATAAAGCCAGTAGTTTCTCCTATAATTATTCACATTAGCTAAGAGACTAAGTGTTTCTGCATTAATCATTGCCCTAGGAAAATGCCAACTGTTTCCTGTGCATAGCAACTGGGTTTGATTAAAGTCACAAGACACCGTGCCCACCGTCAAGGGCATTGTGGTCGCTGTAAGAAACAGTGGTGGAGAAGTCCAGGTATTGGACGTCTGTCAGCAGTCTTTGTTTTTAGTTATGGAAGATTAACTTCGTCTTGCAAGGCATTTCATTTTTGCCTTTGTTCTATAGTCTGCAAGGAATTAGAAAAATTGCTTCTTTTCTCTAAGGAATTTCTGACCAGGTCTCATACACACTTACCCAGCTCCAAGGAGCCTCATGTCATGTCATAATGAGCCATATTGTAACAATCTAATTAGAGTTGGTAAGAGAGCACTCAATTCTACGTAAAAATCATACAAGAAATGGCTGATTTCAAGTGGTTGTTTCTGGTGACTGGTGTCAAAGGGTCAGAGAAATCAACCAAATGGCAATAAAACAAATAAAACCAACTACTATGGGCAATAAAATAAATAAAGCAATATTAGATATAACCAAAGTACAGAAGGAACATCCACATGTTTATATTTATAAAAACAGCTAAATGGACAAGCAGAAAAGAGAATTTGTTCAGCAGAATTTTTGTAGTAAATATTATTGTTCAATGTTTATTGTATATATATTTTTTCATTAGTGTATTTATTTATTTACTTTACATCCTCATCAGATCTTCCCTTCCATGCCTTCCCTCCTTCCTTCCCCTCTCTCTTTCTCCTCAGAGATGGAGAGGCCTCCCATGGATGTCAACCCACCTTGACCTATCAAGTTGCAGTAGGACTAGGTGTTATTTTATTCTATTGAGGCCTCATAAGGCAGCCCAGTTAGGGGGAAGGGGTCCAAAGGCAGGCAGTGTAGTCAGAGACAGCCCCTGCTCCTCCTGTTAGAGGACCCACATGAAGATGAAGATCTGTTACGTATGTGTATGTGGTCTAGGTCCATCCCATGCATGCTTTTTGGTTGGTGTATCAGTCTCTGTGAGCTCCAGTGGGCCCAGGTTAATTGATTCTGTAGGTTTTCTTGTCAGGTTCTTGACCTCACTGGCTTCTTCAGTCCTTCCTCCCCTCTTCCATAAGATCGCCCCAGCTGTGCCTAATGTTTGGCTGTGGGTCTCTGCATCTGTTTTTATCAGCTGCTGGGTGAAGCCTCTCAGAAGACAGTTATGCTAGGCTCCTGTCTGCAAGCACAGTGGAGTATCATTAACAGTGTCCTGGATGGGCACGCTCTCTCTTTCTCTCCTGGCGTGGGTCTCAGGCTTGACTTGTTATTGGCTGGCCATTCCCTCACTTTCTGTCCCTTCTTAATCCTGAACATCTTACAGGCAAGAAAAAAATGTGAGTCAAAGGTTATTTTTGTGTCTGGGTTGGTGTCCTCATGCTGTTGTTGGAAGTCTTGCCTGGTGGTCATTTTAAGCTCTATAACCCTGTTGCTAGGGGTGTTACCTAGGGTTACCCTCATAAGTTCCACAGAGGTTTTGTTGTCCTAGTTTCTAGCTCACCCCAGAGATGCCCCCTCATCCCAGTTCTCTGTTGAGCAGAATTTCAAATCCTTTACAAGTTGCCTCAAACCAAGGAGGTGGGCAGAACTTCCCACTTTACCCTTTGCACAGTGGCTTCCTCCTAGAGTGCGTCAGATGAGAGGAAAGAAAAACAACTTACTGAAGACAGCCGAGCAGCATGGGGATCGGTACCCATCCACGTCCGCTGGGTCAGGATGCTGGCAGCGTGGTCCTCCGGTGACAACATAAAAACAGCCCCTTCCTCCCAAAGATCCACATCCCTGGTAAAATAATGGGCATGCAAGACACAAGAGTAGATTGTTATAAACTGTAAAGTCAACCCTCTTTAAAATTCTAGGGTCATAAAAGATGAGAGATTCAAGAAATGCAAGGATGCTTTGGCTGTGTCTCTCAACCCTCACGACAAAAGCGCCTTTCTGTAGGAGATGGTGGGTACAGAGACCCACAGCTGGTCAGTCAACATGCATAGAATAAGAGACTGGGCACATCTCGGCTCTAAGGGGGTCATTTATGTCACATCTCCTCCTGGAAAGGCTCAGGGGTCACCACAGAAGAGGGGTGCAGAAGCATTGTGATGAGCCAGCGGTAGTGCACATCTGAGGAGAGACAGAATTTACCAGACATGACAGGGCTGTTCTACACCCAAATGCACTGCATGCATAAGACCTTCAAGGCAGCTGAAACCAGAGCATGCATGGGGAGGGCCTCATGAAGTCCCCTTCGCAAGTTATGATGGCTGTGGGGTGGAGACTAAGTTTCCTGCAAGGAAGTGGCCCCCAGAAAGGCTCCCCATACTCCAGAGGATTGTCACATACCCATGTGCACACAGGCAGCACTAAATGGATTCGATGGGTTTGAAAACACAAGCTCACTCGCACACACATTGGGAGGTAAAAAACCGTGGGAGGGGTGGGGGGAGAATTGGAGTGGAAGCAGTGAGGAGTAGATTTGATCAAACATATTATATGCACACATGAAATCATCAAACAGTTAAAAAAAATAAGTAGACACTGTCACTGCCTAAAGAAAATATGACAGGACAGAATGTTATGCAGTGTTACGGCTGGCATCCTGGAGCATGAGAAGGCATACATCAGAGGGTTTGAGGATGCCTGAGTGAAGTGTGGTCTCAGTTAATTATGGCAGATCACTTCTGGCTTCTGAGTGTAGCAGCTGTACCACTCCAATGGAAGGCAGTATGCTGGAAGCATCTCTGCAAATTAAGAACAGTTCTAAGGTTCATCTTAAAACAAAGGCACGTTTGTGTAATGTGCTTTCTTGTCCAAGAAGGCAAGGATGGTAAAGCACGTACTGTGAACTAGGCACCTCACTATGTGTTGTGGTTATAAAGACAGGCGAGATTTTAAAGTTAATTTAATTATAAGAATATAGGTAAATAATGAAAATAATATAGAGTAATTGAGAAAACAATTATTTTATAATGTCATTCATGGAGATATTTTAACCAGCATTTGGTGAGAAACATTGAAGATTTAAGTTGCAGCTATATGAAAGAAATATTTCAGAAAAGCAAAAACACCAAACAAGACAAAGATGGAAATGGAAAACAATTGTTAAGTCATCAGAGTAGCTTCCTGAATAGAAAGGAAATTGGAAAAGTGGCCAACTAGACAGAAAGAGCAGCCATTTGCTGCTTACAGTGAGAGTTCTGTCAGTGGCTTTCATTCAAGTGCACATAATATGTGCAAGTTTTATGCAAGTAAAAGTGAAGTGTTTCAAACCCCTCACAGTCCTAAAGGCCTGGTGTCTTTTGATACCCTGAGAAAGTGGGGGTGCATTCAAAGAAGACTCAGGACAAAGGGTGGAACAGCTTCCGTGAGGACAACTCAGCCTTGTGGTGGCACAAACCCTCCCACCTGATCTCTGTACCATTAGGCTTCTGTGTGGCTCAATTTCCAGATGCAGCCACCTGCTGAACTGTGGGACACTTGGCGCCAACATACACAACACACAGACTATGATGTGGCGAAAACCACATGGACAGCAGAGCTAACCAGCGGCTCTTTAATGTCGCCAATATGTTGAAGAAAAAAATATGACAAAACTACCAATCAGGATGTGACATAAGAGTGAAGACTGGCGTGTTCCTGGGGTGGAGTACCAGTGGATTGTGTGGCCAGGTTGCTCTCCACAAGCTCTTGGCTATCAAGTCCTCCAAGCCATTAGGCTGTGCAAGTAATAACCTGCCACACGGTGGGTGCCAAGCTCGTGACAAGCTACAAGTATGCCCAGGTATGCCTGGAGGGTACAACTAAATTATGTCAGCTGCTACCCCGCGCCACCCGTCACCTAAGTTTATAGAGCAATGTCTCTCCCTCGGGACACACCTATGACCTCCCAGAGGGTTCCCATAAACATCTGTCAGGAGATGGCTGGTCTCTGAGTTAAAAGCATACTGCCTAAGCCAAACAGTCCCCTTCACTGGTGGCCATGAAAGACAGTGCATAGGAGAAGCTGATCTGTGGGAGGAGCTTCAGGGAGCCCCTCTGGCCACATGCAGACAGTGCTTGTCAGTTGGATTCCAACCCTGAAGATGCGCCTCGTGGTCTGACTGTGTTCTCTCCTGCTCAGCTTTCCAGCTGTTGAGTGCCTGAGTGGCTGTCACTCTGACCACTGCATGGCTGTCACTGTAACCACTGCAGCCCATTTTTGCACAGCCCTGAATGAATACCTCCCAGGCAGGGAGGCCGAGTGGGCTGGCCCCTAAGAGGAGGACTGTTTTTATAAACAAGGTATTCAGAACTTTCCTCCCACAGTTCTGGCAAGCAACTGAATGGTTTCTAGACACTTCTGTTTATGCTGGTAGCCAGAGGTAGCCAACCTCTGCTCTGCCCTCAATGCCACTGCTCCTAGAAAAAGACACCAGCCGGTGAGCGCCCACAGGACCCCACAGTGCACTAATGCCATACAGGCTTCCAGAGTTTTCTGACCAGGCTTGAGCTCTGCCAACCTCACCTCACCCACTGACTGAAGGACCCGATGGTGTTTTCTTCCCTTAACCACCCAAAAAACCATTTGTATTTGGACCTATGTCTTAGGGTCTGTTTCTAAAAGTTAAGGTACACCTACAGTAAAACACTCAAAGCTGTTGTAAATAAGGCTGAAATACTTACCTTTAGAGAAGTCTGAGATATCCCTGACTGGATAAAAGCCAGGCACAGGCCCCACACAGACATGTGTCTCACATGTTTCTGTGTGATTAACTTCATGTACAACAGCCAATGCTTTAGAGAGGCCTGTGCCCATGATTTGAAGAGACACATGTTTCATCCTATAAACCGTAGCTTAAATATGCTACTCACTCCAAAGGACATTTTAAAAAATATAAGAGAACAAAATGGATGGAATACAGGGCATCAAGGACAATAAGCCGGTGCAGAGACACAGCTGTCCTATGCCACTTCTCACGTGTAGACTCTCACGGGGGCGGGGGGATGATAAAAATAAAAACAGCCTATTCAGGGAAATTAAGATATCATGGGTAATCAAAGCCCACCATATGCATTAAAAAATATCCAGGTCTGTTATTCCGCGTAATTAATCTATGATACTGCACAGGGGAACCAAATAAAATATTCTGCTTTGGTGAAGACCTTAAGGTATCAAAGCATGTATGGACAGAACAACTCACTGTGTCTAAAAGAGTCTCACAGCCCCAGAGAACATGGCACCATGAGCCCATTAAGGCAGAAGTGTGACTGAGAGGGGGCAGCTCATGGGATGGGGCTCCACCATGGTGGAGATGTGCAGCCAATTTTATTAGAAGTATGAAGGGTTTTCTGAAACATCACTGCTGTTCCTCAGTGCGATGCCTTTCTCCGCACACCTTACAAAATAACCAGAGTAGAGACTATGAATTGGTCTGGTTTGTTGAATGTGGTGTCTTCATGGCTCAGAGTGCAGCGACCGACCTGAGCACCTTAGCTCCACACCATACACACACACACACACACACACACAAACAAACAAAAAACTGGGTAAATTTTTGTTTTGTCTGGCTTCTTGTTAACAACATATAACTGCGCAAGCTATATTTTCTACTAAGTGCAAGTTATTGCCTGACAATATGGACTTGGCCTCAGCCAAATAAATGTTTGAGAAAGGAAGTCTTGAACGAAGGGAGTCCTGGGGTCCCAGAAGAAAAACCTATGTCCATCAATCAGGATATTTAAGTGTGGGGAATGGGGTATTCTATGTCAAGGTGTGGAGAGAGAAAGGGAGTCACGATGCTGGGAATCGTGATGGGACATTGTGTCCGGCTCCCTTAGACCAGTGGCTGGCAGGGTTTCTCATGGGCAGAGTGTCCCCTGGAGCAATGGCTACTCACTCCCCACCCCCCCCACCACAAGGTTTAGTTTGCTTTGGGGCAACAGCAAATGGCTAGAGTTCAATGTACCTTCTGACTTTCTTCAAGTTGTGCCCAAAGGTGTGATAGAGAGATTCTGACAGCGGGACCTATGACACACTTCCTCCAGCAAGGGCACACCTCCTAATCCTTCCCAAATAACCAGCAGCTGGGGACCAAGTAGTCAAACATATGTGCCCAGGAGGCCTTTCTCACTCAAGCCACCTCAGTTACTAGATGGCATCTGGTGACAATGGAACAGCCATTGTCATCAATATAAACAATGGGCATGTGCACTCATAGGTGGACTTGTTACTTTCCGGGAACTGGGCTAGAGACTTGTTTATAGTTTGATAATCTTATCTGCCTCAGAGAATTTATAGCACTAAACTAAAAAATATTACTAAAGAATTTATTATAAATACAGTTTATAGCATCACAATAACTTTAGTAACATTTAAGCCAAGGACACTATTTAAACATAGCAGCACCACAATTTTTTTTATTTAAGTAATTTATTCAGATTACATCTAAATTGTTATCCCTTCACTTATATCTTCCCGTTCCCCAGCACCACAATTTTTATGAGATATATGAATTGACTTTTAAAAGTATTGTGTTTTTTTTTTTTTTTAAATAAAGGAAATTTGGCCACTCACATACCTTTAATGCCAGCACTTAGGAGGTGGAAGCAGATGAATTTCTGTGAGTTAAGCTCAGCCTGGATTATATAGTGAGTTCCCCAACAGCCAGAATGGTATAGAGAGACCCTGTCTCAAAAAAAATCAAAATAATAATAATAATAATAGAAAGTACTATACCATAATTTCCCAATTATAAGTCAAATTGGACAAATTTAAGAACATCAAATTTTGGTTAATACAGCAAAGTGCTTTTCTAAATTTTAATTTATTATAATTTATTCAGATTACATTCTGATTGTTATCTCCTTGCTTGTGTCTTCCCATTCCCACCCTCCATTCCTTTTCCACTCTATTCCCCTCCCCTAGACCTCTGATAGAAGTGGACCCCTTCTCCCACCATATGACCACAGCCTATCAGGTCTCATCTGGATAGCCTGCTTCCCCTTCCTCTGTGTGCCACTGGGCCTCCCCACTGCGAGGAAGTGATCAAATCAGGGCACCAGAGTTCATGTCAGAGGCAGTCCCTCTCCACCCCACCCAACAACCATGGACAATAAGCTGTCCATTGGCGAGATGTGAAGAGGGGGGTCTAGGTTCACCGCATGCATTATCCTTGATTGGTGCAACAGTTTGTGCAGGCCCCCCTGAGTCCAGATCTGCTGGCCTTGATGGTCTCCTTGAGAGGCTCCTGAACCTTCTGGGTCCTTCCACCTTCCCATTCTTCCATACCACTCTCAACACTGCACCCACAACCTATCACCCACTGGATGGAGTCACTCAGAAGACATCTATGTTGGACTAAAATCCACTTATAAGTGAGTATACACCATTTGTGTCTTTCTGGGTCTGGGTCCTCACTCAAGATGATCGTTTCTAGTTCCACCCATGCAGCTAAGTGCTTCTTGATAGGTGATGAGAGATACACATAAAACATTTTATGCTCTGGGCCACAGAGGGGTTGAAAGCAGGAGAAACTAACATTTTTCTGTAGATGTTTTACTTTATGCAATTACAAGACACTAGTAGTAAACACAATTTAAAATAGCTATGATTTAAAATAGCTATGAACTAGAAAGTTCTGTAAATTCACATTGCTTCATTAATATGTTATTTCACTTTGAGTGTGCAAGGATTCTGTCTGTTCATCACACAATGGGATGGGGTCAGGAGATGTTTGCATTCAGCCACTTTGGCCACACTGAAGGCCATTTACCAACCCTGTCATACATTTCTCTCTCTGGCTCCCTTTCTTTTCCAAAATTGCCCTTTTTATATTCAGGACAAATGAGCATATACATTCCATGAATGAGAGAAAATATGTGATGACTTACTGTCCTTCAAGTAAAGAATCCAGTAACTAGGGACCTGGGTTCCAAGACTTGATTGAAGGAAGAGTCTGGGTGCTTTAAGTTGAGAAAACCTTCAGACTATAGAAGTTCTATAAACTGTGTGTGTGTGTGTGTGTGTGTGTGTGTGTGTGTGTGTGTGTGTGTGTGTGTGTGAACGCGCGCACCGCTATTATGGAAAATAAAGTCTCAGGCATTTCTAATGGCCAATCTAAGGTCAACATCAGAAAAGTCTAACACCCCTTGCTGTGTTTTTACTCCTTGCCTTTTCTGTGACACCCGCGCCCTGAGGGATTTCTTCATTTTTCTTCTAACAACAAGACTGTGTCGTTCATAGCCATTATTCTGCTGTCTGCTGTGAGGGCTCGGGAAAGGCGAGTGCCAAAGAAACTGTGAAGTTAAGTGTAAGTATTAGCTTTTTCTTCAGGTTCTGCTTCTCTTCCCTCCCTCCCAGCTCTCCTCACACTTCTCCTCCCCCTCCCCCTCCTTCATACCCACCCTCCTTTCCTCCTCTCTCTCTCCCTCCTTCCTTCTCCTCTTCCTCTCCATCATACCCTCTCCCTGTTCTCCCCTCTTCATCTCTCCCATACACTCTCATGCCCAAGGTTCAAAAAGAATGAGGCTAGTTTCTGACAAAAAAATATTTAATTCTCATTCTGGCCTCTGTGATTGACCTTATAATTTAGGTAAATTTATGTAAAACATCAAACGTGTATATGGGGAGAGGAGGAAAATAAAGTAATTAAAATTAAATGAGTAATAACTGAAAGCCTAGTAAAATATTGACCATATCATTAACTTGGTCTTGGCCACTCTGGTTAATCAAATACCCTGCGACACACATGGCATTGAAACAGCATCTCACTCTCAGCCAGTCGCTCTGTTTACAGTCCAGTGGTGAGCTGGAAAATGAGTAAGGATGTAAGTCTCTCCGAGTTCCCAGAAGTCCCAAGGAAACGTTCTTATCTCAGCTGCCCTTTAAGTTACTGGTAACTGAGAAGTAAATAACACTTTGCATTTCTAGGGCTTTATTTGGTCTCAAAGAACTCCAGTAGAAAAGAAAGTGGGAATAAAACTTAAATGCCTGAGTGAACCAGTAGTGCAAGCTAGCAGCTTCCAAAATGAAAAAATGGCTGAGACAGTTTTCTGCCAGAACAGTCACGCAACACTCTTTATAATGTTGGAGCAAGATAAAGGCTTTATGTTAATAGAGATGAGATATGATAGATACTGAATTTCATTCAGAAATTTAGACCCAACAAGATAGGAAAAATGTTTATTTCAAGTTTGACAAATACAAATAGCTAAATCACTATGAATATAACATTTATATATCTCACGATTGTCTCATTGTCTCATGATTCTCCCTGCTGCATGTAGTTTGTTTTAGTCATGTGTAATAAAATAAATATATATGTTAAAAAAAGAGATTATATTCAGCAGTTTTAAATACAAACAAGAAGAAGAAGAAGAAGAAGAAGAAGAAGAAGAAGAAGAAGAAGAAGAAGAAGAAGAAGAAGAAGAGGAAAGGGAAGAAGGAAAGATCTTTCAGGAAGTTTTCTTCCAGAGAGCAGGTGGCTGAATTACATAGATAAATGAAACATAAGCAAGAAGCGGGAATGCTGTTTTCTGGCATGGGATGGAGCACACCCTTCTTCAGCTGCTTTCCAAGAAATATCTCTTGCCTACCTGTACTGGCAGGTTCACATCTTCAGACTTTTGGACCTAGATCATAGCATTCATATCCAAAGATGAAGCCAGCTGTTCTCTCCAGCCGGTTGTGCTGTAGCTGGGAGGAGATGACAGAGCTGAGTCCACGTGTGGGTCTTGCTCACCTTGCCAGCCTCGGCCACCTGAGTGCTTCTTGGGGCACTGTACCTATCCTGAGCCTTGCCATGTTTGGCTTTCTCTGCTTTGTGTCCAACCCATGAGCCACGATTTAATCCCCATCCCATCCTTTCTCTTTCCCTCCTCTTTACTCAATACCACACGCTCATGTGTCATGTTGTGTGTCTCATGTATCACGTGTCGTATTTAACATCATCAGTCCATTATATTATTATTTACTTCCATGTATATGCATTCCGTGGTTGAATCATGAACTCCCAAGAATCAGAGCTGTGTCCTTGTGCCTCTACCCTTGTCATCTTGTCTGGCGTGAGTTAGAGCTTGGCTAAGGCTTGATAGAGCATAGGTGTAAGGACGCCCATGGTCCTGCAGGGGTTCTGTGAGTCTTCATTGCCTCTGCAAAGCCTTGCATGCCATTCTTTAAAGGTGGAAATAATCTTCCTCCCTCCCTCTCTCTCTCCCCTCCCCCTCCTCCTCCCCTCCCCTATCTCTCCTCCTCCCCCTCATCTCCCCCTCCCCTTCCTCTCTCCCTCCATGTTTGTCTGTCTGTCCATCTCTCTCTCTCTCTCTCTCTCTCTCTCTCTCTCTCTCTCTCTCTCTCTCTCTTCCTCTCTCTCTCTCTCTTTCTCTCTCTCTCTTCTCTCTGTTCTCAAAATGCTTCATTTACTGCTTGTTGCTGCCATCAACATTCCTGTTTTTCACTTACTTGCACCCACCCTGTTAGGAAAGGACGCTGCCTTCTCTCCTCATCATCTCCATGTACAGTTCTGTGCTTTGTTGGAATGACTACACATCTGACTCGCTCCCCCACCCCCAATAGACAGTCATCAATGCAGAGGCTGCAGGAAGAGGAAGGCTGACCAGCTGAGAGCTAAACTAGACCCAAACTCTTCATGTGTCACAACAAGCTCTTCTTTACCGAAGGAGTGAAGCAGGCGGTGCTTCTTGGATTGAAAAGATACTCACTCTTCATTAATCTCCTTCAGGGTCTCCTGGAAATAACGAATTCAGGAAGGGTTGTGGCTTTGGCTTTTTTTTTTTTAATTCGGTGCTTAGGGATGAATTCACTTTTTTGGCACATATTTCCTGCACACAGATTGCCTCAACTATACCAGTGTCTCTCATATTCTCCCAGCCACCTCCCTCCCCGGTACCTACTCTTGCATTTTAAAGGTTTTAACACAGCTATATAAAAATCTATAGTTCACAAATAAGAGAAAACATTTGATAGTTATCTTTGAGTCTTGCTTTTTTACTTTAGCATGATGATCCATCCACACCCCTAGAGAGGACAATATTTCCAGGTACTAGAAATAGCTGGGGCAACATCTTTGATAGATGACTAAACGTTAGAGCAGGCTCTGCATGTTGAAGCCATCAGTGACATGACTGAGCATGGCAGGACCAACCAGCTACTGAGAGTCAAACCTGTAAGGATACCGTTCCCCTCACAACATACACAACTACACTTTCCACGGAAAGCTTCTGTATTCTAGACTCAGGCCAATATTACAAAGTCCTGTTCATTTCACCTCACAGTATCATAAACTAAGCATCAGAGGATGCTTCCTATAGGTGAGGAAAATAAGGCTCAGAAGTGTTCAGTAATTTATCCAATATTGGGTATTATCACAGGGTGCAATTTAATCTTGATCAAAGCTTACAATGGAAAAAAAATCAACCTCTCCTAGGACCTGCTATGGATGTAAGTGACCCGCACTTACCATCATGGCTTAAAAACATAACTTTATTCACCTCGATTCATTCAAAAGCAGAAAAAAAAGTGCAATCAACCCTTAAATATCTGGAAAAGGGAACTCATGAGCCCATACATGGAACCAACCACAAATAAGGCAATGCTAGCTAGCCCCAGCCAACACTGACCAACACCTCACAATTAGCCATGCGAAATTTCCTCCAGCTCCCTGCTGCCATCCTGCACTTCTGGTATAACCACGAGGAATGGAGATCAACGCCAAGATGTTGCTGCAGGAATCAAACAGACACCTCTGTGCTTCCAGCTTCCCTTCAGGATCTTAGCCGCCTGCGCTGAAGAAATGCAGCTTGGTGAAGCAGACCCTGGAACTCCACTCTTCTGCCTCAGTTCTGCACTTGGGAAACCCTGCCTCTTGGCACCTAGTTTTCATTATCAGCAAAAGCATCTGTTTACCCCAACACTACAGCCTTACTCGTGACAAGTTATAAAGGAGACACAGGCCTTTGTGTAAATAGGCAGGCTGCACGCTTACTGGTGTGAAAATAGACACAAACGCAAATTGTTACCTAAAACTGCTCATTACCAAAAACACTCGAAGTGTGCTTTGCAAAATCACTCCCCAGACCACTCTTAACAATAAAACTTCCTCAACAGAAGATGGTGGAATTTTCTTAGAAGTCAGTGGTTCTCAACCTTCCTAGTGCTGTGACCGTTTTACATAGTCGCTCATGTGGTGACTCCCCAACCAGAAGATTATCTTCCTGCCACTTCATAACTGTAATTTTGTTACTGTTATGAATCTTAATGTAAATGTCTGTGTTTTCCAATGATTAGGTGACCACTGTGAAAGGGTCATTTGACCTTATGCAAGGGGTTGTGACTCATAAATTCAGCTGTAATCTCAGCTGTTGCAATGAGGGCTTCCTCTGGCTGGCCGCTTTCAGCCTGCCAGTTCTAGACTTTCTCTTGCTGGCTCTTTCAAATGCATTTCGATCACTAGGCCAAACAGACCTACCTTACACAAGACACAACCAATGTTAAATGTGGTTTATACTTTAGAGATAAAATGAGAAAACATGCCTACAGCGAAACCACCAAAATGCCTCAGTCTTAAGGTGAAGCAGATTCGAGGGAAACAATTTAACGGTGATCGAGGAAAAGCACAGTAAAGTCAGAAACCGTTCAGAGTCAAGCAGCCCAAACCTCTTCTCACTGCCTCCTGGCTCCCTCATGTATGTTAGACTGCGGCGATGTGCCTGTCCGTTTTGCCTGCTCTTTCTCTTTCTGCTCAGTTCTTATAAACAGAAATAGCAATAAATATATCATCCAGCTATTTAGTGTATTTTAGCCTAAGTTAGAAATAGAAGCTGGACCTGTGCCTTAGTGGGAGGACTGTCTGGATTAGTGGAGCTGGTTCTTAACCTTGAACACGAAGCACTCACAAGTAAGCTCAGTGTAGAGCGTGACCTTGTTGGTGATGTTTGTCCTCGGTTTTATTGTCTGTCCTGCATTTAACTTGTTGTTATAGTTTACAAATCTGTGGGGCCTTAAAAGAAGCCCCTAGTGAGGCATCGGGGCTCTGTGTCTAAGTGCACCCTGCTTCCTGTCTTTGATCACTCACGTTCTACCTGCACAGGTGTTTTCAGTGGAGGGACAGAAACAACTGGCTGAATGCATGACCTTCAGGATAATTGAAGAAACCTTTACAGAAGGAAAGCACAGGTAAGCTTCAGCTTTTACCAGGTGAGAAGTATGGAAATCAAGCTAAAAAGGAAAAAAAAAAACTCCCACAAAGTCTCCAAGGTATCTGTCTTCCAGAAAAAGGATAATACCAGCAATTTCAGGACAGACTGTGTTTCAGACCATGGTCTCCATTGTTCTGGATGGGTGTTCTCTGATGTTCTGGGTGGGTGTTCTCTGGTGTTATGGATGGGTGTTCTCTGATGTTCTGCGTGGGTGTTTTTCAGCGTTCTGGATGTGTGTTCTTTATTATTCTGAATGTGCATTCTCGATTATTCTGGATGAGTGTTCTCCATTGTTCTGGATGGGTGTTCTCTGGTGTTCTGGCTGGATGTTCTCTGGTGTTCTGGCTGGATGTTCTCTGGTGTTCTGGATGGGTGTTCTCTGGTGTTCTGGATGAGTGTTCTTGATGGATGTCATCCAGAATTCTGGATGAAGGCAGGATTGCAGTGGCATGCAGAGAGCAGGCCCAGTGATGTTTCATTTCTTACTGAGCCATGACTTAATCCAACAATTTAACAGCAGAGAACTAACTGTGGATTGTAGCTCTACCCAGGGTACTTAATCCTAAAGGTGATTTCAGAATTCAAGACACTTAAATTCATTTGACTTTCCCTAGCAAAGGGAGACTGGTAAGATAAGATCCAGCTGAGGAGCAGGAAGGATCGATTAACTCCCAAGGACACAACAAGTAGCAATGATTTTGTAGGTTCTTCAGCAGAACAGTAGGGGAAACCAATCTTCAAGTGTTTAGGAAGCTGGTGTTTCAAACCGGATGACAGAAGAGAACAGAGGAAGTGTAGTGTTTGCTCTGGTATTAAGCCATGCTTGTTATAGTGAAGCTGTGTCACTTGAAAGGTGTCAGGGATGACCTCACCTGCCAGGAGTATCTACTTTATAGTTAGCCTAGTCTCCAAAATACATCATGGTAGAGTCACCTGTGGACTTGTCTCACGTCAGTTCCTGGGATAGCAAGTCCCTATTAGTTGAAATCTAAGAGAGTTGATAGCTGACAACTAGTAAATAGCAACATCTTCATCAAGAGAGAAACAAAGGACCAAAGCGCATGAAATAAAATACAATAAAACAACACTTTCAGAAGATCTTTTGTCCAAGATGCATCTTCCCATTTTGCATGCTTGAATAGGGCTCCTTTGTTCCCAAACAGGGTTGGGAATCACTTAATGACAGAGTTTAAGGTTAGAGATTAACATTAGCATCAGAGTAGAACAGAAATGACTGAGTATAAACAGTACATTTCAGAGGAAAGAGGATTATCAGGCACAGACCATCATGGCAGCTACAAGTTGAGGGTGGGATTGGCATGCTCTAAGCTTCTAGGGTTTCATTTATCACAACTAAAGACTCCTTAAACTCTATTTTAAAATAGCATGCAACATTCCTAATAAACTGCAGAGCATCACTAATTTACACACCACAAAGATACAAGTATTTTGATGTCTCCAACTTAACTTAGTGCTTACTGTGTAGCATGAATCACTTGGACTGAAAGTGCTGCACATGATGGAGATCCTGAGGCCCTCATCACTCATGAGCTTAGGACAGCATGACTTAAGCCATTCCGCTTCTGACTAAGTAAGTCATCACAAACATCTTTACTTCAAAACACTCTCCCAAACACACTGAAACCTGAAGAAGGAAGAAAGGAGGAGGAAAGGAAGAAAAGAGAGAGAGAGGGAGGTGAGGAGGAGAAAGAGGAGGGGAGAAAGAAGGGGGAGATTTCCTACAGGAGAGTTCCTTTCTGAGTCACTTCACTCTTCTCTGATCTTGGCTGTGAGGAAGGAATGACTGTTGTGTTCGGTTTGGGAGAAGGTGCATGGAGCAGAGCTATTTCCTGTGAGCTGGACTAGAGCCAGGAAAAGACTACAACACAAGAATCTCAGCATAAAACAGGCGGCTTGGCTACAGCCTTGTTTAGTTTTTATCACCACATAAAACACCTGAACTTGACAGACAGTGTGTCACTTTAACACACTTTGACTTTGTTTCTGACAGATGGAATTGGGACGGCTTTACAGATTTCTTTGAGACATGACAATATTTATAGACTTTGTTCTTAACAAAAGGTCAACTACAAACCAGTACCTCAAATATTTTCACAGGGTTCTCAGTCCCTCATGCCCATATAGAGACGCTCAACAGGGCTTTTACCTGATGAGCCAACCTTCCTGCAAGTGTTTTGTTTTCTCTGATCTTAAAGACTACAAGGTAAACTCTTGTCATTTCATGCTAACCAATCTAAGTGCTCTCCAAAGGCCCCTATTTTGTATCAGGCAAGCCTTTCAGGGGTATGATCTAGTCCTTGGCTCCAGTCCAACCACCATGGGAAGAACTGCTATGTATACCACCCACCCACAACCAGCTCCACCTGCGTCTCTGATGCAGTAAGTCAAACAACCCTTTCCTTACCTAACCTATCTATGGTGGTCTGAGCAAAAGTGGCCTCATAGGTCCACAGAGAGTGTCGGTATTAGGAGGTGTGGCCATGTTGGAATAGGTGTGGGATTGTTAAAGGAAGTATGTCACTGAGGGGTGGGCTTTGAGATTCCAGAAACTCAAGCCAGTCTCTCTCTCTCTCTCTCTCTCTCTCTCTCTCTCTCTCTCTCTCTCTCTCTCTCTCTCTCTCTCTCTCCCTGCTTGCTGCTGATGCAGATGTAGAACTCTCTGCTCCATCTCCAGCACCATGTCTGCCTTTGTGCTACCATGACTCCTGCCATAATGATTGTGGACTAAACCTCCGATCCTGTAAGCCAGCCCCAGTTAAATCTTTTCCTTTTAAAGAGTTGCCATGGTCATGGTGTCTCTTCACAGCCGTAGAAATTAAGACACTGCCCGTGCCAATTATTTGGTCACAGAAATGAGAAACGTGAAAGTTTGAGTGGTAAACATCAGTTTTTATGCAGGATATGGGCCTTTAAATGTGGGATGGAATGTGGCGTTGTAGCGCCAGACTACAACCCTACAGCTACTAGGGAGGGGTTATTTTGAAAAGCTATTTATACTCCTTTTCTTTGAAACAAAAAGAGAGTAGAGAAAGATCATAAAGAATGTTTAAAGTTTCTTATTTAATTGTATTCAGGGAAGTATTGTGTTTCTCAGGTTGGCCTTGAACTTCCATTGCAAAGGAAGAGCTTGAATCTTGGATCCTCCTGGATCTCAAGTGTTGGGATCACAGGCTTGTACCAGCATGCCTGACTCTGCAAGTTATTGGAAGTTAAACCCAAGGTCTTGGGCATACTAGGCAAACGTCTACAAAAGGATTGACATTCCCCACCTCTTAAAATGTCTTATTTAAAACAATTTATGATATTAAAAATAGGAAATCAAAATTTAGAAGACAGTTAAGACAAATTAGTGCCCAAGGATCAGTCCCCAAACATCTCAGGATAGATGTCAGGTTATACGTCCCAAGAAATGCAGGGTCTTTCATCACAGAGAACTCAAACATCATTTGTAGGTGATGTTTGCCGGGTTGTGATGGCTTACATAATTTACCATAATAGTGCTCTCTGAAATAATTATTTGAGGGAAATAGTTGATAACAATGCTATTTTAAAATATTTACATTTCCTCATATTAACTCATCTAAGAAGGTAAACTTCCTCTAACATCTGGACAGTATTTGGAGATTTGATATTTTTCCTAACAGTCGCTTGTTAGGAACTTTCTTTGGATTACACTGCTAGCCCAGTGGTCACGTGGCTATCTTTACTTTGGCGATATCTAGCTCTTGCCCTCACTTGAGCAGGTTAAGGAAAATGTGTAGTTAAGTGGCTCATGGCTTCAAGAGAGAATCTGTTTCTAGCCAGGAACTCATGGAGGAGGAACACAGCCAACTCTTCTTTGTTAGTTTACTTACTGGTTTTTTTTTTTTTTTTTTAATTTAGAATATTTTTTCTGTTTTCTTTCGCCTTTTCTTTATCTCTTAGATTGTTATTTCTTTCCTTTTCAGTGGGCTCTTATAAGAGCAGGCTTAATGCTTAGGCACACACCTCATGGTGACCCTTGCACTTGGCAGGACTGCATTGGCACCGAGAAAGCCTTCTATAATGATTTATCTTATTATAGTGTTTGACCCGCAGACCTTAGAAGGTGTGCACTTTCTCACTTTTGACATCAAATAACTGAAAAATAGCTGAAGCACTGATCTGTGACTAGAGATATTTAAAATGTCCCTTTTCGCTTAAGAGCCATTCTGTTTTGGCCCTAGAATGGGAGTTTTGAGACAGCATTCCTCTGCCATTCCCAGAGTCCACAGGTACAGCAGAAGACGTCATCCCGAAGTCCATGGGTACAGCTGAAGACGTTGGCCACGTATGAATACAACACCCATTGTCCCGTCCTTGATTACTGTAAATTTCAGTTTTCTTTCCTGAGATGTGGTTCTGTACTCAGAACTTTTTGGACATTAGGGTCCCACACGGCCTCAAGCTCACTGTGCCGCATGGAGCTCTTCCAACCTCTCCTCTTCAGTAACATAACCAAAATCTTGTCACTCAAGCTGGACACTTCGAGCTTCTAAAATCTTCTTCTTTCTGTCGCCTGCAAAGTCATCAGTAGTGATCCCAAGGACTCTCCTTCCGAGTGTCGGTTCCTCTGCTCCATCCTCCCTATGGATAGCCCTGCTCTGGGCCAGAATTAACTACACCATCTCTGGAAATCACGTCCCCACTTTGAGTCTGCTATAAATCTTTCTTCACAGGGCTAGCAGCAATACATGTAAAAATTAAATCTGATCTGGCTGTAATACCTCACACCTTCTGGTCATCCAAGCACTCAGGAAGCTGAGGAGGGGGAAGTTTGCTACCTTCATACAAACTTCCCAATAACTCAACAGTTTCCTTAATTACCTTTGCAACTTCATTTCTTGACTGCTAACTCTCACGTGTCCTAAGCTCCACCAAACCAAACCAGGCAGGATTCCAAGCTCAGACATGTATTCTTTTGTTCTTATGCCTTTGTTTCTGCTCTTCTGACCATGGGAACACACTCTTCCTTTACGTATCAGGGGAAGAAGAAGGTGTTGGGGACTCATGTTCAGCATGTGGCTGAGTGAGGTGCCCAGCCAGCTTGCAGGACACATGGGTGGGGAAGCCAGCCTCAAGTGTCTGGATGTTGACTGCCTTTGGAGACTGGTCCTTCAAGGAAGTAACTGAAGTTAAAAGAGGTTTGGAGACGGAGAATTGTTATCTGACTGCTCTCCTCCTGAGGACGACAAGCGTAGGCTGTGGAGAAAAGGCAACCCTCCTCCCAAGGATGATCCACAGAGGAAACCAGACCTCTTGTTGTTTTACCTTAGACATCAGTCTCCACAGTGGTGGGAAGGGCTCACCTGTGGTACTCTGAGGTGCAGCTGTGGCAGCTCCCAGGGGGCGGGGTTGTTCCTTCTCTGCAGCTCAGCGTCCCGTCCCTACATTTCCCCATTATCATTTACTGTAACTGTTTTCCATTCCTGGTGTCCTTGTCTGACTCCCTAACTGGACTGCCCATGTGAGAGAGGCTTCCTTAAGCCCTGACTGGAGACGAATTTAGTGTTGGGGTCCCTTTCACTGTCTACCTGCCAGACAGTGCATTTGACCCTCAGTGGCTGTGTTGTAGTCTCTGGCCTGCCTCTGTACCCCTTTCCCTCCTAAGCCTCTATACAATTCCTGAGTCAAGGCCATGAGTTCTGCTTCCTAGCAACAAGTTCTTTCTAGCAGGGGTGTTGGCTGTTGTAGCTGCTGCCTTTTGGTATTTTTTCCAGCATTCTGTTACCAGGGTAGAAAGTCTAAGGTGCACATAACCATAAGCTAGACCTTTCACATCTATGTTTTGCTTTACTCCAAGCTCTGTGCTGCATTTGGGTGGTTTGACTAATACAATTTTATCTCATGAAATTATAATCGAGAGCTAGAGAAGCTGATGCCAATTTCTTCTGTGTAGTTGAAACCACACCAGGATTGTGGGACGATTCTGAGCATTTGAGAAGCAGCGAAACCTGACCGAAGGGAGACATATCCCACTGCAGAGAAAGTGCAGAGGGAAAGACCGAATAGGGGAGGGCAGAGAAAGAAGGGGGGGGTGGCTTTTGTTCTTAGGCATTGCACTTCCTGCTCTCAGATTCCATCGGGTTCCTGGAACAAATCTCACTTTGCCTTGAGCTACTTCAGTGGATTTCCATTACTGGCTTAAGTTCATTGTTTCGCTATAGCTAGCATCTTAGATGTTGAACACCTGATGAATTCTCCCAGGAGTCTGATAACCACATTTCAGATGCCCTTTTTAAGTCACTTTACTCTGGACCACAAGGCTCAGCAAGACCATCGCTGGGGCAAGAGATCAGCTTACAAAGGAATTTATGGCGCATGCCGAGCCAATATTTTCATCAGTAACACTTGGAGGAAGCACTGTAACGAGGGGAAATCCTCCTGAAACTGCTTCCGTGGCCAGGCTGACAACCTGGAGCAGGACTTGACTTCAAAGACCAAAGCTTTATATGATTTGACCCGGCATGGGTTTTTTAAAAAAATAACAAAATTTTGCTATCCTGGTGATAGACTATCTGTTTCATATCAAATTGAAAAAAATTTATAAGGCAAGAAAAACTCCTAAAAGAGCCACCTTTATCACTTGAATTACCATTTGTGGACACATTTTTGGAAGAAAAGGCTTACTACTCTTTGAAAATCTTATTTCTTGATACACATGTAATGCATTTCTCTTGGTGCAGAAGGGATTCATGATATAGCATATTAGGAGTCTTCAGATTTTAACTGAAAAATCTATTGTATATCTATGACTTTTTTTTATTTCTGAGAAGCTACAGAGCACTAAATATTAAATGAAGATGGTGGTGGAGGAGGCTGTGTCGGCCTCTCATCAACCTCATCAAGGCTGGAAAGATGGCATCTGTTAGGAGTGCTTCCTGCTCTTCTAGGGGACCTAGGTTCAATTTCCAGCACCCAACCCCAGCACCATGTCACTAGCTACAACTCTAGTTTCTAAAAATCAGATGCTCTTTTCTGTCCTTTGAAGGGACACATACACACATTCACATACTCCAACACACACACATACACACACACACACACACACACACACACACCAAATCATGGATCTGGGAAAGGAGTCAGAGGTTAAAGGAAGGGCTACTGTTCTAGAGGAGCTGAGTTCCGTTCACAGCACCCACGTGGTGGTTCACTGAGTTCCATTCACAGCACCCACATGGCGGCTCACTGAGTTCCATTCACAGCACCCACATGCTGGCTCACAACCATTTGTAACTCCAGTTCCCGGGGGCGGGGGGCGGTGATTCCCTCTTCTAACCTCCATGGTCACTGCACACTTGTGTACACAAGTACATGCAGGTTAAACTTTCACATACATGAAATAAAAATGAGTAAATCTTTAAAACAAAAGTCTTATTTTTAAGAGGTGGAGCTGGGTTCGGTAAAGCAACCATGTGGTGACCACTGGAATGGGTTTCTAGAAGGGACGTTATGAAAAGACCTTTCAGTTCGCTAATGTTTCCATTGAGACAGCAAAAGAACTGAGGAATTCTGGGATAGTGTTGACATGTGGCCCCTATCGTAGGGAGATTCCTGAGATCTCTCACTTGTAGGTGGATGCCCCTACTTGACTCTTCCCCTTCAAAACCCAGACTGCAACCTGAGCTCTGAGCGTGAGCCCTGGGTGTGTGCTAAGCCTCCACTTCCATCGCACACTAGGTTTACACCAGACGGTTGCTCAGCTTCCTTCTTTGTTTATGATGCATGTACCTAGGACATTCTTGAGACAGACACTGTTTGAAACTCTTCTATCTTAACTTGAAAAGAAAAGAAAGAAAGAAGATTATGTATGGCTCTTAGCTTACAAATGAGTAGATGCAGAATGGGTGTGGCAGGCAGACTAGGCGGCTCCATTCTAGAGTGTGGGCTCCTTGTCCTGATGCAGTCTAAACTACAACGGATAATCAGAGAAAGGTGCTTCCTCCTCTCTATGGGTTTCCCACCTGAGACAGGTCATGTGAAGCATCTTACATGGGAGTAGGCAGAGGGGTCCATCGAGGTCTCTGAGATTGGCTACCGGGTAGGACCTAGGTGCTCATGGGTGAGCCTGCCTTGCCAACAGCACCTTTTAGGTTTACACACCTGGGCTTCTACTGTCATTTTTCCATTTGACCTTCCTGTTTTCAGTGGTGTGTCCCAGCCCTACCCCCAGCTTACTTGGCTGGGGTCCTGACTCAGGTGTGCATGGTCACATGTCTTGTGTTTCCAGATTGGCTGTACTTTATTGACTTTCAGAGTGATTTTCTCTCTGTGACCTTGAGCAGTCCTTCACTCAAATATAGCAGAGTGAGATGTTATTTTAGTTGTCTTCTACTGCTGTCCACTCTCTAGTAGTCTTTCCTAGGACTCAGCCGGGGCTCTGCAAATGCTTCTATACCACAGGAGCCAGACACTGCCATAACAAAAGCCACTGGGCTGCACAGCCCAATAGAACTGCACAACTCTGGATATGGCTGCATGCTTGGATGGAAAATTTTGCTTAGAGTAACCTCAGATGCTCCTCTGGTTTGTTCAAGGAGCTGCTCTGTGGTTTGTAGTGTGTGGTGTGAAGGGTGGAGGGAAAAAAAGTTCTCCATGTGGGACACACAGCCACACACAGACACAGACACAGACACAGAGACACAGACAGAAATGCAGAAGAATGGATTCTTGCAAAATCTTGGGAACAGCCCGAGTCCCCAGGGTTTAGCTGTCTTCCCTTATGAAATGTTTCCTAATGTCCTGTGTACAAAGTGCATCCAACATACCCCTTCTGCCTCAAATTGTTTTCTGATGTTGAGTTACATGAATAGCCCACCAAGATTAAACAAATCTCACACCTCTATGCTGTCCAAAGGGATTAAGTGCCTCCTCTTGAAATGTTCCATAAAACCAGAGTTGTGACTCACAGGAGAAGAAAAGACCATTCCAGACATGGCGACAGGAGATGCCAAACTGGAGCCAAGAAATGAGGGGGGTTGAGGACTGAGTTCGGGGGAATCTTGTAGTCGGACAGGTGGTAAAGGCCACGGTGGATTTTAAAGCTGAAAATTTGCCAAGAGCATTGGTATCAAGACTTTCCAAAGAGTTTTCCTGACACTGGTGCCCTCTAATCTGAGCTGGTAAGATTTGAGTCAGTTCGTCAATACTCTCTTACTACTTGAGATGACTGGGAAATGAATATATAAATTGAAGAAACTGATGATAAAAATTCAGAAAAACCAAAATGCAATTAGAATTCTGGTAAAAAAAAAATGAAGGTTACAATGAGGGGTTAACATTTAATCCTTTTGGACATCAAAATCAACTGATTTGTAGTGTCTTGATTTACAAAGAAAGGGAAAGAAAAACAAATTTAATAATAGGCATAAACCATTAGGACTTATCAGGTGTTTCGCCCAGAGGTGGGCCATACTTATAAAATTGAAATGTTTTAGCTTTCTGTGGAGCAGAGGCCAGCTTTGTGATCTTATGTATTTGGCTTTCTCACATGCTTAAGTCTGATTTTGTTGGGAAGTAGTGAGGGGTGGGGAAACTGCTTAGTGAATTTATGGTGAGAAGCTTGTGAGAGGGAAAGGTGAGAAGCAGCCATTTAGCCTTGCTAAACTTTTCATTAGTCACCCGCGTTATTCAGGGCTCTTCCTCTTCGGGTGGAGGGACAGCATTCATTTGAAAAGAAACCATCATGGTCCTGGACCAGCTTTATTTAAATGACATCACTGCTGGGGCAACAGTTTCTACAACATATTCCCCATCTCTTCTTTGCTAACTAAAGGTCAGCATAGGTTTTGCAGAACTCTGGAAATACAAAAATTTTGCAACAGTAAGATTTGGAGTCAGAATATGCTATACCCAAGCCCCCAAAATTAAACATATAGTTTTAAAAATCCATGGTCTTGGTTTACTAGGGGTCACCAAACTTCTCAAACACTCCAGGCACATTTCTTCTACACAAAATAAATCAAAATATTCTTGAATTCCTTCCAGTCAAGGCTGCAGCATCTCCCTGCATCTACACATTTTCCCTTTGCCTGGAGCAGACATATTGGTGGTTCAGAACCCATGCTACCCTATGGTAGGCCTAAACCGGGTTGTAAGTGGCCAACTTGTTTTTGCAGCTTTGAGGAAAATATGCCCAGATCTACCCCGGTCTAAATCAGCTCTGGTTGCTGATGAGTTGCCCTTTGCAAAGTCACATAGCCCGGAGGAAAGCAGGCTTGGGGCTGTAGCCTGAAACAGAGAATGTGTTTGTCTAAAGTGCAATGGTCACTGTGGCTTGTTGCCTCTCTTCTGTGCTTTGGTGACGTTAGGGTGTGAGTTCATACTGCTCAGGACACGGTATTTCTTCTTTTCCTTGTTCTCACCCACTACATACTTCCTCTAAAGTTGGCAGGGTACTACTGTATGGAGCCGAACCACTCTGGGGTCTCCCCTTTGCTGTGTGAGGACGTCTAGTGAGGTCTCAGGCCTCCTCTGATGCAGCTCCAGCCTGTCCACCCAGTCCCAGCACACATTCCTGTAGGACCTGAGGACTCCCACCATTTGAAATCAGGAAGATCCAGTTTTGTTGTGTGTGTTATGGCCTCTGCCTCCTGTAGCCTCCTCTTGACAAGCATAGGCCCCTTTGCATTCAGGGTAAGAACACACAGATTTCCAAATTAAGAAAATGCTACTTTGATAGAAGGCGAGAATTCTGGTGAGGTTTGCATGGCCTTGGTGTAACGCGTCCTTGTAAAGCTATGGTAGGCCCCTTGGGTGTGTGGGTCTCCTGAGGACAGCCTTAGGAAAGATCTAAGGAAACGTGTTGCATTTGCTACAAGTGCCATGAGAGGTTGACAGGGACTTCAGGGAGTCACAGGGAGGGAGGTACTATTGCATGTGTCAGGGGGCTCTTGAGGTACCAGGGCCTCAGATGGCCTTCACACTCATCCCCACAGCAAAGGCCATGTGATCTCTGCGGCAGGAAGATGGATGGCCACTTTTAAATCACCCATCTCACACAGAATAAGTGGAGAAGTTCAGACCCAAAACTAGTACCTCTGGTGACAATTTAATTTTCCCCTCTCCCTTCACTATTGATTTTGTGTGTGTGTGCGTGTCTAGACAAGAAAATTCAATATTGTCTAGGCCACACTTGACTCTCAGCGAAGACAGTTCTTAGTCATGCAGTGGGGGAAGTGTAATTCTGTTTTCTACATTTATCCAATGACTAAAATAATAATAATAATAAATAAAAGAAAGGGAGAAAATAAACTATAAATAATCTCATAAAATGATATGAAGGTGGTGGTGCCCAGCAGAGACCTTTCTGGCCAAGAAAAACAAACTTCCATGGAACTCTTACCTCTGCCTACAAGAAGGAAGAGAGAGTAGAGGTCTGTTCAAAATATCATTTCCTTAAGAAGTTATCAATGAGTTCTTATGAAGGATGCAACTCCTAACGGCTTTAAGGTAGGAAGTAAAATTGCATCAAGACTAATTAAAAGTTACTAAGTTTTAGATATTAGAGATACCTTGAAAGTTACATTCAAAAAAGGATTTGGGCTGGAGTGTGTGAGATCACTCCTGTGACCTCAGTAACCAGGGTCTGGAGCAGAGAACCTGAAATCATAGGCCCGAGCTACATAGTAACAGCCTGTCTCAAAGCACGTGTGCATGTGTACACACACACACACACACACACACACACACACACACACACACACACACACACACACACACACAGAGAGAGAGAGAGAGAGAGAGAGAGAGAGAGAGAGAGAGAGAGAGAGAGAGAGAGAGAGAGAGAGAGAGAGAGAGAGAGAGAGGTTGAGGCCAGGCTAGTGGGCTTGAATTTTAACTTGGTCATGTAATGCTACTGACCTTGGGAGAGTACATGGATCCCCAAGGTAGAGACAGATCCTGAAATGGAAGTTTCCAGTGCCAATCTCCTAGAAAGGAGACAGCTAGTGAGAGAGTGGACATGAAGCATCTAATCAGTGTGATTTTCAAGTTCCACATCATCTTGTAGGTTTCTAGGACCCTCTGGATCCTTCTATTTCCCCATTCTCCCATACTTCTCTCACCTAGAGTCCCAATAGGAGGTCCCCGCATCTCTCCCAATCTCCTGGTAAGTGAAGACTTTCAGGGGACATCTTGTTGGGCTAATGTTCAATTGTAAGTGAGTATATACCATGTGAGTCTTTCTGAGTTTGGGTTAACTCACTCGATATTATCATTTCTAGTTCCACCCATTTGCCCACAGATGTCATGATTTTCTTGTTTTTAATAGCTGAGTAGTATTCCATAGTGTAAATGAAACCTAGAAGAAGAGCACCATGATGGGCACATCTGGAGACAACACAAGCAGTAAATATTGAACCCCTACTCAGATCTACCCAAGGGACAGGGCATTCTCCACAGTTGTGTGGAGAGCAGGGACTGACGCTGACATGAACTCTGGTGCCCCATATTTGACCATGTCTCCTTGGTGGGGAGGCCTGGTGGCACTCAGAGGAAGAATAGGAAGGCTACCAAGATGAGACTTGATACGCTGTGACCATGTAGTTGGGGAGGAGGTCCTCTGCTGTCACAGACCTAGAGGAGGGAAATAGGGTGAAAGCGGGAGGGAGGACCGGGAAGATACAAGTGAAGGGATAACAATTGAGATGTAATTTGAATAAATTAATTTTAAAAATGGAAAAAAACTTTCACATCATGTGATTCTCAAGAGTCTCTGATTCCTATTTCCAAGTAATACAGAACAGAATGGGTTTCATTCAATCAATAATAAAAAGAAGGAAAGAAAAGAGAGGGGGAGGGAAATAAGAGGGGGAAGAGACCTGAGGGGAGGAGAGAGGGAGAACTTTCCCAATGATCCATATGGGAGGTTTTGACTAGAATTTTGCTGTTTGTGGCATCTAAAGGAGTGATTTCCATGGCCCTGGCATACACAGCCTCCTCACACTTTTGGGAAGGCTGTTTTCAAGAATTTGTTTGCTCATGTTTTATTTTTTAGTGTGTGGTGCTAAAAATCGAACCCAGGGCCTTGCAAGTGTTAGCCAAGTAAGTGCTCCACCTCTGAGTGACAGCTGAGGCCCAGCTCTGTTTAGCCTGGTGCCAGCTGTAATTGAGCAAACACCATGGTGACAGGGAAAACAGGAGGGCAAGTAGATATAGAAAGAACTTCATAAATTATGCCTGAAGTGTCCTTATTCCCCCCCCCCAAACACTTGCATCCACTTTTAGAACACAGTACACGTCTTTTCAACCACTAGGTTTTTTTTTTCCTTTAAAAGTGGGGATCTGAGTCTGTAAGTAATGTGCTGAGATGGAAGACAGCTGAGGGATTTACAGCCACAAACTACAAATCAGGGGAGATTAGCAGCAGGTGAGACTAGCAGTGTGAGCATTAGACACGGAGAGCAGAGCAGCTTTCTGTGCCTTTCACTAGCTCTCAGAGTCCACCAATGCCCCAGAAGGAATTGTGTTGGAGGCTGGAGGGAATGGGAGGATTGACTTGGACCAGTGAATACAGTTCAGGGTGAAGAAGTGCAGGACTGTCAATTATAACTCTAAAAAGCTAGTGAAAAGGAGACAAGAACGGGCCTCTGCACCCTGCAACAGCCACACACTCAGAGCCCTGTGCAAACGGCTTCACAGACCTACAGTTGTCCTCCTTGAACTACACGGAATGTTAGCTTCCCTCTACGCTTCAGCCCCTACAAGCATACGGCTCCGATTTGGGTCCTATCAGGAAGAGATCTTGACATTTAAAGCTCTGAGATCAGCTTGAGTTGAAAACTCTAAGAACTTCTAGAACTTCTCGCCTTCCCAACCATGGGACACTCTTAGTTTAATTCAATCATAAAAGCCTGACATAAACAACAGACACACCATTTCTATCCCATGCTCATGAAATGTGTGCTATGTGCTCTTTACCAGGTATTATGGGGTCAGGTGTATGGTGTCTTAATTGCAGCCAGGGGTGGTGTGCACTGCTGGAATTCGCATTCAGTCCCACATCACTATCTCTGGCAAGTGCTCTTCATGGAAGGTGCTGTGAACCACAGCTGGGCCTCTAATGACAAGGTTCATCACCCCTCCGCAAACCCTGATGAAGCTGTAAGTGTATATAGAAAGATGAGGTACAGAGGCCCTGATCCAGTTTTGCTGCAGCTGTGTAACCCGGGGTCCATTGAGCAGGAACACTGAGATGCCAAGGCAGAACATGATGTACCTACAAGCCACGGACACTGAAGGGCAGATGGGTCAACAAGTCATCACCCAGAGGTTTTTCTTCAGGAAAGAAGGTGGCAGAGTGGTCGACTAGCAAGCAGAGGGCCCTGGGTTTGGTTTCACTAGCAGAAAAGGAAAAAGGTCCTTTGGAAGAGAGGTTCTTTAGCTGAAGGTGAGTTAGGGTTTTTCATGGAGGGATGAGGACGGAGCTCCCCGTGTGCAGGCACAGTAGGTGCCAAGCTACCCTCAATAGGAAGCAAGACAGGGATGAGAGAGAGAGAGAGAGAGAGAGAGAGAGAGAGAGAGAGAGAGAGAGAGAGAGAGAGAGAGAGAGAGAGAGAGAGACGGTAGCAGATATAGAAGATGATCCTCTCGGGGTAATTCGGGTGCAGAGTGAACAAAGCTCAGACTCGATCCTGGTGGAAAAGACAGAACTGAGAGGAATGTACACAACTGAGTATTTAGCGAGCTCAAGAAAACATATGAGTTTGATACTTTATTTATTTTGCCCAAGACCACCTAACTTTCCCCCACATTTCCTTACTTTGATTTTTTTAATATTGCCTAAAAACCTGTTTCATATCCTTTACCACTAACGTCCCCGCCAACACCTTCCCCACCCCACTTAGAGCACTCAGTGAGCTATTTATAGAGACAGGTTATCAGGCCACACCTGATTAAGTCTTCCAATTTGTACCACACTCCTGGTTTCAGCCTGTCACTGTTGTTGGGAGCGTTCGTCTGGCTTCACGCTGGGATTTTAGTGACATGGGTCGTTTTTCCGGCACTACACACATTTCATGTGTTAATCTAAGGCACTGAAACGGACTCGGCACTTAAGGCAGAAGTTAAGTCGATAAACCAATACTGTTCTTCACCAAAAGAAATAAACTAAACACTGACCTTCATTGACAGCATCTGATGGACTTACTTACAAAAACAACCACTACACTTTAGCCTAAGCCCTTCTAAATTGTGCATTTTCTCTCATTATGCTCCATGTGTCCTCTGTACCTTGCATCTTCTGCCTTCTGTGGCCTGTAGGTGTGGCTAAAATTCACTGGGGACAAGGGAAGGCATAAACTCAGATAAATGTTCTCTTACACATGGACTTACATTTATTTATTTACTTTCTATATGAGCAGTCACCCCATATTAAAACATACTTAAAATCGCTTTCTATAAGAAGTTTGCTCAAACTTAAATACTGCCCAAAATGGGCCAAGGTCCAAGAGGGCATATGTAATGCACACTATATTGGTAAGTTGTCATGGGCTGTAAGTTCTCTCAGAAGTAGGCTGCATCAGACAATTGCGCCCACCACTACAGACCCAAGCTTGCACGTGTCACGAGTCCTCCAACACACCCTGTCCTGGGTCAGGCTGGCCCATGGCTCTGCAATGGGGAGAGGGAAAACAGCCAGTGGTTTAAAGTATTAAAAAACACTGAGCTCAATTAGGAACTCCAGCGGGCTGCCTCAGCTTCCCCAGTCAGCGTCTGATGGCTATTGTGAGCACCCAATTTAATCATAGTATCTTTTTGCTATTTGCTGTTTCACTTGGAAGTCTCACCAAGGGGGTCCCTCTGCTCCACCTGGGACTCACGCGGGAACTTCATCTGGCTGCTTCAGTCCCCTTCTGCTAGGTGTTTGTAAGGCCCAGTTTGATGACATTACCTTTTCCTGCTGTCTCACTTGGGCTCCTCCAGGCATCTCCGCTGGGTGCGGTGGGCACCCAGTCTGATGTTGGGCTGTCTGTCTGCTGCTCCTCTCTGTAGGCTTTGTGCTGTGTACTCTTTTACCTTTTCTCGTTACATACTGAATAAACTCATCCATTCAAAACCCAGAGCACAGTCCCTGTAGCTTATTTTCTGGGCTGGGCGGACAGGAAACCACAGGGTGACAGGGCAGGAGGTCGTCAGCCGCACTCACATGTGCTACAGTTAGACGGCAGACGACTGTGTCTTTATTGGTCACCTCTGTGTGCTTGCTCCCGCAGTGCAGGATGCATAGCTGACAGGATTCACAAAGCGCAGGTCCTGTTCACAGAAACCTCACAATGTGGCCAGCATTAAAAAAACAAAGCAAACAAACAAACAAAGAAAAAAACCAGCCATAAAGGCTGTTAGATGGGTTTCATACAAGATACATATATATATACATATATAATCAGATATTGCAAACCAAGCCTAAAGACATGAATGAAGCAAGAACCACTTTTGTTTACAGTCAATTAGACATTAAAAATAAGAAACTATTTAGTAAACCCCGGATTCCTGAAATGAAGAAGCACAGTGTTTCAAGACAGCAAGGAGACAGTTAAGTTGTCACAGTGAGGTCAAAGTATAGTGAACAGAACCTTAAGAAACCCACATTGTGACAGTATCTTATCCCGCCTTAGATACATTCCTAACCATTGAGGGTGTGAGAAGGCTGCATTGTTTTAAATACATTCTATAGCCTTCTTATAACTTTCACTTCCTGTTTTTTTTTTTTTTTTGGCTTTTCTTATCAATAATAAAAGAGCAGACCGATTAAACTCTGAATTTTTATACATATTGTAGGCTACTCTAAATAACTACAACACATACGTCTACACGTATCTGTAAAAGGTAATGGGTCTGCCCTTCTCTTTCTTCCTTGGGGAGACTGGAACAGATGCAGTTTATAATGAAAGCCTGCTTTCAGAGACCAGCACAGCCGCTTTCTGCCGGGCCGGGCTCTGGCAGCAGGCTTGGCAAACTTCCTGATATTCTGGCCTCACACTGCGGAAGCAGCCTGGTGGACATTTATTTATTTTCATTCACACTGGTTTGAATTGGTGCAAATGTACTGGAGAGTGGGCTCTGCAGGAAGTCGGTTTCCCCAGTGCAAATGTCAGAGATCTAAAGTGACTCAGAGCACATTACATGCAATATATTACACAGAACATGTTTGATGTATGTAACATGCCATATGTCACACATATGTAACTTGAATATGTGTAATACACTATGAAGGGCCAAACACACAACACATGTAGTATCTTACACATGATGTATAACAAAGAATCCACATACGTGTATGTGGAAAGGAGCAAGAACTCGTGTCTGCACATCTGCTTAGCACATTAACGTTACACAGCTCTGTGTGTTTAACCATAAGCTTTACGGCTGGTCTTAACATTGGGTCAAGCTGACCAATTCCACTGAGGCAGTGACTCAATGGGTCTCTTTATTTTGAGGACTAGACCTTGTTATATAACCTTATTACAATGGTTGGAGTGGTGTTTGCTGTCGATACTGATGATGAAGGCCTTAAAGATTAATTCACGTGTCACCAAATCACAGCACAAGGGCACATTATGTCAGAATTTTGCATTTCTGGTGAATCCAGTCTTCAGCAGATGGTTTCTCTGCACTATAACCAAAGGCATCCTTTGAACTCCATTCAGTTTTGTTGAATGCCAAAAACCTCACTGAAAACTAAAGCGTGTTTTAAACACAGCACCATAAAGTGTTTTACACGGACACACACTTTCTCTCTGTCAGACGAACTACACAGGGGCCAGCCTGGCACCCGAGAGTCGCCTTGGTCACGTTTCTGGTTGCTGCATGGATTGTCACTTTCACTGGAGCTAACACTGCTGTGCTGAGCTCAGTGTGACTCGTTTGCTTGGATACAGATGTGTTTTAAATCAGAAAGTTAACATGAAGTTTCCTCAGCTGAATGGTAATACAGGAGAAGCTTCCCACATAAATGGGTCCTACACATAAATGCCACCCCTGCTGATAATATACTAGCTGAATAGTAACTTTCTAAGTGCCAAACATGACAACATGGTGCTAAGAGATTGATAAAGAAAATATAAGAAAAAATGGCTCTAGATGTTGTTTTCCAAGGGGGGAAAAGGACACGCACAGTGAAGGTGCTTAAGGGACAGTGCAGTACAATGTCATGGGTCCCACCTTATGTCAGGGTGCGGGTGCCGATGAAGACACACCAGGGTACGAACTGTCTGAGACCTAAGACAAGGTGTGATCATGTGGGAAGCGGGAAGCTCTGCAAAAGTAAAGCTGATGGTGAGGCCTTACAAATGATAACACACAGGCACTAGAAGTGGGGTTGTGCCCATGACACTCAACTTCAAGTAAGCAAGTCAGTCGGAAGTTGACTGAGCGCTCATATGGAGTACTTTGAAATAATTCAAAACAGAGGCTTAGTCACTGCCAATGCCTAACTGGCATCTAGTGCATTACGGTACACTCCGTACCCAGTGGGACGTGCTGATGGGTGCAGCACGTACTATGCATGGTGTACTGAGAGTCAAATCCAGACTCTGCTGATGCTACATCACCTGTCTTATAAGTGAGGTGGCATTGCAGCAAATCTTACTGATGGTGCTTGTGGTGAACACGGCACAGAGAGAGAGTGAGAGCCCTGTCCTGTGAAGATGAAACAGTAGACGGCAGCTCAGTACCCACGGAGGTGAGAGATGGACATTCCTCTGGTGATGGTCTTTGCTCTGTGCTCAGTAATGGTCACTACACATAAGTCTGAGAAGGACACTGATTCAAAACAAAGCAGTGGGAGCTGACAGACGATTACTTACAGACAGACGGACAGACAATGGAACTTTGGTACAAGTCCTGGATTTTCTTCTCTTCTCGGGACACCCACAGAAGTGGCAGTGCAAAATAGTGAGTGCCAAAGCAGACACTGGGTATCTGCTGAACTAAGTGGCCTGGGCTGGGGGATGGAGTTGAGAGGGCAGATAGAAAAGGGGAGAGCAGGTTAGTGGATTTGCAGGCCGGTAAACGTGTAGCAGATGGGAACCTATCAAATAACTCAAACACTTTTTCAAAGTCCACTATTTCAAGACACACACACACACACACAAATCATTTTATTTCATAAAAAGTCACAGACTTATATGTAGAATAGCTGTCACTCATTAATTTTGCCCCCCCTTTTGGTTTGTGCTGCCTGAGCACAAATTATGAGAAACCTTATGTTTATTGTGATTCAAAAATAAGATTGAACTGGAGCCATAGTTAGCTGGTTTCCTTTTAGCACCTGGCCTTGGAACTGTTAGTGACACATGGGAAGGTGCCCTTAGCGACACTTCTCCCGTTACAAGTAGAGAAACAATGGCACATTTCTGAATTACTGAGGGTCCTTTAACTAGAATTAAATTAAAAACTTCGTTTCTCAGTCTCGCTGAGAAGGACACGACTCTGTGGTGCCAATGCCTGCGTGGCACAAGCATCCTTTGTACACTCCCTCCTGTCTTCCATGTGGGCTTTCTTGTCTTGTTAAGCTCCTGGTTCATTAGATGATGCTTGCTTTCAACACACTGATAGTAGAGTCAAACTATTAAACCACGTGAAGATGTCCATGTCCATAAAGGTTCCGGGGGCTGGTGCTGCAGACCCTGCTGCAGTGAGTCTCTCTGCAGTCCTGTCTATGTAGTCATGTTCCACTTCTCAAGTGCAGAGTCTCAGTCCTGTACAGGAGCCAATTAAAGTCCAGACTCTCAAATTATCTCAAGAAAGCTTGCTTGCCAGGCACAGAGGAGCTTGTCTGAAATCCCAGCACTCGGGGAGGCAGAGGCAGGTGGATCTCTGTGAGTTCCAGGCCAGTCTGGTCTACAGAGTGAGTCCAGGACAACCAAGGATACACAGAGAAACACTGTCTCAAAACAAAACAAAACAAAAACAAAACAAAACAAAACAAAAACAAAACAAAACAAAACAAAAAAAGAAAGGAAAGAAAAGAAAAGAAAAAGAAAAAAAAAAAAAGAAGAGAGAAACCTTGCTTGGTGTGTTTAATGGCAAGGAAAAAAATTAAAATATGAGGCCAAAAGGAGATACAATCCAAAATAATGCAAGGGCTTCAGTGAAAGTCCACTTCAGGTTGCTCATCATCTGTTACAACACAGAGAAAGACCTGTAAGCATAGTAGGAATGTTTTTTTAAACATGTTTGTGTACAAAGTAATAGTAACATATAAATAATAAATATATATGCCATGCACAGGAAAAAAACACATGTATGTAGAAGGTAGGTGTGCTTTATAAGGTGCATAAAATACATAGCCTAGCACACAAATCCCAGTAGATATAACTATGATTTTAAAAGACGGAAGAGCACCTTGAGCTCCCTGTCACACAACCTTTCTCCCATCACAGAGTCTTCTGCTAGATCTAAAGCAATGCGCCATGCTAGTTACTGTGAAGCAGCTCAGAGGCTCTCACAGACAGAACTGTAAATCTCTAATTCTCTTAGAAAGCATTTTCGCTGCATGTGGTTTTTCAAGAGCGCCATAGCTCACACACCACATACTCCTTTAGTCTTCTTCCACTAAAAGAAAATACAAGTATTAGAAAAAGTGATCTCATAACTGGGCGTGATGGCTCAGGCCTGAAATCCCAGCACCAGAAGGCTGAGGGAGGAGAACGTACCGCTCAAGGCAGCCCTTGGCTCCACGAGTTTGAGGCCAGCCTGGACTGCAGAAGACACTATCAAACAAACTAACAAAAAAAAAAAAAAAACCAGCAACAACAACAAAAAACCCAACCAACTAAACAAAACAGCAACAATAACCCATCAGTATTCCATGGTGCCCAGGGTGATGGCAGATCCCGGCTGAGGGAGCGGCTGTGTGCTCCTTGACAGACTCTTGCATACACAGTATATTAAAAATAACACAATATGTTAGTCTACAGTGTTTGGAAATACTCTGGGAAGTGCATGTTCTACATTAAAGAAACAAGAACAGTATTTTTAAAGCACACTTAATAAATGCCTACAAATGCGTGCAGTAAATGTACCAGGGAAGCTTCTGAGAGTCACAGAGAGGCTAGAGAAGTGGCTCAGCCATTAAGAGCTGTTAAGAGGAAAAGACTGTTAGTTTGTGAGTGTGTGAGTGTGTGTGTGTGTGTGTGTGTGTGTGGTGTATATGTGTGGTGTGTGTGTATGTGTGGTGTGTATGTATGTGGTGTGTGTGTATGTGGGGTGTGTGTGTGTGTCTGTGTATGTGTGTGTGCGCGCGCGTGTGTGTGTATGTGGGGTGTGTGTGTGTGTGTGTGTGTGCGCGCGCGCGTGTGTATGTGGGGAGTCATTAACTCGTGCACATGCCTTAGAGTCCAGAAGAGGGAACAGAGACTCAGATCCTTGGCCACTGTGAGTCACCTATCGTGCTGAAACTGCCCCAGGTCCAGTGCAAGAGGTGTCAGTGCTCTTAACCACCGAGCTATATATCCCCTAAGCTCTATAATTTTTAGGCATTTCCAGAGTCCACCAGCATATTTTTGCTGGTCTAGTTTCCAACTTCATAGAAAAACATATTCAGTTTCTTTCTCTGAAAAGCTGAAGTGACTCTCCCTCCATCACCACAACCAGAGATGATAAGTGGCCAGGACAGTAAGCTCTTGAGCATCGCCATGCACAGTAAGACCGTGCACTAAGGAGAGGTAGTTCCCACACCTGGAAAACCAGAGAACAACACAAAGCCAGCACACTGGCTTCCTACTTACTTAACACGCCAAATGTGCTGTTTTGTTAAAAACAATGAAGCCCTTTCCTTCACATCCTGTCTTTTGGATATGGGTTACAGAACCCAGTCAAGCTGGCAGACTTCATTCAATCCACCTGTTGCTCTGGGGTCCCTAACAGACACAGCGAAGCCAGTGTCCAGGGAAGAACTGATTTTCTAAATGCAACAGGATCAACTTGCATTTTACTCTCCATTACGCTCTGTTTTCCAGGGTGTTCATTCACTGAAGGATGCATTTCATACAAATCAAATCCAGAGGAGACCCGGGAGTGTGCTGGCCACATGCCAGAGATGCTGGGTTCTGGTTTCTAATCAAAACGCTGATTCAGTGCATCTTGTTATGAACACGAAGTGTCTGGGCAGCTGAGTTGTCTCAGTTGGCTCTCAGTGGGAGGAAATGTCTGAATTATTTTTCTGGATTGAGATGAGTGTGATGACATCCAGGGGTGAGTGAGTGTGTGTGTGTGAGAGAGAGTGTGTGTGTGAGAGTGTGAGTGTATGGGAGTGAGACAGTGTCTCCCACCAGTGTGGGATTTAATCACGTAAGTCAGGCCAGCTGGCCAGTGAGCTCCGGGGATTCACCTGTCTCCCCCTCTCATCTCTCCACCACTGAGGTCACAGGTGGACATCACACCCGTATTTTGACATAGGTTCTGTGGGTTGCATGAAGGCCCTCACGCTTGAGGCGCGCACTAACAGACCAAGCATCTCTCCAGCCTTTACTTCACATTTTAACTCTCACAGGTATTTTTGCCTTTGTAGCATCACCGAGACCTGCGCAGACAGTGAGGGAAGCCCCTGTCAGGCCGGCAGCCTTTTCGTCTCACCTTTCCAACTGGTCGGTCCACATCAGGGCTGAGGAGCCAGGGCAGGGCAGGGAGGTGGAGCTGGAAACATAGTTAGGGTGCTGCCTGATCTGTGGACAGACAGAGGTGTCAGAGGACAGAGCTACTGACCTTGGCTCTCTCCATCACATGATGCTCCCTCAACCATGATGGAAGACAAACCAAAGCCCCCTCCCCACACGCACACACATTGATTTACACTGGTCCTGATAAAAGAAGGAATATGCTTTATATTATGTTCCCAAGAGCATCACACTTCTATCACCATGCTGAGGACCTGGGATTTGCTCCCTCTATGTGCACATCTGAAATGCCTTCTAAGTCTCTGCAGTGGTGACCTCATCCCTTGTTCAAACCCCTGAATAAAAATGAATGCAATACAATGGTCTAAAGTCTGCTTCTTCCAGCTTGTCATTTTTCATTACTTCTGATTAGTCTTAGGCAAAGGCCAGAATTCTTAGCTAGACATAAAACAACAACAACAACAAAACAAAAACAAACAAACAAAAACAAAAATAAAAAACAAAAAAACTGTTTGGTTTGGCCTCTGCCTGGGAAAACTAGCCTCATTTTAAACTTCCTTCTGTTCCTGTGTCTTTAGCCTTCACTAGCCATCCTTGGTGGGGTACAAATGGGGTCACATCTTCCCTCCTGCAGGGTCTCTGCTCCTGTTGGTGGCTAACTCTTACTCCCACTGTAGACCTTAACTTGTAACTTGCTCATGGTTCCCTGCAGGACTTTCTCCACTACTTAATGCTTGCTGTTTGTCTCTTTAGGAACTCACTGTTGGACACCAATGGGCTTTATGTATATTTTTTGTGTACTGTCTAAGGGAGAAGACTCACGCCTCTCTGCTTCTATTTGCTGCTGTGTCTGTGACCTGCAGATCATGACAGTAAGTGTTTGTGGCTCAAGTGATGCTGCCGAATCAGGCCCAAGTGCCTTCACTCCATAGCGGTGCCAAAGATGCTACTGAGAAACTAAGAAGAGACTTCTCTGCTGAAACACATTTCTCTTTAATGTATATGTCAGTAATTTCCTTAAAAGAAAAAGCAGAATGAAATATGAAGTTGTTTTGGTGCCCAAGTGTAGTTTAGTCTCAATAAAGTCGTCGGGACCGGCTGAGGTGGCACACCTGTGAGAAACGCATGACATTGATTAGCTTGTCAGGTGAGGACGGCACTAGCTGGGTGAAGGAGATGGGCGAGTTCATCAGGAAAGCGCGTCTGGATGACATGACATGTCTTTCTTACAATTCTAGAGAAAACAGGAAATAGTGACTTTTTTTCATTCAAACACAACTCTGGATCAGGGTTAGATTTGGGAACAAACAGTATGTTTTGCCGTTTCTTCTACAAGGCCCTCGGAGCCTCCTTTATTTTTCTTGTAGCTGAAGAAATCCCATCTGGCTGGACCAGGTTCTGGCCTCAGCCAGCCTCGAGGTTCCTCCTGTTGCCAATTACACCGCTTCCTGGTGTGAAACACAGTTGAATCTGCTGTGTTTTTCAGCTACACCCGAGCAGTGGACAAAGCTTCAGAATATGGTATCAAACAGCAGAAGAACACTGAGTGGGGCTGCGGCAGGGTGTACCCGTCCCTGTGGGGCTGCGACAGGGTGTACCTGTCCCTGTGGGGCTGCGGCAGGGTGTACCCGTCCCTGTGTGGCTGCGGCAGGGTGTACCCGTCCCTGTGGGGCTGCGACAGGGTGTACCCGTCCCTGTGTGGCTGCAGCAGGGTGTACCCGTCCCTGTGTGGCTGCGGCAGGGTGTACCCGTCCCTGTGGGGCTGTGACAGGGTGTACGAGTCCCTGGGACTGGTCCATCCATCCGGAACCACAGCTCGTGCACCACACATGAACCTAACCCAAGCCATGGCCTCGGAACAGTCAGGTGTCTGTGTGAGCTCCTGGCCGGCAACGTGTGCACACCCTTGCTTGGGACAGTGATTATGGGTGCAATCATGAGGGAGAGTGGATAAAAGCCTTCACTTCTCAATTCTGCTATAAACCCTGGTTGAAGTGGCTGTATACTTGATTGATGATGGTTAATCTAACAATGGCTTTCCTGGTGATGGTTTATCATCCACATTTTTCTTATCTCAAACACACCCTCTATACCATTTCTAAGACAAACATCAATGTGTTCTACTAAAGACCTTTCAGTTTTTGTTGCAACTGGATAGAGCCCTCAGGCACCCAGGATGCCCCTGAGTGGCTCCTGCCATCCCCGTGGTGCCGCTGACCTCCATGCCACGTGGTGAGGCACGTGCGGCAACAGGAAGGACTCAGAAAAGGAAGCAAGCCATCAGCCAGAGCCACATGCACCATTTGTCACATTATGGTTAGCTGTGAGTGGGAGGGCTGCCACTGCATGGCTTGGGCATCCTGTGAGCAGCAGCATTTTCTGACCACCTGAGATCTGATCCCCTTACCTGGGCGGCGGCTACGCTTTTAGACTATGCCGAGAATCAGGATGTAAAAGTACGTTGTCACTTGGTAGGCAGAGGCAGGAGACTGGAAGTGTATGGCCAGTCTGGAACTTACTTAAGGTGGAAGGTGATAACAGTTGAGAATATTCTTTTGAAGCCTACCCTACCTCAGAGGTACCAAACTCTTGCTTTTAAAATCATTTCATGGTTAACTCCTCAAATGCCTCCCGCAGCTCCTCCAAAAGGGTGTGGGCAGCTGCAACCAGGCCTCTCAGACTCCTCAGCTCTCCAGTATGGAGCTCAGCCTTTGTGCTGCCCAAGGACTTCTTAGAACAAAGCCCCTCCCTCAGGTAAGCTCATAGGAGGCCAAGTGTTTCCCACGCCTCACGGATGTAATCTACTCAGTTTTCTTTGAATATGAGCATGCAAAATGTTTAGTCAAAGGCGTGTCATACCACTTATCTGAAAGTGACATTTCTAGACATTTTTTGGTAGAGTTTTGTTTGTTTTTGTTTTGTTGTTGGTTTTGGTTTTTTGGTTTTTTTGAGACAGAGTTTCTCTGTGTTATCTTGGCTGTCCTGAACTCTCTTTGTAGACCAAGCTGGCCTCAAACTCACAGTGATCTGCCTGCCTCTGCCTTCCAAGTGCTGGGATTAAAGGCCTGCGCCACCATGCCTGGCTGAGGATTTTTTTGTTTGTTTGCTTTTGTTTTGTTTTGTTTCCGAGACAGGGTTTCTCTATGTTATCTTGGCTGCCCTGGACTCGCTTTGTAGACCAGGCTGGCCTAGAACTCACAGTGATTTCTCTGCCTCTGCCTCCCCAGTGCTGGGATTAAAGGCTGCGCCACCAGGCCCGGCTCTTTTGCAAGTAAGGAAAGAAGTCTGCCTCACAATATGCCTTTGCTGACATATCAAGGTCGTTGTTCTTTAAGAATCCGAGTGTGACACTGAACAGCATCTGCCCAAGGCCGGCTTCCTTGTGGCACCTGTGGCAAGCGTGCTGACATACAAGTCACTGGCTAACACCTCAACACGGCTCGTGTTAAGTCTTTTCTCTGTGTGTCCTGTGAACCCTGTGGCTGCCGGAGGGTTGAGTGAGGGTAAACAGCACCTCTGTTTACATTGCCTCTGTGGGCTGAACTCTGAGCTAGTCTGTCTGTTCTATTCCATTCACTTTCCTAGTCCCTGCAGCTCAGGGCTGGAGCAGTCCACACTGAGGCCTCAGGACTCCATCAGTATAAACATTAGCTTCATGTTTTGAGAGGGGAGAGAAACTTCGAGAACTCTCTCTCCTCGTCTCTAGTCACCCCTGTTCTTATTATAACCATACTTCCCCGCTAGCTTCCCCGCTTTCTTCTGCCTCCTGTCCACTGACTCCTTTCTATCCATTTGAATGTGACTTATGCTGTTTGAATTCATCCTTAAAAGCAACCATAATTATAAAGTACCTTTCCCCTGACAAGCAATGTTCTAAACATTTAACCAATCTTAACCATTCAATTATCACCATCTTCCCTTAACACTAGAGGAAAATGAGGAACCTACAAGATGTGACAGAGTTTGGTTCAAACCGCGCATATATAAATGATACCTTACCAACATATAGCTAATATGTCATGCATACATGGCTTCCTCTAAGTCCATCACTGAGTTTCACTCAATGTTAATAAAAAAAAAAAAATCAGTGTTAGTAACTGTCGGTATTTGTTGCCACGGCTGGTACTGCAGTTGTTAAGGTAAGTATATCTGTGTTGTAAATTAAGCTCTAGCACAGATAAACTTGGCTCTTCCTTTCTTTATAGAAATAACCAAACATTATTATCTGGAATGAACATATTGTTCAGATGAGGAATACAGTAAATTTATTTTCATGACACTGAGAAGTAATTTGCTCAAAATTAGTCATTTGGTCACTAATGATTAAAACTAAACATACATGATAAAGATGGAATTGAAGAGAGTTGAAGGGCTATTTTAGGATGTTGATATGGAAATCCAAATCCCTCTTGGGCCACTGGCTTTTTGTAGTCCAAACAATAATATGCAGACTATATTGCCTGATTTCTGCCTTGAGAATGTATGAAATGGTAGAAAGTCCATTGGAATAACAAGAAACTGTAGAAAGGGCTCTAATTGCAGGAGGAGACAGCGTGATGTGGTTCTGTTCTTACTCAAGTGTTGAAGTCACAGCTCATCCTGAGGGTCAGCTCATCATCCTGAGGGTCAGCTCATCATCCTGAGGGTCAGCTCATCCTGAGGGTCAGCTCTTAGGCACAGGGCCAACCACTCCCAACAAGTTGGTAATCTTGTGAATAAGCAAAGCTGCACTTTTTAAAGCTAGAAGAAGTCTTAGGGATCAAGGAATCCAACTCATTTACACATGGGGATGTGAAGCCGAGCTGTTTTTCTGGTAACAAAGCTGGATTTTGGTAAAGTTCTGTCTGGAATCCAGTTTCCTCATTTTTGTCCCACATGAGGCCCCAAGAATAGATGAGTGGATTTCGTCTACTTTATAAACAGCCCAGAGCATAAGTTGTTCATCAAAAAAAGAGAAAAGAGGGAGGAGAGGAAGGAGGGAGAAGCACAGATAAGGAGAGATAGTGGAGAGAGGGGAAGGGAGGAAAGAAATACAGGACACACACACACACACACACACACACACAGAGAGAGAGAGAGAGAGAGAGAGAGAGAGAGAGAGAGAGAGAGAGAGAGAGAGAAAGAGAGAGAGAGAATGCATTACTGACCAGAATGAGAGCTGACAAGGCCGGGACTGCTTGTCCTGAGCTCCATATGTTGATGGGTTTGTGTGTGCCTCTGACAAAGCGCAGCCTAATTACTCCAGGGTATTTGAATGAGTGACCTTGTGTCCTCACATAGTATCTATAAGGAGAGATTAGCTCCAGTCATCGGCAAATGTTGTTGATCGTGATGTTTCGTTGAAGTAAGTGACTTGCTCAAATATAGATCATGAGCCACACCAGAAACCAACCGGGACTTTCATGTCACTCTCTGAAAGAGTTTAAGTTGGTAAACTATTCTAAAGGGAAGATAAGGACAGTGAGTCACCTCAGCCAAGGCATGGGCTTTCAGCAGCTCACTGAGGAGGAGGAGGAGGAGGAGGACGACGACGACGAAGACAGCCTCTGGTGCCAGGGCCCTGGCCCCGCTGCTGCAAGTAAATCACTGTCCAAAATGCTTGCCTTGTTGCCAGATTTTGTGACTCCAGTACTTTTGCTTGAATCTGGGTGTTTTTTAAATGGTACTCTGTGCTTTTCCAATACACTAACATGTATTCCAAACAGAATAAATCTTAATTACATTGCTCTCCCTGCATTAGCATAGGCTCACAATGCCTTGAGGATTTAGAGAAAGAGACATATAAAAGTGATTTAGGAGATTTGGGGTTTCCTGGGATATAGAAAGAACTGTGAGGAGGAAGGCACAATAATAGGCCTGAGCCAACACTGCCTGCTACAGGGGCATTTCACTTTGAGATGAGCAGTCTCTGGAGAAGCACAACACCCTTCCCCCACCTTCTCTCCATGTGCCCAAGGCTTTCACACACAATTTTAGGGTCACATGTGATAGTTGGCTGTCAAAAGCCTGAAGAACGTCCAGGGTGAAGTCAATTCTCCTGTCCTAAGAGCTTCCTGGGAGACAGCAGAAAAAGGCTGAAAATCCGAGTCCTCATCTCTTGACGTCTGTGACCACACCTGGAGCCTCTCACATCAGGCTCCAAGGAACCTGAGTGCTGAGAAGGGTCCTCGTCCCAGAGTGGTCTTCCTCTCACATGATGACATAATAGGCTTCAGCATGCTCCTTTAAGACCTCAACGTCATCACAGACAGCAAAGGAGGCTGCTTGTTAGTGCAAGATGTGTGCAGCCCCGGGTGGGACTGTCCAGAAGCAGGGCCTTCAGACAACTCAGCGCTTTTCTGTGAAGAAAGAGTTAACAGTTCTTTCCATGGAGTTTGATAGACACCATACTTCCACACGGCCAGTCATCTCTGTACTGCCTCGAGTTTTCATTTCCTCTTTACATGGTTATGTTCTAGGAGAATATGAGTGCTTCATTTGGACATTAAGTCATTTAAAAAATCTATATTCCAAAATGGTATAAGAAAAAAGGACAACAAAGATCCGTAATCCAAGTGGTTAGTCATGAAATTATATATATACAAGTGACTCTAAACAGTCTGAGTACATTGTGTTTATATATTCAGGTGTGTGTATTCACACATATGTATTTACTAATAACAATTAAAGAAAAAGAGGCCAAAATTTCAAGAGACAGCAAGGAGGAGCGTATAGGAAAGAAAGGGAAAATTATATTTTAATTTAAAATTTAATAACAAAAATTTAAGGTGGTATCTAAAGCAAACTCTATAGTCTAATAATCTAAATTTAACAAAAAATTTTCAGTGAATCAGTGTTCAGATATTATGCTAATTTTTAAAAATGTCAACAGGCAAATCACAAAGAAAGAAAAAAATAAATCCATATCCCAACTGTCTAGTTGAAATGATTCTTTTTTTATATATTTACTGTGTGTGTGTGTGTGTGTGTGTGTGTGTGTGTGTGTGTGTCTAGGTCTCTGCTTCATCTGTGTCCCTGGTGCCCATGCAAGGCAGAAGGAGTCATATCCCCTAGGACTGGAGTAATAGTTTTGAAACACCACATGGGTCCTGAGAATACAACTTGGGTCCCCTGTAAGAACAGTCAGCGCTCTTAGATGCTAAGGCATCTTTGCAGCATCAATTCTAAGCAAGACAAAACACAATACAACAGCCACAGCATTTTTTCACTTCCTTTTTTATCATCCCCGTATGATCATGTGGCCCCTGTGTTTCCTCCATAGACCCTGCCGTGAGTCCTCTCAATGATTGGACTGTGGCCTGGGAGTGTGAGCCAAAGCCTTTTCCTCCCCAAATGGCTACTTGTCAGAGTGTTTTCTCATGACAACAGATGAGAAAACAGAACACTCTAGATGACTGTGGGTAAGGTTGGAAGGGACAGAGCTGACAGTATGGCCCAGTCCTCAGGAGTCACGGCAGTACACTTTCAGCTGTTTTGGATGTGGTATTTTTACCCTGTCTGCAGTTCCAGGCCCCTATAAGGGCAGGGATAACCACGGTTCTCTTTTTATATATATATATTGTATAAGGATTCTGTCCACTGCAGTCCACTCTGACTGTGGGGATATGCAAATCCAAGTTGTAGGTTACTTAGCGGGTGACGTATGACCTTGCCAATCAAGGAGCAACTTGTGGGTTTGATGATTCAACTTGAGCAAAGAAACAAGCCTCTGGCGGGTCTATGGGGGAGCTTCTAGATGAGATAACTAAGGCGAGGCGACCCATCTTGGTTGTGAGAGCCACTGTCCATGAGCTGGGATCCAAGAATGAATGGCAGGAACAAAGCTCCGCTCCCTGAGTGTGGATGCAATGCGAGCTCCCACTCCTGACGCCTCTTCTCCGCTGTGGTGGATGGCACCCTTGAACTGTGAGCCAGAATAAATCCTCTAGTGCGTCCTCTGTGTCAGGTACTTCGTCACAGCAAGGAGGCAAGAAACTGGCACAGCTGACAAGGCCAACATGTTCTCTCTTTGAGGCTTTGAGCCTGGAAGGCTGTGTCATGGTTTGGGCCTGAAATGTCCCTTAACGCACCATGTCTTCTTAAATCATGAGCCCAAACCAGTCCTGTCTCCCATCAGCTGCTTTCTGTCAGGCTTTGCTCATAAAAACAGGAGAAGTAACCAATGAGAGTGCCTGGGGACTCACAGCCTCCTTATCATCTTTATTGGTTATTTTTCTTGGCAAATCAGGAAATAAAAGGCTCAGGCCAGAATTGGGGACATGCCCCAGTCATCCACACAGCCCTTAGGTCTGAAAAGAGGCCCCAGGGCCAGAAAGTATACAGCCTTCCAAAACAGCACCACCAATGGGGGACCAGTTCTTCAAACATATGAGCTTGTGAGGATACTTCCTATTCAATACATCCACTTGAATGGAAAATATTTTTAAAAGGAAGTATTTTTGTACTTTTTGTAGAAGATAGCTAAAAAGGAAGTGGTACAAAAATACCACCATATCTTCAAATAAACCTACATATGTATGAAATACATTAGAAAAAAATTTGGTTTCTGAGATTGGTAAAAATATTGTCCCGTAGCACCAAATTCCATTTTTATGCTAAGGGAACGTAACAGTAAGATGACTCCTACAGACATTACTATACTCATAGATTAGTGTCTTACGTGGACATCACCAGAGAAGCTCCATCCTATAGTAGGTGCAAATTAATACAGAAACCCACAACTGGACAATGTGCACAGAGTGAGGGGGATTTGGAGCAGAGATTACAGATGACACCAAGAGTACAGTGTCTTCCAGACACAACAGGACTGACACATGAACTCACAGAGTCTGGGGCCAGCATGAGCAGGGCCTGCCATGTTCGAGCCACATGGAGTCCTAGTGCTGACAGGAGGAAGTGCACACTGTCTCCCACGCCTACCTAAGAGTCTATCTCCACTTGACAACCGCTTGCAAAGGACAGACTTAGTTTTCTCTAACGGAGCCTCACTGGGTATATGAACCACACTTGAGAGTCGTCCTCATGCCCAGCTGTAGATGGCCAACACAAAATGCACGCCATGCATCCTCATGCCCAGCTGTAGATGGCCAACACAAAATGCACGCCATGCGTTTCATACTATTTGTCTTCTAGCGCTGTTGTTTTATTGTTTGTTTGTTGCTTTTGTTCTGTCTTACTGGCCTTTTGATTTTATATTTTGTTTTCCAATTTTGTGTTTTTATGGGTTTGTGTGTGTGTGTGTGTGTGTGTGTGTGTGTTTCTTGTTTTTCTTTTTAAAGTCTATTTTGTTTGCCTGCTTGTTTTTTCTAAATACAGAGAAAAGAAAAAGGCATGGAAATGGGTGGTTGGGGAGGACCTGGAAGGAGAAACCATGATCAGAATATATTGTATGAATTTTTTTTCAGTTAAGAAAGAAGGGAAGAAAGAGAGAAAGGAAGGAAGGAAGGAAGGAAGAAAGAGAAAGAAAGAAACCCTTTTTCACTGTAACCTGAGGGAATTGCAGAGTGAGTGCAGCTGGGCGGCAGAGTTGAGCTTGCAAAAGACCTGCTCATGTTTAGAGGAGGAGGTAACACTGAGTGTGGAGCAGAGAAATGATATCCTCCATCTAGCGTGGCACCTTGACATCAGGAACAGGAACCCCAAAGAGGAGGAAGAAAGGACCTAAGCCATGGAGGACACACAGACAAGGTGCATGTGTTTGAGTGTAAGAGGGAGGCTGATGAGGGAGTCCTCATTTCTTGTGGCTTACACAGATGCCACTGGGATTAAGGGATTGCGTGGGAAAGATGGACTATAGAGAGACCAGTTGGCTGTGGTTAGGGGCAGAGAGTTGTCCTAGTGGAGACTGTAGTTCCTACAGGTGAAGGGCCCAGAACAGTATCTCGATTCTAGAAACAAACGGCTGTGCCTGCCATGCTTTCTCTGCCAGAGGGAGGATAGTAGTCAGGGCTGAGCCCGTAGGACCACAGGGCTGCAGATGTATGAGGGAGCGCAGTTGGTTTACCAGCATCTCTCTTCTTTTCAAAATAGGGGTCATTGATGGGAAGTCGTGCTGGTTTGAGGGGCTGCACCTGGTCCACACACAGCTAGCTCGCTCTCTTCTACCAGGTAATGAGTCATATGGAAGAGCCTGCCCTTCACACTGATGCCATCACAGTAAGAGAAGACACAGAGAATGAGAGAGACCGCACTGTCCTTCTGCCTACCAGCCCCCAGCACATCAGTAAAGAACGAAGACTAGTGGTCCTTAGTAGTGTTTCCGTGTTCTACACAACAAACTTTAAAACAGAAAAAAAATTTAAAATCCCTAAAATCACACCAATTTTACAACAGGTATTGTCACAGTCATAGTAAACCATAAGTGGTGCATGCCACCACACACACCCCAGTTAGCAAAAAGTGAGAAGCAGATGTCATCAAAGCTGAAAAGTACAGCAACTGCCCCTATAAACATGAGAACATGGGCCTTTCCCCTCGCCTTAATTCATTACAGAGATGATCAGGAAGAAATCCAAATTACAGCCCACAATGACAAATTTAAAAAGGCCACCCTGATTCCAAACAAGCGAGGCATGTGTATATAAAGGCAAATTAAGCCTGACAGAAAATGCAGGTTCTCCTCTTTTGAATAACTTGCATCAAAGAGTTCACTGAGGCTCTCCTTGCAGTTTCCCAGCTCGGACAGAAAGCAAACAAGCAAAGGCTCTTACTCACCGCCGAGTCAGCAGCTGAGAGACTCAAGGAGAATGACTTCTGGGGAAATGGTGAGGTGAGGGAGCCATGGAGCTCATGATAAATCAAAGCTCAAAGCTCAGCTCTAGGGCAGAACAGGTTTGACTAATAATCTGCATTTCTGTGCACTGGGGCTTTCCAGTCCCTGATGCAGGTAGCTGCTGTCTGTACAAGTGACTTTCCATGGCTCCCATTATGAATCTTTTTAAAGTCATGTTTTATTTTGCGGTATTAAGGACAGTGTTCCAAAGTTATTATCCAGCAATAATGAATATGAATATATTGCCAAATTGCTTTCTCTCTAAGTTTGGGCCAATTGAATACAATCATTAACAATATACAATACTGAATTTTCAACATCTTTTAAAAAAATTTGTTCACTTTACATCCAGATTATGGGCCCCTCCCTTGTCACTTGATCCCACTCTCCCTCCTTCCCTCACCCATACCCTGTCCTTCACTCCCCTACTCCTCAGAAAGGGGATCCCTCTTCCCTTAACATCTGACCTCAACCTATCAAGTCTCATCTGGGCTACCTGTATCCTCTTCCTCTATGGCCTGGCGAGGCCACACCTCCAGGGGGAAGTGATCAATGTGTGGGGGCCAGAGTCCATGTCAGAAGTAGTCCCTACTCGTCATATTATGGGACCTACAAGGAAACTGTGATGCCTACCTACTACATCTGAGCAGAGGGTCCAAGTCCTCACAAAGCATGGTCCTTGGTTGATGCATCAGTCTCTGAAGCATGCCCCTCCTCTGCCTGGATTTGTTGGCTCCATTGGTCTCCTTGGACTCCACCCAGCAGGGGATCCCAGCAGAGGCTGAGACACACAGCCAAACTCTGGGGTGGGACACAGGGAGTCTTGTGGAAGACTTGGGGGCTAGAGGGACCTGGAGGGGTCAGGAGCTCCACGTAATCACCCATAGCCATTCCACAGCCAGAATAAGTTGTCCCCACTGGGACAGTTTGGTCCCATCAGACGCTCTCTTTTATGCATGAGACAAATGCTTCAGCCTTTCAGTGAAGATCAAATCAGTCACCTCTTGCTGATGGTGTGGATTTTTTTTTTGTTTTGCTTTTTTTTAATGTATAAGGTGTTGTCCAGGTAGTAGAAACATCTTAACTTGGTAACAACAACAAACTTGCTCTAAACAGCACATGGTTTAAAGTGACCACTATGCAGGATGCATCCTATGCATTGAGGGGCTACGGTGAGCCTAAACTCAGTGTACATTTCTCTATGTCCCTAAATCAGGGAGACATTTCCCTAAGGTGACAGGGTCAGCCAAAGCATGGCTATACAAAATCAGCTCCAGAGTGGGCGTCTGGAATCTGAGACAGAAGAGAAACGTCTCAGTTTTAAATACGAAACTGTTGTTAATAGGAATGAAACTCCCAACCATTAGACTTTACCAATAAAGACTCAGGGACCAGATGCTGAGGTGAAAGCCTGCTAGCTCAGAGGCGGAGGAAGCACCCAGCTGACCTTCCTCCTCAGCAGATGCCCCACTTCTACTCAGCTCACATCCCAGAAAAGGCCCTTTCTTCTTCTCCACACTGTCTCAAATACCCTTCAACTCAATGTCCCTCCTTTCTACTTCCTGTGTGTCTCTCTATCCTCCAGACTTCCTCTCACTCTCTATGTTTTCCCCCTATGTTTGTTTCCTGTCAGTGTTGTCATTTACTCTCCCTCTTGATCTAGGCTTAACTTTACTTAATCCTGTTTTCATAAAGCTCTTGGATTAAAGGTGTATGCTAAGGCCGAGCCACACTACAACGACTTGCTTACAGTAAACAGAAAGTTCTAGCATCAAAGTCTGAGCCACACCGCAATTAGAAACAGGTTTTTACAGTTCACAATCTTGGGGTTCACAATGGGAGCAAATATCCTTCGATATAAAACAATGCAGTGAATCATTATTATCTCGCATTTCTTAGTCTGAAAGTCACACTAACTACAACCCTCAGCCAGATACCCAGAAACTAAATAACCCCCACAGGGAACAGACGTCACAGGGCCACTCATTCCCTGCAGTGTGCAAAGCTTGTGGCTCCCAGTAGCTACTCTCCCCTTCTTTGTGAAAGATTCCATCACTAACTAGGTACCAATGCATTCCCTGTTCTCTCTGTGTTAGCTGTGGTCATGTGATGAAATTCTGGCCAATCGTGTGTAAATAGAAGTGATGAGACTTCTGAGAGTTTTAAGGAAGAGATGCATGCATGCCTTTCTTTACTTTCCTCCCTCCACCCCTCAGAAAGTAGACTTGATGGCTGGCACTCAGGCAATTGCATTGGACCAGGAGGCAGTGAAAAATAGTAATAATGAAGCAAGTTTGCTTGCTCACAGAAGGCTCACCTTTTTCCTGAGAGGAGGGCACACTTTGGGATCTTGGTGTGAGGTATGCCACAGACTTCTGCAGCCATATAGGGCAGTAGAGATCCCCCAGGTCCAGGACGCAATGCTCAAACCAGCTATATGACACATAGAGACACACAGAGATACTCACAGACCCACAAAGACACATACATGCACACACACACACACACACACACACACACACACACACACACACACACACATACAAGCAGTCACACATGCATGCCTTCTCCAATATGATGTAGGAAAACTCAACTCTAAGGAACACAAGCTCGCCACAGCCTATAGCTGGCTTGAGCACTGTGTCCTGGGCCTGGGGAATCTCTATTGCAGAAGTCTGTGGCACACCCCACATCAAGATCCCTAAGTATAGGGCTGGAGAGATGTCTCAGTGGTTAAGAGCACTGACTGCTCTTCCAGAGGTCCCGAATTCAATTCCCAGCAACCACATGGTGGCTCACAACCATCTATGATGGGATCTGATTCTCTCTTCTGGCCTGCAGGTGCATATGCAGGCAGAACACTCTATAAATAAATAAATAAATAAATCTTTTTTAAAAATCCCAAAGTGTGCCCTCCCCTCAAGAAAGAGGTGAGCCTTCTGTGAACAAGCTAACTTGCCTCATTTTTTTTTTTTTTTTTACCAGTTTCCCGTTAGGGCTCAGATATTGAAAGAATAATTTAAAAGGTCACCCTGCACAGTGGCTCAGCCTTTGGTGCCCTACCTCACACAGGCACACAAGAGACCCTCCAAAATCAAGTCCTTCCCACTCCTAACATTGAATGTGGACCTTAACTCTGGGTAGACCTTTTCTTCCCCAAACCAAAGATTCCTTAAGAACTCCATGTTTCCTTTCTCCATAGTGGAACACATATATCGAATTTACTTGGCTTCTGGTATCATTACTGTACCTTTGTCCACCCCGGTTTGTCACTGTCTGTCTTTCTTAAAGGGGAAACTCCAAGCGGGACAAGGGAAGTCTGGTGTGTAGTGTTCAGGCAACGACTATGTGGTAGTTGAAGAGCTGGGAGAGCCCTGTGCTACACCCGCTTTCTGAGGAATCCATGATGTGCTGAAGAGGGAAGTGGTCTTGGACAGAAATGCACATTTTGTGCGGTTAGACAACAGCCTTGTCTCTGCGGCTACAGACTCCGTAGAAGGTCAGGGCTAAGGAGTGTAGGAAAGCCTGTGGATCTGAGGGTTGGAGGGAGGTCGTGGAAAGCCCAGTGTGAGCTGGATCCATGATGAAAAGGGTAAGATCTGAGAATAACCATGGGGGCCGTTATCCACAGATGCAGGAAACACCTCGGAAGTATCCACCCATCACAGCCTCGCCATGAAAGGCCTTTTCATAAAAGGTTCCAGGAACGGACATAACTCGTCAACCCTTATCAGCCCCTTACCTCCACACCTGGACCGCTGAGTGGGTCAGGAGTAGGGGTACTGAGTCCAGGGTTCAGTGCACGCTGCAGCCAAGCCTCGGGCTCACCACAGCGACCCGTCTTTTCCGGCCTAGGTACTCTGCTCTCAGCTGTCTGCTGCCCAGTTGAGGCTTTTCTGGGGACTCTGAGTCAGTCCTGACCATGTTCTCCCCTTACCTTACCTCAGAAATATGGCGTAGGGTTCTGCCAATGATGGTGCTATGACCGCCGTGCCAGGTGGAGTCGCTGCTTGTTGAAATAGGCTAGGACTCTTCCTAGCGCTGTAGTAACTTCTGTGAACTCTATCGTTCTTTCTGCTGGGCACCCCAAAATTTCTTGTACTTATTGATGGGCAGCACTGTTGTGATCCTTCAATTCAATGAGTTTTTCTATAGCTGCTCAGTATTTCTACTCCAGAGCCTTCACTGACATCGAGGCTGGGCACGTGGGGAGAAGAGGGAACAGGACAGGTCAGAGCGCCAAACTTAAAGGTGTGGTTTGTTATTCATGGGTCTAGAGGGAGGTGGGTCAAGCTGTGGGGTGTGTGGGGTGTAGAAGAAACCATCACAGACACAGCTGAGGGACCGAGCAGAGAGGAGAGCCATTGGCTCTGAATTCGGCAGAGAAAGATTTAGTCTAAGCATTGATGAGTCTTCATGCAAAAGGAGAAAAAGGGGAGCGTATAAATAAAAGAACACAAAGCTGAGCTGTGGACATCCAGTTTGCCAGGATTCCAGAGAAGCTGGGACCCCAGCCTCTGGACACCTCGGGAATGAGAAATTGAGCCTATGCCCTGCTAGCTTTGGATAAAATACAACCTTCTATTTGGGACACAGTGGAAACAGCAAAGGCTTATGAAGGAACTACAGTTTGACTCTCCAGATGAGAAAACGAGGCTAAGAGGGGCAGACACTTGCTCTAGCAAACGGGGAGAGGGCATTTGAGCAAAGTCTGATTCAAACACTGCACCCACTCTTGGTGTGATTTTTCTTTTATAACCAATTTATTTTAATGGGCAAGTAACACTTTTGTATATTTATGGTTTATTTAATCGATTGATATATTAGTCTTTCTCTTAATTTATCTGTAAAAACTAAGAATAATTTTCTCCATCTACCTAAAACATCTGATGAAACAAAATTACATATATTTAAGTGCCTCGAAAACTGCTGAGTTCCATGACCATAAATGACTAGCACACTGATCTTTTAGTATAATCATAATTCATAATTTACGAACCACTCCTGAACTTAGCATAAGGCAGTTCTACAAACGTATTCATACTGCTCAGGGTAAACATTGGCCATAGTGGGTCAGGTAGGCTATACAAGGTCACTTCCCTTAACCACCTTGGAAAACACTATCCCTAACTTGGAGACATGAGCAGAGGCTGACACCTGCCCAGTTGCACTTTTTATATAGTCAAGAACCAGGCTTCATAGCGTCCATACCCAGTGGTGCTATAATAAAGGCTGCTAGGGAAAATCGGCAGCAGTCAAACTCAGACCCTGTAACTAAAACAGTGACTGGCCTGGCAAGCTAGGCCCATGGGTGTGCAAATATCATGGGGGTAAACAAATACATTCCAGTGGGACTTAAGGCCGTCTCCACAGGTACTGTAGAAATCTGGTCAAGAATCCATTTCTTTCTTTTTTTTTTTTTTTGACTTATGTGATTTTTTTTATTAATTTATTCTTGTTACATCTCAATGGTTATCCCATCCCTTGTATCCTCCCGATCTTCCCTCCCTCCCATTTTCCCCTTATTCCCCTCCCCTATGACTGTTCCTGAGGGGGATTACCCCCCTCCCTGTATAAGCTTATAGGGTATCAAGTCTCTTCTTGGTAACCTGCTGTCCTTCCTCTGAGTGCCACCAGGTCTCATGGGGCACTCCAGGGGACATGGTCAAATGTGAGGCACCAGAGTACGTGAGAAAGTCATATCCCACTCTCCACTCAACTGTGGAGAATGTTCTGACCATTGGCTAGATCTGGGTAGGGGTTTAAAGTTTACCGCCTGTATTGTCCTTGGCTGGTGCCTTAGTTTGAGCGGGACCCCTGGGCCCAAATCTGCCTATCATAATGTTCTACTTGTAGGTTTCTAGGACCCTCTGGATCCTTCTACTTTGCTATTCTCCCATGCTTCTCTCATCTAGAGTCCCAATAGGATTTCCTCCCCTCTGTCCCAGTTTCCTGGTAAGTGAAGGCTTTCGTGGGACATGCCCCTTGGGCTAGTATGCAGATATAAGTGAGTATATACCCTTTGATTCTTTCTGCTTCTGGGTTAACTCACTCATTATGATAATTTCTAGCTCAATCCATTTATCCACAAACTTCGGGAATTCCTTGTTTTTAATAGCTGAGTAGTATTCCGTAGTGTAAATGTACCACACTTTCTTTATCCATTCTTCTACTGATGGACACTTAGACTGTTTCCATGTTCTGGCTATTATGAATAAGGCTGCTATGAACATGGTTGAGCAAAATTTTTTGTTGTGTGCTGGAGCATCTTCTGGGTATATTCCAAGGAGTGGAATAGCTGGGTCTTGAGGAAGCCCTATTCCCATTTTTCTGAGATAGCACCAGATAGATTTCCAAAGTGGCTGTACTAGTTTGCATTCCCACCAGCAATGAAAGAGTGCAAGAACCCATTTCTTAGGAGCCCACAGGCCCCAGGGTTGAATCTACTATCATTACTCTGCTTAACAGACTTAACTTCCAACTGCCCTACAAACTCCTCCCTCTCTGCCCAGAGAGTGGTCCCACCCACAGCACCATCAGTGAGTTTCTTTGTGCAGTGGACAGTGGTTAGCACAGAAACTCACAACTCTAAGGGCAGAGAATCAGTGTCTAAGGAGTGTTGAGCCAAAACTATCTATGCACACACTCCTGCAAGGTCAGGGACCAACTGAGAAGAAAGAGTAGAAAGATGGTAAGAGTTAGAGCCATTGTTCTCCTGAACTCCAGGAGCTGTGGTTGCCTGCACGAGACTGAGCTGGTGAACATCCTAGCGTGGACTGGGAAGTTGTTCATGAGTCCACAGCCCCACTGGGCAGTGTGTGTGTGTGTGTGTGTGTGTGTGTGTGTGTGAGTGTGAGTGTGTGTGTGCATGTGTGACTCTCTCTCTCTGTAGGTGTGTGTATGTGCATCTGTATGTGTAAGTGTGTGTCTGTGTGTGCATGTGTGACTCTCTGTATGTGTGTGTATGTGCGTCTGTATGTGTGAGTGTGTGTGTGCATGTATGAGTGTGTGTGAGTGTGTGTGTGTCTGTGTGTACATGTATGACTCTCTGTCTCTGTGTGTGTGTATGTATCTCTGTCTGTGTGCATGTGTAACTGTGTATGTGTCTCTATGTGTCTATATGTGTAAGTGTGTGTATCTCTGTGTGTGCATGTGTGAGTGTGTGTATATGTGAGTGTGTGTATCTGTGTGTCTCTGTGTGGTGCATGTGTGAGGGTGTGGGGTGTGTGTGTGTGTGTGTGTGTGTGTGAGATAAAGTCTGGAAGGAGTGAGAGAGTGAGTGTTGATCTAGCAGGAGTGAGAGGTGGTGAGATGATTTGTGATCCAAATACACTGTGTGTATGAACGAGATCCTGAGAGAATAACAACCCTCGGCTTCCTTTGATGAGGTGTGATCTCACAGAGCGCATAGTACTCTGCACAGAGAGGATGTCTTCAGGGAATGCTTAGAAACTTCACAGGCCTCGGCAAAAAACAGACATCCGCACCAGAGTCTATGCTGTAGTGAGGTGTTGAGTAGTTGAGTAGAATGGCTCCTGAGCTTGACTAATCTGAAAACTATGGTTTATTCTACCTATCTGAGTACAAGGACCTAGTTCAGTCTCTGGGTTCACATGAAAGAGCTGGATTGAATGCACCCTTAATCCCAGCACTGGGAGGAACCTTGATGTCTAACCATCCAGTCTAGCCAAATCAGCAAGATCCAAGTCAAGAGACCCTGTGTCCAAAACAAAGTGGATGACATCTGAAGAAAACACCTGAGGTTGACCTCTGGTCTTTATATGTATGTGCACACGTGTGTGAATGCCTACCCCACACAGATGCTCCAGGACACCTGCACATTACATGTGTGTGCGTGCACACACACACACACACACACACACACACACACACACACATAGAAAGAGAAAACCCTATTGTTTTTTAAATAAACAAGGACAAGAACCCACTCTGGTTATGTAAACGTATCGGTTCCTTATATTAGTTCAGACTTGTAGTGCTTCCCCAAATATCTAAATCCAATGATTCATTCGTTCCTATATTTAAAACTCTATTTCTCTCTTTTTAGTTTTTAAAATTAAAAACACTTCACAGACTTGGTAATGCCACACAAAAATTTGGTGAGAGAGGTTCACAATGGGTTTATCCTATTAACTATATGAATAACATACATAATAAAAAATGATCCGAATAAACAATTAGCCGAGTTGGACCAAGTCCATTTTTTGTTTGTTTGTTTGGTTTTTTGAGACAGGGTTTCTCCGTGTAGCCTTGGCTGTTCTGGACTCACTTTGTAGACCAGACTGGCCTCGAACTCACAAAGATCTGCTTGCCTCTGCCTCCCAACTGCTGGGACTAAAGGCATGCGCCACCATGCCTGGCTCCAAGTCCGTGCTCTTATGAGCATTTTATAGTAAAATGAATCTGTCTCTCATATTTATGATTGCTAGATGTTCTCATTTAACTACTGGAAAATAATCGCTGTGGCTCTTTTAACTTTTTCTCTGTTTGTATGAACAGGATTGTTCAGACAAAAATACAAACTGGAGAAATAAACATAACCACCTATCCAGACTACCAGTACAGAGAGTTTAGCATCACACAGAAAAGATTTGTCTCAGGGGAAGACATTTGGTGACAGACACTGCTAAGTTCAACGGCTAAACTCTGATAAATATGCTTCGTTCACACCAGTTCAGACTCGTAGCCACTCTACAGCTGGTTTGTTTCATAGGACCCTGAAATCCAGAGTTGGGTGGAGCCTTAGAAAAGTATTTGTGTCCCCTCCTAGCTCCCCTCTGGTTGCCCAGCATTTGCAGGACACAAACAGGGTCAAGAAGCTTACTGGGTCTTCAAGTGCACCCTTCTATCTTGGGCCACATTGGTTTGGCTTTTTTGTTTATTTTATTTACATCAAGTCAAACTTTCTCTGTAGCAACTTTTCATCTTTTGCAGTATTGAAACACACCTGCTTCCATGTCACACTCCTTAAACACATAGAGACTCCATCTTGCCTGCTGTTTATAGTTATGCTTAAGGAGAGACTTTCAAAGACCAGCACTTCAAAGGGACGGATGATGGTTTACTCTGAGTGTCATCATACAATTTTCCTCTGCTCTTTGCTTTTCTCTGTGGTTGGAATTTCACACCTGAATATATATTGTAATTGTAATGGAAACTACATATAAAGTTACTTATATTGTGGGGGGATATTTAAGCCCTAAATATAATGAATAAAAACTGAGACTGTGTGAAAGAATCAAGTAATCTTAAGTCCAGGATGTATGCGAGCAAAGTCCAGCTCCCAGGGATGTAGCCTCATGTTAACAATGTTCATTAAAGCTATGTGGAGGACATAGAAACCAAGTGGTCACTTATTCAATCGGTAATCCAAACCTACACAAATCAAATACCCCCACACATCCCTTCTTTTTAAAGCATCAAAACCAGGAGAGAAATGGGACCTTCAGGACCAGCGGATTGCTGAGACCCCAAATGCTAAGGGAAATGTGATTGATTCTGTCCTAACCAAACACATCTGATGTCTTCATGTTTTTCTCAAATGCAATGTGGTCCAAGGATTCTTTGATAGTTCTTTTTGATAATTCCTCCATAACTAGACAGACACAAAAATTATCTTATGTGCATAAAAATATTGTTCTGTCTTCATCTTGATAGGTCTGTTGTTGATTTTATACATGAAATAACGGTGAAAATTAGAATGGGCAAATACTTTATGAAGAAGCCGGCATGCAATACTGACAGGTTTGCCTCTTCAAAACACTCACAGTCCCTACAAACTAGAAGCCATGAGGTAGCAGATGTGTCATGCCAGTCTGTACCAGCCAATGCTGTGAATCACAGATGAGTTTGGCCAGCCTGAGCTCTGCTGAGGGAAGGGGATACAGGGACTCGGCAAATGATCCTTTCTGAATTGCTACATGGTTCTTTATCTCACAAAGACAGATTGAAACTTTGATTATAAGCCAAGCGTGGTGGTACATGCTTGTAACGCCAGCCCTTGGAAGGCTGAGGCAGAGAGATCACCAGTTCCGTGTCAGCCCAAGCTGTAAAGCAATAACGTGTTATATAAAATAGAACAAGGCGCCCAGATATGCTTGTTTTGCTGTTTTTTTTTTTATAAATTCTCCTATTTTCTATGGAGCTGCTCCACACCCTTCATCTCTTACCATGAGGTGGGTTGATAGGACAGATATTACACACTGGTGGATACACTTAGCTTCATTTGAAGACTGAAACACTTGACTTCTAAGCTTCACTTCCATATTAATAATCCCCAGAAATGAAGGACCTCTACTGATTGCTTATGTTGGAGTTTCATGAAATGCTTACAGTGTATGTCTTTTTGTTTGTTTCTTTGTTTTTGAGACAGGGTTTCTCCGTGCAGCCTTGGCTGTCCTGGACTTGCTTTGTAGAGCAGATTGCTGTCGAACTCACAGAGATACACCTGCCTCTGCCCCCCTGAGTGCTAGGATTACAAGCATATGGCTTATCGGATAAAACTGTTGCATCTACTTATAGCTGAACTCAAGATTAGAAAAGATGGCATTGGTTTCATTAAGATGAGTAGATGAGTAAATTAACAGAGCCTATTTCACGCTCTGCGCGCTCAGATACAACATTACAGGGCTAGGTCTCTGAAGGCCACACAGCCAGGCAGGAGCCCTGGGGTCAGGCTGTCATGTGTGAGGGATTTCCCAGGTTGGTGCTACTGCAGCTGTCACTTTATCCCCTGCTGCTGAGGCAGCAACTCTCCCTCCAGACGGGTGTCCCCTCACAGCTGCCCTGTAAGGTAAAGTACTGTACTTCTTCATACAAAAAGGTTATGGGCTTTTACAGTTTCTTTCAAATCCCACAGTTATTAAGACCGTTTTGGACCCCTACACACATGCCCCCATAGCCCTGATGGTACTCTGGCCACGACACTTCCGTTCCAAACACAGACCCCACTGATCAAGTTGGCAACCTGCTTGTCTCCTGCCTCTAGAATATTCTCCCCTCGGCACAGCCTGTGCCGGGAAGACCGGCACAACGTTATCTGAGTGGGCCTTTTGTCAGTCAGAGAGACAGACGACTGTACTCTCTGCAATGAAACCACGGGGTACAGTCTTCCCTTGCTGCTTCGATTTCTTAACCACTGTCTTATTGAAACCTGCTTCCATGAGATGAGCTCCATCAATTATTATGTAATTTAAAAATGATATAATTACTGATAACTACTATGAAGACTTCTAGACGCCATACCCAATGCAAACTGCAGAGAAGCTGGCCAGCAGAGGGACATCACGGCTCATTTTCTTAAGCAACTCGTTTAATTTGATCTCATTAACTCTAGGCTAGTAAAAACAAAATTTTAAATAAATATAAGAAATGTGTTGAAGACATTCTGAATAAACCTCACTGGATTCCCTAGATGCCTGAGGGCTGCATTTATGTTGAAATAGTCAAGATTATCATAAGAGACGGGATCAGTACAGACTGCACTGCGTGCCAACTTTCAACTCACTAGCCCTTTGGGTAGTTTGCCTTCAGAATTCACGTCACAGTAACGGTAGAATTTGAATTTGGAGATGTTGAAACTTTATCCCCTTGGGAAAAGGAAACAGTAGATAAATGTTCTAGACAGTCTGACCAGGAACTGGAAAGCACCGAGAGGAAAACAAGAATAAAAAGCTAGCGCACGGGCTGGAGAGATGGCTCAGAGGTTAAGAGCACTGACTGCTCCTCCAGAGGTCCTGAGTTCAATTCCCAGCAACCACGTGGTGGCTCACGACCATCTATAATGAGATCTGGCCTGAAGGTAGAGAACTGTATACATATTAATAATAAATAAATCTTAAAAAAAAAAAAAAAGCTAGCGCACCACGTAGATTCTGCCTGTTAAGCAACAAGCGAAGGAAAACCCAAAAAAGAGAATCAGGAATTATTTCTCTTTCTCAAAGACAAAATACAGCCTGCATCCAAAGTTGCACCTTTGAAGGCACAAGCTAGTAGAACAAGTTTCAAAATCGGGCAGAGGGCACGACATCGCTGCTGACAGTGGAGCTGCAGTCCTGACCGCTAGCCTTTCACTTTTCAGCTTCTCTCCCATGCTAAAAACCGGAGAAGCAAAAGCCAAATGGGCTGGGAGATGTGATCTTGAAAAAACTACACGTGACAAGCTTTTAACTTCTGCAAAACCCGCAGGCCTGGGCAGGAAGTGCCTGCCACTTCAGTCAACCACCTGCCACCCCCAAGCAGGTCTCCCCTCCACTGCTCACGCATCTAAGGAGGAAGGACCTGGACGTTTGCAGCACTGTGCGCATGCGCAGATTAGACATATGGGCATACCAATTTTTGATGAGACTCTTGTTTGCTGATGTACCCAATCCTGTAGGAAAAGCTGGCTCGTTACAGCTTCTGAACATGGTCTGCCGTTCTTTGAGTAGAGCCTCAGAGGAACGCACCCTGAGGGATCAACTGGGAGTTTCAGAAATGCCTACAGCTGGGGCAATTCTTTGGTCAAGTCAGCTGGGAGCGGGTGTGAATCTCAGTTTTGCTCACATTCCATCTATGTACGTAGTTGGAGAGTAACCTCTAACGAGCCTCAGACTCCTTCTCAACAAGTCCTACCTTGTGGCCCAGGAACAGGATCTGTAGGCCCCGTGAAAAACAGGATCGTGAAATGAAGTCTACACTGCTGTTACTGTGACCTTGGGTTTGCTCACATTCACCTGAAGATGCCCAGGAATCGTAAGTTTTGCTCATCTGTGTTTTGTTTTGTGACAGGCTCACAGTCCATGCTGGCTTCAACTTCAAATCTATCTATCTACCTTAGCCATCCAAGTGCTGGGATGCCACCATGTGCCACCATGCCCAGGTGAAGGTTTGGCTCTTGACACATTTTCCTAATCAGAAGACCATTTTGAAAGCAAATACCATTAAAATAGTGGATACTTTTTTTTTTTTTTTAAATCAAGACATGGGGTGTAGAGGCCAGGGCATCCAATAAAGATGGATGAAAGGAATGTATTAAACTTGTAATCTATTTACAACGAGAGGATGGATGCAGAGAGAACCAAGGTCGGCACGTAGCATTTAATAATGGCTGAACAACGCAAGCAACATACACATTAGTTAGAAATGTAGCAGTGAAAATGTGCTAGGACAGCAATCTCCAAGCCATGCAGAGGTGCAGGATCTGAGCGAGGACCTCAAGGCTTGTGATAAGCCTTTGGCATTATTTTACTGGCGCATTCATTGCACATAGCAAAGGGCTTTAGAAACATAATTTTAGGAACACCGTGAACTTGGACCATATTTATCTCGCAACACACTCTCCTTTCTCTGGGTATTTTTTTTTCAAATTATATTGTTTAAGAAAAAATACTTATTTTGGGGGAAAAAACTACACAGTTGAGTTTTAATGAACTGTGACTGAGAGGTTAAGTTTTTCAGCATGAAGACCACACCTACGTGCAGCAAGCCCTTGTTTTAAAGATAAAGCCAAAAGAAATGGAGTAGCTATCCTAAATCACGTGCCCCATCTGGACAGAGACCAGTCTTCTAAGAGTGCTTGAGGTTTCTGATGACAGGGAGTGCCTAAAGCTGAAGGGAGGAGCTGGGGGAGACAGAACTACCATGTTAGCTTTCGGAAGGGGCTCCCCTAGTGCAGCAAGGAACAGGCCTCTCAGTAGGAACTGAGACTCTCTTGTTCCACTTGCCCTAATAATCATGGCTTGGTTGGAAAATTTGATGGCTTATCAAGAACAAATAACTAGTAAGTGACAGTCTGGCTGTTACTTGGCATTGTAACTCCTTGCCCAGTGTGGTAGACTTCCTCTTTTACTACTTTTCACAAGAACTTAAAAACTGGTTTTTTTGGGAAATGACTTTCTTTGAAGGATTGTTAAGAATATTTACACAATTAACCTCATGCATGGATTCTATCAGGAATACTGAAATGACTGCAGCCCAGGGAAGACCCGTTGATGAGCAACCCTAATTATTGGATGAATAGCACTTAGGTTAGTAATCACTCTTGGCCATTATATTAACAGTTATTTTTATATACAATATTGTCACCATAATTCTGAAAATTACACTGTTAGGCGGAATTTTTCAATGCTCAGAAAACAGCAAAAGTAGCCGAGCGTGGTGGCACACACCTTTAATCCCAGCACTTGGGAGGCAGATGCAGGTGGATTGCTGTGAGTTCGAGGCCAGCCTAGTCTACAAAGTGAGTCCAAAACAACCAAGGCTACACAGAGACCCTGTCTCAAAAAACAAAACAAAACAAACAAACACACAAAAACAAAAACACCCAGCAAAAGTAGACGACAATAAGCCATCACTTTTCTAAAAAAAAGAATGACATTTGATGACTCTTCTCCAAACCACTGACCCTCGAGAACCCTCATGTGTTGTCGTACAAACACTTCTACAGCCATGCAAGTCTACCCCCCATCCTGAAGGCAGCCCACTTCCACACCTGACAGCTATTTTTTCATTGATGGTTTTTTTTGAGGGTTCTAATATTTCATTTCTGTCTTCATGTATGAAGCAAGAGCAATGCAGAGACAGATTTCACAAAGCACTCTGAACTTGCCCCCAGACCATAAACTACAGTGCAGCCTCTTCTAAAGGCAACGGCTCAGTGTGAAGGGTGTGTATATGCCTTGTGTTCCTATGCAAAGACTGGATCAGCTAGATCCTCCTGGAGCCTGCATTTTAAATAGCAACGCACATGCTTAGCTCATGCAGAACTGCGAATAGACTTGTGCCTACTTACACATCCTAGCCATGTCACATTCTAACCATTAGCTTGTTTGCATGTGGATTGTACTCAGGGTTAGGACTGTACTTCTTATAAATTCTGAATATTGATTTGGGCTGCTCTTGCTGAGTCAGCACAAAGTGAACCCGCCCCCCCCCCCCCCCCCCCCCGCCAAAATCCTCTTTGTCTTAAGACAAATGAGTCACTGGATAATTTTTGTTTTTTTGTTTTTTTAAATTGTCTTGAAGGATTACCTACTTAATGTAATACTTGGCTAGTATTTGGTTCCTAGCACTGCGGGTTGGGGGATGGTGAGAGAGAGAGATCCTGTTCAGAGTGAGAAAAGCACATTTGTCTCCCTAGGTTTGGTCAGGCTCTATCTTATCATCCTGCAATGGCAGTTTTTAATGACAGTGTGATGAGGTCACTTGGCCCTGTGTCTTTCTGTCTGTTCCCATGGGTCTCAATAGAGGTGTCAAGGAGTATGGATGGCCCCTGGGTAGTAAACCTATTGACTTGGTTACAACTTCAGCTTTTTTTTTTTTTTTTTTTTTTAACAAAACAAGGAAATTTACTCAGTTCTTGACTCATGAAGAAACTCAGTGAGAGTCCTTAGCCTGTGTCCACCAACTCCCAAGGAAGTCCACAGATGGACTTGGTGGTGGTGGTTATATACTACACAGCTCAGAGGTCCTCTGCACTGCACACGAGGAGGGGATCAAATGTGATATCAAAGCCTTTGGTAATAATTCTGTCTGAGGGATCAGCCTGGTTAACTCACCCAGAGACATTTCCTCAATACCCACGGCCTGTGATAAAAACCATCTTCTGAGGAAATGCATGGTCCGTAGTTCCCTCACGTGCACCAGGCAGGTGAATGGCCCCTTAAAGCAAAGCTCTACAAGACAGCTGCCATGAAATGTGTCCTCAGTTACAGAGAATTAACACAGAAAGGGACATCAGAATGGATGTCGAGGCATCAATAGAAAGAAAATACTCCTGAGAGAGTGTACCTCCCCTTCTACGAATAGGCTTATGAGCTTACAGAAGCCGGTCAGGCCACTGTGATCCAGGCGTCACTGACATTGGGGTGCTGCGTTTTTGCACAGTCACACACACACATATTCTAGTGTCGGACTTTGGGGAAACACCAACATAGGGGACATACACCTACTTGGATCCAAGACCCCTTCCTTTCTTTTCTTCCTTCCTTCTTTTTTTTCCTTATTTATTATAATTTATTCACATTACATCCCGATTACTATCTCCTTGCTTATATCTTCCTGTTTCCTCCCTCCCTCCCTCTTCCACCCTCCTCCCCTCCCCGCTCTCCTCCTCCCCTCCCCGCTCGGGCATCTGACATCTGACCACAGCCTATCAGGTCTCATCCAGATAGCCTGCATGGTTTCTACTGGGGACCAATATGTCTAACTGGCAGTCTGAGGGCAAATTTTCTTGTCCCCATTAAGGACAAAGTCTTGGTATCTAGTGAGTAAAGGCCAACATGCTGTTTAACATTCCTACAAGAAAAAAACAATCTGCCCCAGTGTGTCTGCAGTGCCCAGGCTGAGTGGCCTGGTCAATTCTTTGGGAGTTAGAGGTGGGTGGGCCTAATTGGCAAGCTGTAACTTCTGGAGAAGTGACATGAAAAGACCTCTAACATCCTCTTCTCCCTCCAGGTTAGCAGCTGTTTCTTTTCCCCAAAACACAATACTTTGCCTGTCTCAGTAATTTTGTAGCTCTGGTCAATCCTCTCCCTTTCTTCCATTAGGTTGTAAGTGCAAAGTGTGAACTACATATCATCTGTTTAGTGTGTGTGTAAGTGTGTGTATGTGTGTGTGATTGTAAGTACAAAGTGTGAACTACATATCTTTTGTTTGTTGTATGTGTATATATGCATGTGTCTGTGTCTCTGTGTGTGCATGTGTCTGTGTGTGTGCCTATCTGTCTGTCTGTGTCTGAATGTGTGTCTGTGTCTGTCTGTCTGCCTGCGTGTGTGTGTGTGTGTGTGTGTGTGTGTGTGTGTGCACCCATGTGCCAGGGCTGCATGTATAAGTCTGAGGACAATTTCCTGGAGTTGGCTCCCCCCTCTGTCATGTGGAGCACCAGGATCCAACCCAGGTTATCAAGCTTAGCAGCAGGTGCCTTGACCTGCTCAGCCATCCCACTGGGCCCTGCAAAGATTGAGGGTTTAAAATTTTAATCCTGGTGTTTTATCACCATCCAGACATTAATGTGTGACAGGTACACGAAGTTACAAACAGAAGTACAGACCTGAGGAGCTGGCCCAGACTCTCCATGACCTGTGCCAGTAGCATTCACTCAACAGCTATTAGCACTAAGAACAATTGACTCCTGCCTGCTCAGGACACAAATCCAGGGACATCACACCCCATGGACAGAAGGTTCTCCATCACTGTGCTGGGGATTTCTAGCCAGACATACCCACTCTGGCTATAGCAACTTTCCCTGAGCTGTGCATAATGCAGAGTGGGGGTCCTGGACTTACAACTCCAATGTGGGAGGAACAAGAAACAGATTTTGTCCTAGTCGCCTTTTCTTAGGAAAGGAAGGAAGGCAGGCTAAGTGTACTAATTTTAATAGGTCTGAATTTCCAGAGCAGGGTGAAGCCTGGTCATTACCTGCACATGAATCCAGCACTGGGGACTGATATGCACAAGGATTGTTCTTATCTTAGGGACCAGTGGTAGTTTATACCAGTATCCACAAGAGCAATGAAAGAGTTTAATTTATGAATGAGATTTTGTGTTAAAAACAGCAACCTGAGGAGAGGCTGCATGCTGAAAATGCAGACAGAGTGCCTCTCCAGCATGCAGAGAATCAGTGAAGTGCTGCATGCGGTTATGCAAGGAGGACACGGCTATTGCAAGATACTGGCTGTCACTTTACCGAGCATAGCAGGTAGGAGATCAGCAAGATGCTTAATACCAGTGTGAACAAAATATCCCCAGCAAGAAAACATTCCTGAGTTTGGAAATAAAGACAGGGACACTTTATATCATTTGCTTTATTTTCCATTGACAGACAACATAAATAACAAACATTTATTAAATAAACAGACAAGCTGTCCTTGGATGCTATCAGAACTCTGACATGCATCTTACACATTCATTCTGTCTACACAGTATTAGTATCATCAGCCTATAAAACACACAGTAGGTATACTTTAAATATGCTGCAGAGAAATACCCAAAAAGCTTTATACAGGGTGGCAAAATATTCCTTCTTGCACAGCCAAGCATGTGGGGATGAAGCAGTGAGGGAGAGAGGCAGGAGGCCCTCTACTCTGATCTCTTCAGTGGAGCTAAAAGTGCAGGTGTAGCCAGTAGCCCACTCCAGACAGTGGGATCCTGTTAGCTGTGAGCAGACCATGGTAAGTAATGTGGCAATAGGTTAATTCCCCCCCCCCTCTCTCTCTCTCTCATTTAGCGATTATCTGAGTAAATACCCTCACCTCTTTGCTTCTGGGTGATCAGTGTGTAAAGTTAAACAAAGCCCCTCCCTGCCTCTGCTTCTGAGTTCTGCCTTAAAGGACCAAGGATTTTAATGCGTTGCAATGGACAAGTCTCATCACCGTCTCCACATTCTCCACCCCACGCACGCCTACGTGGTCATCCTTTTTAAAACATCAAGCATCTTGAAGAGTATGTGAATTGCATGCATCTTCCCTTGTTTCTCAACAACACCATTTTTTCCCCAGAATCTGAAAACTACAAAAGGAAACTTTTTTTTTTTAATGATTGCTCAGTTTTGGTTACTACACACTGTCCAAAGATCTGCTTACTTAAAAAAAAAAAAAAAAAAAAAAAATCAAACTCAAAAAACTACATACTTTAAGTGTAAAGCATTTCACACCAGGATCCAGCGGGTCACATTTAAGAGAGATATTAGATGTGGAAGTATTTCCAAGATACTAAAAAAGCATAGAAAAGGCTGATTTAGTTCTGGGTGATGTTTTCCTTTCCTCCCTCTCTTTACTTCCTAAAATTGCCGCATTGAAGCTGTCTAGAAACAAGCAACATGAGCCTCACCTACAGCAAGTATGTCTGTCCCCTGTGCTGTCTGAGAGGACAAGCAGGCAGGCTGAGGAAGGCAGTGTGGGTAAATCAGCCACATGGGTGGGTGTGGGAGGCCAGCCACATGCTGTGTAATGTTGAGGACACACAGCTGGCCGGTGAGAAGCTCCTGGAAATAATACTCTTTGTCTCAGTGGATTTCAGACATGTAGGTGACTGAGATGCATGTGGTAAGTTCTCCTCACTAAACAGAGAACGTCCTCTGTTTATGGCGTCACAGCGTGACGGTCGGAGCTAGAGGTCACAGGCGGACACATGATCTTCACCTCAGGGATCACAAATGTGGTACTTGAAGGAAATGGCCTCCTCAACTGTCTGGTTGGTGCTTTGCTTGCCAACTGCTTTCTGGGGTTGACTTTTAAATTTTGTAATACTCTCATATGCAATACTGTGAACTCTCATCAGCATTTTATTGCCACAGAAAATGCACCTCTGGGCTTAACCAAAGACGCAAAAGTTTTTAACATTTATTTTGGTTTCAATTTTGACATATTTTAATTTTTAAGGACTACAAAACAAACACCAAGTGACGATCTGTGATAATCTGCCACAGCCTAGGGCTTGGTGGATAAGACACATTTTTATTATTCTAGTTAAGCTGTTCCTGTATTTACAGCAACAAGCACTGTGCAGGGTGGCTTGCCGCTCTTCCCCACATCTCATGTGGCTTGAGAGTGCCTTTAGAGTTAACTGGCAACACACATGCCAAGAAATTTAGAAGAACAAAGTTTTTCTATTTTTTCATCTCTGGTTTGATCTCAACTCCAAAGAACTAATGAATAATTGAATAATTTTTTTTTATTCTGGGAAAGCTGATATCCAGCCACTAACTTGGGGCCTCCAACCAATAAAACTATGAAAACCATTGATTTAAATAAAGGGTCAAAGCCATTGGAAATGTAAGCATCTGGGACACTGCCAAGGGGCTACCATTTTGAGTCCTCTCTGTGAGGACTTTAAGTCTTGCCATTAACTTGTGGGACATTATATAATTTTTCTGTAACCTGTCAAGAGATCTTTTATGAGATGAGGAAGAGTTAAGCAGAAATAATACACATAACTTTTATGTAAGAATAGTTTAAACCTATTGTGAGTAAACATACGGATTTAAAATGTCTTGGTATAAAGCATAAGACAAGTTTCATAGAGCCCACTGTTTTGTTGTTGTTGTGTTGTGTTGTTCTTGTTGTGTTGTTGTTTTGACATGCAGTCTTTTGTTGCCTGCCTGGCAGGAAATCACTATGTCAGCCAGAGTAGCCTCAATGTGAGGTGAGCTTCTGGCCTGTACCTCTTATAGTCTGCGACTAGAGGCAGGCATCACCTTGCTTGGCTATAAAGTAACAGTAACACATTTTTGTTTCTCCAACTGAGGAGTATTTTTAAGATAGTCACTAAAATCCATTTTACTTGAAACCTTAACTCTTTGTATTTGACAACATATAGTCTCTCCCATCTATGACATGACATGAAGCCTAAATTCATTTGAAAGTTATAGACACTTGCTAATTTTACAGGTGTTTCTACATTTCACTCACTCATTCTTCCAGTGTGGTTTTTGGGCCTCTAACAAATCTTTTTAAGTTGAGGAAAAGGCTCTAACCCTAAACACGCACTCCTCTTCCTGTGTGTGTGTATGCATGGATAAACCAGCAGTCTGGAAGTGAACTTAAAGACTGGTCAATTGACCATGAGGGCTTTTTGGAGTGCCATGGTATTGATGACCACAGACTCACATTAAGAAAGAGAGACACAGAAGGCTTCTGTGACAACTCCTCCCCTCCTCCGCACCCCAAAAGTAACAGCCTAGACAGAAAGTCGTCGAAGAGAGGTCTTAAAAATTGCGGTAAGTATGCTGAGGTATAGTAAAACTGAGGGCTTCTGCTGGGGGTGCAGGTGGGGAAGGCCTTGGTTTCCCTTAAGGGGCTGGCCACCAAGAGTCCGATGAGGTGAGGGAGAGGGCAACACAAATCGGACATGCTTTTTGTTTTTCTTCCTCAACTTGTGGGGGGCCAGTCACATGGGGGTGGACTTGAGAAGGCTGGGAATTGAGAGCGCGCAGGGTTGGTGACGTGGAATTTTCAAATAATCAATAAAAAATATTACAGAAAAAAGAAGACATGCGTGAACTCAGAAACAGATGCCCCCTTCTGTCTGCAGAAGCACTCTCCCTGCACAAAGAGCCTCTGTAACACCTCACTGAACTCCCACTGTCAGGACTCTGGGGGACTTTTACTTCTTAGCACTTTAATTTAGCACTTGGGACTTTTATTTTACCGTTGGCTTCCTAGGTAACAAAGCTCACAGTCACAGTCTCTCCCTGTTTCTGCCTCCTTCTCGAGCTTGTTGAAAAGCAGCCTTTCCTTCTCTCCTACCTCAGAATCCCTGGCAGGAACTGACTTAGCAGCCAAGGATAAGTTTCAATCTCTTCTGCTTTTTCCCGATTTGATGAAAAAACTATGCTCTTTTGATAGTGACCTCCTTTACCAGTTGGAAATACATCCTTTAGATTATTAACACAAATGACAATGTGCTACACAGAAACATGGCAAATGCCTCTGTTTACTCATGTAAATAAGAAATCATTTACTATGGGCTGGAAGGGCTGTAACAAATTGTCAACTGCCCAAAGAGCGAGCAGAAGTTTTGGGAGAACCTCATTCACTCATCCATTGAATTAACAGTAGGTGTGGGGAGAGGTAACAAAATTACACTGTGTGTATTTCCTGATCACGGGAGGGCTCGGAAGCACCCCAAAAGCAAAGCCTACTTGCTATAGGGTCATGTAAGAATTGGGGAAGGACAGTTTTGTCCTATATTCTATGAAGCACATCAAAGGGATATTTGTTTTGTAACATGGATGGCAAAGGTTTATTCTTGTCTTATTTTCACATATGGGTTGTGGAGCCATCCTGGGCGGTACCAGTTCCCTCCCTAGACTTTAGATTCTGATTCAGTTTGACAGGACAATTTAGACAGATTATCCTAACTGACCTAGGCCAGTAAGCATGATTAATCTAACAGATACAGTGTAACAGTTACAATCAACCCTCATTCAAACTGGTACTAACCACAAGAAAATGCCACTGTGTAACGAGCAGAAAGAAAACTCCAGCTTTGAGGAAACTAAGACGCAATAATGCACAAACAAAAAATTTCACATTGTGTATTAAAGCAGTTGCAAAACGAAGCTGCCAAAGAATATGGACAGTGTCTGGGGTGCCCCTGAAGGGGCACAGTGTTTGTGGGGTAACGTTTCACCACTCCAATCCTGAAGCTTCTTGTTATGCACCTGTGACACAAAGAGACCTTAAGCCAAAGCATCAATCCCGTGCCCTCATAAGCTGTGTGCAAAGCCAGCCAGATGCAGAACTGAATTAGGAAGAGCGCTAACCTGAGACAAGGCAAAGGCTGGGGAGTCAGAATTAATATTCCTGTCTAATAAGGAAGGCAAACACTGGTGGGAACAGGACTGGCCCAAAGTTCTCGATCCAGTCTTCAGGTAGCATTCTGAAACACTGGGTCACGAGTCTCCTAGGTCGCTTATGACTCTCCTCCAGGCTTCTAAGAGTGCAAAATGCGTTCAAAGGGAAGAACATTCCACAACAGTGGGTAGATGCAAATGGTCTTATTGGAAACAAGAGTAATTGGAACTTATTGGATTAAGGAATAAACTTCTATACCAACCCAACCAAAGTTAAGTTTTGTAAGGTTATGAGTAATAATCTATTGAACAATATTTGAACAGTAACAAGACAATAAATATGTGGATACATTATACATTAAAAAAAACAACCAATTAGGTTCTTTAAATTTTGAGTGGGAGAAAATATGTCAGAAGAAAAGTAACAGAGACAATGATGAAAGAGAACACACCCAACATCCTTGGACAAAATACTTCGCTGTGGCCTGGTCCCCTGCCCAAGGGGTTACGCGCCAATCTTCCCACACACAATGTGCTGGAACAGCAACCATCCTTACCCCAGGCATCTTTGGGTCGTTTATCATAAGTGTTTCATCACAAGTAACCCCAAATTCAGCTACAGCTGGCTGAGACCCAAAACACCAGACTATGACTAACAGAATTTCCCTTTGTTTGTATTTCAGGATTTTGGCACAGAGGGGATTATCTATGCTTCTCAAGCCATCCAGCTTTATATCAAAAATTCCATCCCAGCACATAAACAGCGACATGCCAGAGATGCCTCGATCCGTAAGGGTTAGGGACATTGGCTGCAAAAAGCTGTGTGTGCGTGTGTGTGTGTGTGTGTGTGTGTGTGTGTGCACGCGTGCGTGTGCTCGCTAGCTATGTTCTCTCTCATGGCTGCACTACTTCATTAGTTAATGAGATGGGCTGCCCTTTCTGTCCATTGCTAGAGCAGCTTGAGACAGCGTTTGCTACCTGGCAGAACTTCTGCAGAAGGATCTTTCTTAGCAGCAGATAAACCCAGGGGTCCAAGATCTGGTTCAGCGATGCCAGGCGAACTGCAATCAGGAAGGAGTTGCATTCCTTCTCCTTTCCGGTCTGTGTCTTGCATTGCTCGACTGACGTCTGGTTGAAGATCATTTTCAACATCATTATCTAAGAAAGAAGCACAGAGAGTTGTTGCGAAGCTTGACAGGGTCGCGGGCATTTCTGCAGAGCATCCGGCCCAGACGGCGTTTTCGAAAGCTCCCTGCTGAACCCGAACCGGGTGTAGATCCAGATACAGTAACAGAATGCCACTACAGACTGTGCTACAGATTTTCCCACATGTTGGGCAATTTGACACGACACTGTCTTGTAAAAACATGTGGGTTCTTGGTTCTTGGCTTTTGAAATTTAAGAAGGCTGGATATAACACATCTCAAAATTAGCCGAATTTACTAGGAGGCTGGTACTGAAATGAGACCTAACAGTTCAGTAATAATGATGACACGTTAATATAAATTCCAGTAATTCTACCTAAACATGTCCCTGAAAGAAAAACATAGAAGAAAGGGTGAAAATACAAGCACATTATTCTGATTCTCATTAGTGGTTTTGTTTTGCCGACATGAGTGCCGTGCGAAGTCACTCATATGCATTTAGTAGCTTTACAAAGCTGGGTCATTACCACTTCTCTTTTGCAATTACAAAAACTGTAATTTAATGATGTGAAATGGCTGAGCCAAATTCAAATAACAGTTCATTAAAACTACGGGGTTGCAGCGATGGCTCCAAGGCTGTATAAACGCTGGCTGTTCTTCAAGACTTGGTTTTGATCCTTGGAACCAACATGGTGGCTCACAGCCATCTGTAGCACCAGTTCTAGAGGGTCTGCTGTCCTCTTTTCTGGTCTCTGTGGGAGCCATACATGCACACATGGTGTACATGCGTACATGCAGGTAAAACTTATTAATTTAAAGTAGATATAAGACCTTCATGACACATGTTATTTTATTTTTAAATCTTTGTATATATGTATGTGGAAGGGCATCTCCATCTACATGTTAAAACAAAGTCAGGATGGTGGGCTATCCTGGTGTTATCTCCCAACTTGGATAGTCCCAGCAACTACGGTCTGCTTACAGAAAACAGACACACATCTGGCAAGGGTTTATATTTGAAGGGCTATACTACATGATACATTGAAGATCAAACCAGAGATGAAAAAATAGAAAAACTTTGTTCTTCTAAATTTCTTGTAGCATTCACAAGTATGTTTGAATTAATATGTTTGTGTGGGTGAATATTTGTTATTTTCATATGAAGAAAAATGCAATGGTTCTTAAGCATAGAAGATGTTCAAAGTCATTAGTCATAATAAAAACACCAACAATGAGGAAGAAACATTTCATACCCACAAGATATTGTAAATGAGGAACTGTGGTCACCAGAAGTGTTAGTGAGAGGTGGGGCAAAAGGGACCCCAACACAGGGGTGGGATGAGCCCTGGTGAAAGGAAGCATGAAGATGTAATTTGCCTTTATTTTTTCACCCCAGCAATACCAAACACACTGTTGGGTCTTTCTGAGCAGAAGTGGTGTGTCATCATCCCTGGCATCCCTGCTTACATGACTGTGGGAGACAGGAACAACACAGAGTCCAGTTTATGAACAGAAGCAAAGACAGGGGTTGGCTTCACCTCCCCAGACCTATGCCACTACTAGCCATGTCCTCACGCAGTGCCTTAGTTAGGGTTTCTAATGCTTTGATAAAACACAATGACCAAAAGCAAGTTGTACGGGGGAAGTTTATCTGGCTTACACGTCCACCTCATTGTCCATCACTGAAGGAAGTCAGGACAGAAACTCAAGCAGGGCAGGAACCTGCAGGCAGGAGCTGATGCAGAGGCTTCTGACTCCCACATTTGAGCTGTGGCACACATAAGCCAACACTCATATGTACACACACACACACACACACACACACACACACACACACACACACGAGGGAGGGAGAGAGAGAGAGAGAGATTTAGAATTTAAGACCAGCAGTGCAGGGATGACTCACTAACAACGGGCTGGGCCCTTGCACATCAATCACTAAGAAAATACTCTAGCTGGGTGTGGTGGCACAAGTCTTTAATCCCAGCACTGGGGAGGCAGAGACAAGCAGATCTTTGTGAGTTCGAGTCCAGCCTGGACAGCTAAGGCTACACAGAGAAACCCTGTCTTGAAAGACCAAAAAGTCAAAAAAAAAAAAAAGAAAAGAAAAGAAAAAAGGAAAGAAAAGAAAAAAGAAAGAAAGAAGATGCTCTATAGTCTTGCTTGTCTACAGCCCAGTTTTATGGAGGCATTTTTCTCAATTGGGGTCCCCTCCTCTCAGATGACTCTAGCCTGTGTCAAGTTGATATAAAAAGCAGACAGCACACAAGGTTAGCCTACAGACAGTGCGTAGGATTATGGCTAAAGTATATTAAATCAAACACTGTTACAACTGTCACTTAAAAACTATTTTAAAGAATTTTTTACTTTAAAACTGTGGCCAGTCTCACCCGAGTCCAGATCCTTCAACAATTGTGTTGGAGCAGTGACGACAGTCACCTGGCCCCACAGCGCAGTGAAGTCTGTGTTCTCTAGAGCTCCTGTCTGAAGCCCCAACACCCACTGGGATGCTACCAGAGCCAGGGGTTTGGAGAGGTAACTCAGTGTAGATCATAGGACAATGCCCCTGGGCTGAGGTCAGAGTCTTTGTAAGGAGAGGGAGGTCCCTAATCTCTGTGCTGGCTGTGAGGACGCAGCCTGAAGACAGCCATGTCCAAGCCAGAAAACTGGCTTTTAGGGGAGCTGAGTCAGGAAGCACCAGGGCCATGGAGTTCCCAGCCTCCAGAGCCGTGGAAATGCATGCCTGGCATGTAAGGTGCAGTGTCTTAAACTGTGGGGTTGTGACACCATATGAGGTCACCTCACTGAATGTGGAGGTTGTAAAACAGAACAAAACAGAACGTCACTAGTGGTATAAGGCTGTTGCATGCGCAATGACCAAAAGTGAGTGCGAGATACTTGTAGATGTGCTGAATCTAGATGTCCCTAGTCCCACGCTGCAGCCTTGGTTCTGAAATACAGCACCCACCATGCCGCATGAGGCCTACACCACTGTCTTCAAACAGCTCAGCTCAGACTTGAGACTACTGTGTTAGGAATTACAAGGTTGAGCCTAGCGTGGTGTCACACGCCTTTAATCCCAGCACTCAGGAGGCAGAGGCAGATGGATCAATGTGAGTTTGAGGCCAGCCTGGTCTACAAAGTGAGTCCAGTAAAGTCAGTACTACTACACAGAAAAACTCTGTCTCTAAAATAAAATAAAATAAAATAAAAGGGAATTGCAAGGTTTTTACTGCACAAACAAGTCTTCTGTTCTCACAGGATGGTTTTTGTATGGAAAGAGACTTGCACTGTTCTCTGACCTTCTCACCTGGAGGTGTCAAATCAGTATAATTTTGGGTTTAGAACTGTGTTACAATATTTGGGATTAAAAATAAGTCTCTGCTTGAACTTCAAAGCATCTGTACAGTTAAGGAAAGACTCAAAGGAGTGGGGGAAATCTTTGCCAGCTACACATACATGCACAGAGAACTCAAGAACCAAAGCATTAAAAAAAAAAAGTACAGCCTTATCAACCAGGGAAATGCAAATCAAAACTTTAGAGTTAAACAGAGCTTATGAAGCAGACTACACCCTTATCAACCAGGGAAATGCAAATCAAAACTTTGAGATGTCATCATATTGTAGTCAGGGTGGGTAAGATTAAGGAAACAAATGACAACAAACGATAGTGAGGGTACCCTGAAAAGAGACCCTCTTTCTTCACCGCTGGTGGAACTGAGAAGGGTGCAGACACTACACTGAGGAAACAGTATGAACAGCCCTCTGTGTGCTATTCATGCATCTGCCTATGACTTAGCTGCAGCAGTCCCGGCCCACGCCCAAAGGGCTCAGTTATCCTGTCACAGAGGCACCTGAGATACCTGCTTATCCACGTCCGCAGCTGTTCTACTCACAATAGCAAGGGGACGAAAACAGCCTAGGTGTCCACCACCTAATGAATGTACAGTGGAAATGTGTTAACTGTATGCGACGGAGCTTTGTTCAGTCGTAAAGAGAAATGAAGTCAAGAAATTTGCAGGTAAATGGACAGGCGCTGGGGACTGGAAAAGCTATCCCAAGTGAGGGTGTCGGCTTTAAGCCTCTACGTTTGTGTGTTTAATATGAAATGCCGGTAAGTAAGGTAATACAGTAACTAGGAAAGAGGCCATGGGGAGATGGGGGAGCAGAACGCACATGATATGAAGGGGGAAAGAGAATAATAGGGAGGAAAAGCTGGGGGAGGGGGGAAGGCACAAGGAGGAGGGATGCTCAAGCTAAGAATGTTTGGAAAAAACTGTAAGTTTCCTAGGACATATGTGCATATAGGAAGGGATAGAATTGGAGCTGCCTACACCCCATACACTAGAGGCAGAAGGACACGGTCCTCCCAGAAGCCATAGCTCCCCAACAAAGAGCCCAGTGCTGGGTGCAGGATACTTTCCTCCGAGTTGTTGGTTGGGGAAAGGTGTCACAGAAGCCTCCCAAGCAATTGCCACAAACCTTGGTTACCCACAAGAGCTTGAGGATGACAGCTATTGGTGAGAATACCACTTGCTTTTGTCGCAGCACATAGGGAAATCAAAACAACAGTATGGCCTCCTGGACACACTGGCTGCAGTCCAGGGATGCCCATGTCAGACTAGCCTCCAAGTCTGTCAAGCTCAAGTCCTGTGCCTTTTGAGCCACCAAGAGTGTAGTGCCTTGTGAAATCAGCAGTAGGAAGTTAATACCTCCCCACACTGAGTTCCTATAAACAATAAATGTGGAGTGAGAACGCTGCTCTTGCTCAGGGATAAACAGTGTTTACAGTCTTCACTTTCTTAGGAACTCTTTCAAGAACTACGAAGGAAACGTAAAACATCACCATCAACTCCTGCCTGAGGGACCTCAGTTTCTAGCAGACAACAGACATCGCTGAAGGCATGCTATCCAGCGGTGTGAGGCTAGAGCTCAGTGTATTCGCTTAAAACTTCTCTTTTCAACTCATGGTTTTTGTTTTTGTTTTGTGTGTGTGTGTGTGTGTGTGTGTGTGTGAGAGAGAGAGAGAGAGAGAGAGAGAGAGAGAGAGAGAGAGAGAGAGAGAGAGAGAGAGACAAACACACTAATTAATCCTCTTTCCCCTTATTTTAAACAGTTGTGAAGGTTCTGCCTACTTCTTGCAGAACCTTGTAAAGGGCAATCATCTAAAATGTATTTGGCCATTGACTGTCTTTCAGGAATTGTTTGGACCAAGTTACTTAAAGTTGCTTGAAGTTGTATTTTCATTTTCTCTTATAAAATAAAGTATTGAGTTTCTTTAACTCTTTGTGGTCATGAATATTTACAAAATGACACACTAAAATAATATTTCAGTCATTTTACAGAGCCTTTCTTGCTTATTATAAATTAATTTTATGAGACTAATAATTTAAAATCGTTTTTATGAGGCTAACATAGGTTTCATATCCCTCACACAGGTTGCTAATTTCCTATACGTTCCCACTGGCAGTGCAGTGATTATAAAATTAGGAATAAGGTCTGTAAGTGAGGCTGGCACTCTGGCAGCCAAACCAGCTCTTCCCAGAAATCACGTGCTGGGACACTCTCAGATAGCTGGAGCTGAAGGCAGCACCCAGGATGCTCCGTTTCCAACTGACTGCAGAGAAGGAAGCGGGGCCTCAGATAGCCATCTCATCTTGAGTAAGAGTGCAACTTGGCATCTGCCTGCGGATTTCTTATGCTTAAGGAGCTAATCTGTGATGCCGACTTTCGTGTGTGAGCCTGCAAATTTTTGAAGCTGCTCAGACTTTAGGAGAAAACCTTGGGCATGGATCTGCACACTGGTGCAGTTCTGCTCTTCATAAGGGGGACGGGCGAGGAACATACAGAGCATATTCAACTGGTACAGATGGGGGTTTCTTTTACTTTTTAAATATATACCTTGCATTGCTTTTCCTTCTGAGCAGCCACATATAGGATCTGGTCAGGAGAGTTGAGAGGCAGCATCCCAGGTTTCTTGCCGCTACCCCTGGAAGGAGACATCTCTGCACTAAAGACAATCAGGACCAGACGCCATCAAGAGTGGTTTTCATAGTCTGCACTTGGATTGTACTCTGTGACAGCAAGTTGGGACTTCACACGCTTAGAAACTTTCAGAACTAGCCTTCTCGGTTCAGAAGCTCCATGCTGTGAGTTGTTGGCCAACTGTACCACTGAGGATGACGGATAAGTGCACCTAGACAAACTAATTAGTGTCGCAGAGATTAAAACTGGCAGGCTGCTCGCAGGGGCCATGATGGGACTTTCCCACATCCTTCCTAATATAATTCTTTAAGATAAATTTCTTTACAAGCCAATCTATCTGTGACATTTTGCTCCGGAGTCGACTGAGCTGCAGCAGGGCAACCTGCTCCACTGGAAATCCCTGTCATTTCATGAACAGGTTGCACTTTATACTGGAACCAGTTTGGGCCGGTCAAGCCCATAATTGCATGATTCGGAGGACTGCGGGAGGACCACGAACACTGCCCTCCAGCAGTTGCTCTGCTCGCTAGTCAGTTGTCAGATGGCCTCTGGGCTGCACTATGCTATTTCTGAGGCTTCCCTTGTTTATCCGATGCAAACACAGGGTGACACTCAGCTAGTAAACACCTAAGACAAGCTGGCGGAGTCCTTTCCTCTCTTGCAGGCTTTTGGCGCCACTAGTGGCTCTCTGGGTTTTGCCAACCACCTGCTGGACTAGAGACTTTCTCTAATAATTATGGAATAAAGCTATTTGGAAGAGAAAATAAACACAAAGGAAGAGGCTGTAACACAGAAGGCAATTCCTCCCGAGGGAAATTTCACACTTTTGGAGTAAATGAAGGACAAATACAAAGTTTGAGATTGTGGTTGGCGAATCGTGAAGCTCCGGGAAATGTGGCCTCAGGAGCAAAACTGAAGGCTGGAGGCTGACGCTTTGCCCAGGAGTTCAAGTCCTTTCATAAACTAGACCCGGTTCTGATGGCAGTTAGAGACAGGCACTTAGGGTTTGTTTTGTTTCGTTTGTTTTTTGTTTTGTTTTTCGAGACAGGGTCTCTCTGTGTAGCCTTGGCTGTCCTGGACTCACTTTGTAGACCAGGCTGGCCTCGAACTCACAGCGATCCACCTGCCTCTGCCTCCCAAGTGCTGGGATTAAAGGCGTGTGCCACCACCGCCCAGCCTAATTCACCATCTTTGAAGCAGGACCAGCACACGTTCACCACCATCCTCTCCACCTGGCCGGGAACTTGCAAAAATGACAGCAGGGTAAGTGTAACCAACGCCTCGTCTGCACAGGGCACCGGTTCCCAGCCCAGGGTCTGCCCTGCTGTGCTGCAGACTTCTAAAAACAAAAACAAGAACAAACAAACAAGAAAAACAAAAAACACTTGACATTCAAAGACAGGACAGTGCAGGAGAGGCAACCTGCAGGAACAAAAGTGTCTTAATTGCTTTTTCTGTTGGTGTGACAAAACACTGAGGAAAAACCCGCTTGAGGAGGAAAGGGTTTGTCTGGCTCACCGCCCGTCCTCACAGGAAACCAGGGCAGGGTCAGTGCAAGAAGGCAGAGTGAGCCAGGAAGCAGTGCTTCTCTGTGGCCATCGCTTCAGGTCCTGCCTCCAAGTTCCCCAGCCCTAAAAAATGGCTTCCATTGAACACATTATGTCAATGCTTTCTAACACTACCATTGAAAATCATGAAGTAACATGAAAAAATGTTCAGGATGTGGAAAAAGAGCACATACTGCATCTGTAACTAATTAAGAATCAATTTCTGTGTATATACACAGAATATTAGTAACAGTTACTAGTGAGCAAGAATTAAGGCAATTTCTGTTATCTTTTCTGTGTTTTTGTTTGTTTCCCAAATTCCCCACAATAATCATTATTTTATACTTAATAGAAGCATTCCATTTAGAATGTGTTAGGTGACAGCTCTACAAAATGGTCTAGTAATTTGTTGGCAAGTTGTTAATGCTTGACCCAGCCTAAAACCACAACAGGGTCATTTTGGTTTGGATCCTATGCAGTCAATGTGTGTATAATTTAACAATTAATAGGAAAAAACACTTTGTAGTTTATCAAAGAATATGGCGTATCCAATGTATTCATTCACCGCTCACTAGCTAGCTTCTGTTACAGCCACAGCATGCAAACACATTGCTTCCTGCACTGCAATCAGTGCACGGTATAAATTAATGGTCAGATTTCTTTTACTTTATTTACTGTTTAGCCTAAACTGGCAGGGCAGCAAACTCCAGGAATTCTCTTGCCTCTGCCTCTGAGCACCGGAGTTACATACAGGCCTAGGCCACTGCACCCAGCTTTTATGTAAGTGTGGGAGATTTGAACTCAGGTCCTCTTGCTTAAACAGCAAGCCATCTTCTCAACACTGGGATTATGTTTTAATTTACTTTTTTATTAATCAACTTATTTATTCACCTCACATCCTGGTCATAACCTCCTCCCTTCTCTCCTCCCAATCCTACTCTCTCTTTCCCATTAAGTTACATACAAAGTAATAGGTGTCCTTCATTAAGGCGTTTTCCAAACTGCTTTTGTTTTTCTCACCTGGTTGGATAACATCATTATTTAACGTTGTAGTGTGTCAAGATGACAGCTCTGGGTGTAGTGTGTGACACCTTCATCTTGTAGAAGGGTCCAGACAAAGCTGGAGTCACCTTCAGGCTCAGGGTCCCACCTGCACCCCACGACTCCCTCCAGTGCCAGGTCCGTTCTGGGGTATGTCATAAGCTGTTCACAGCCTTAAATCCCCTCTCAGAAGACACAGCATCTGTGACCCTGTCTGTGCCCTGGAAACCCTCCATCTAGAATCTCAAAACATTTCAACACCTTCCTAAGTCCCCCAGTTATAGTTAACTTCACTCTAGTTTGACTTTTCAGCTACCACTTGACATCTCTAAATTTCTGCTGGCTTTTTCTCTCCTTTTCCTCTGTGTCTCCCCCCCACTCCCCCACCTCTCTCCTCCTCCTTCCTCCCCTCTCTTCTCCTCCCTCCTCCCCTCTCTCCTCTCATCTCTCCCTCTCCCCCTCCCATCTCTCCCTCTCCTCCTGCCCCTCCCATCTCTCCCTCTCCTCCTCCCTCCTCCCCTCTCTCCCTCTCCTCTTCCCTCCTCCTTCTTTCTCCCTCCCATCTCTCCCTCTCCTCCTCCCTCCTCCCCTCTCTCCCTCTCCTCCTCCCTCTCTCCCCCTCCCATCTCTCCCTCTCCTCCTCCCTCCTCCCTCTCTCCCCCTCTCCTCCTCCCTCCATCCACCTCTCCTTCTCCTCCTCCCTCCTCCCATCTCTCCCTTTTCTCCTCCCTCCTCCTCTCTCTCAGGGTTCAGATGAACTATAAGTACCTCTTATTACTCATAACTTCCAGAAAATTCTATTTCTGGAATTCCAATTATAGCCACAGTAGTGCCTTGAAGCTGATAAGTTGAGGTTGGAAAGTAAGAAAAATGGCATACGATTAAAATAAAACATCTTGAGTCATTAGAAGAATTTCTATCATCTACTTATTTATTAGCATTTTCCCCAAAAAATATGACCCAAGGAAAAAGCAGAAGACATGATATGCTGCTATCATCCTTAGGATAGATACTTGCTGTCAAATCTCAGTATTCCATGTTAGCCCCTGTCCACTGCATGAGGGGACTATGCATGAGACCAGCATGAACTCGTGAATGCCTTCTTTACAAGCAAAATCCTATATTGCAGCACACAGAGTCTGAGCGGTGATAAGCCACCTCTGTTTTCTGTTCTTAAACAAGGTCACTGTGGTGTGGGTTGAATGTGAGTGGGCCCCGCAGGCTCACATGTTGAATTTTCAGTTAGCGTTGGTGGAACTGTGTAGGGAGGACTAGGAGCTGTAGCCTTGTCAGAGGGGGTGTGCCAGTAGAGGTGAGCTTTGAGGCTCCAGAAGCCCACCTCAGGAGGCCCCAGTCTCTCTGTGTCTCTGCCTTCTGCTGGTGGGTCAGATGTGAGCTCTCAGCTCCTGTTCCAGCACCCTGCCTGCCCTCTGCCATGCACCCCGCCTTGATGGCCATGGACTAACACTGAAATCGAAGCAGGTCCCCAGTTAAACGCTTCCTCTTATAACTTGCCTTTGTCATGGCACTTCATCACAGCAATAGAACAGTCGCCGAGACGGCCACTTGTATAAGTGTGTATCCGCTGGCCTGTGTTCTCAGACTAGGAAGTTCAAGAGCATTGCACTAAAATCTAGGGAAGATGGCACAAAGGCATTCCAGTCCGAGAGGAAGGCAGCTGCCCTGGTCCTCTTCATCAGGAACCTCCCAATGACATGGCACAGCTCTGATTCATCAGGAGGTGGCTCCCTCAGACCTCAGCCTTTCTAACCTGAGTGCTGTTACAATGACACCATGGATTTTACAGGGGCATTCACACCACAGCATCCACCCTCACAATTCAGCTGGCTTGCAAATCTTCCTGCCAGGGTTAGGCTTATAGTCACAAAGGCCACCAGAACTTCTAGACTCCATGGGAGTTCATTCTTTTCCCCAAACACAAAACAACACACCCTCATGGAATTGACCAGCTTTGCCCACATTAACACCAGTCCTGTTGACGGTAAGCAGGAGTTGAGTTGTCCTTCAAGGGCAAACCCACAGCTAAAGGGACTGAAAGTGTCTCAGTGCCTGGGGTTCCCTTGATGCCAAAAGACTTTGTGACCTTCTGACAAGAGAGGACACTCGGTTTCTAGTGCTTCCCTCACGCTGCTCATTGGACTGAACTCTTGCCCACATCATGGCTGCTGAGGAACATTTTTAGTGCCTTGTCTCCTTTTGAGGGCATTAGGAATGAAGACAGTACTTTTAGGGATACCAGCCTCAGAGAAGCCAGTTATTCAGCCTGCTTCACTCACAGTTTGGAAGCATTTGGTAAACTGAGTCTCAGCCACAGTCACTGGGTAAGTTCCACATACTGGTTGTTGACTGGTTGGTTGTCCTAGTTACTTGTGTTTTTTGATGAAATGCAAGAAGAACATCCTTTCATTACCATCATGTGGGTGTATGAGCTAAACAGAGGGGGCTCGTGGCTAAGACACACGACGGATGTGCATAGCGTGCAGTGTCCCTCACAGGTGCCTGTCCCTTTCTGGTCATCATCCTCTAAGCTGCCATGTCTTTACTGCCATACTTGCTTTCTGGTCACTACATGGGTGGCAGGAGGAAGCCAACTGTCATTTGGTATTTCCATAATGAATAGTGAACTTTAGGCACCCATGGACAATCTTGTTTGTTTGTCAGGAAATCTGACTTTAAGATGTCACTTAAATTATAGTCAGCACTTAATAATTTTATACCAGGTTTGAGAAACTTGAGAAAGATTTAAACACACTGTGTCTCATGGCAACATTCTCAATGATTCATCTGTTTGCTGTCTTGGCAAGTTTCTCTCTGTCCATTGGTTTACTGGAATTAATACCATTTGGTTTAGCAGCAGCACAGCCACAGAAGGAGGCACATAAGGAAGAAACTTACCTTCCCGAACTCTGCCTCCCTGAGGACCTCGGGCTCCCATCACCTGAGTCCAGTATCTCTGTCTCCCCGTGAAATGTGAACTCTGAAATCCATTCTCACCACAGTGCTTAGCCTTCCAGGGCAATCACAACACTGCCCACACTATTATCTCAAGGAAAACGCTTTAGGGGATTTCATTATAAGTTGTAATGTTGATAACTTCAGGAGTGTGTTTGCAGGACTGCCACACAGAATTTTTTGCTTTTCTGAGGAGACCTATTGAAGGAGTCTCTCAGTTAAAATAAGGGAAGTACAAAAACATCTGCCTAACACAGTACTGTGTAGTAACAATAGAAGTCAATCAACAAACATGAGCCATATTGTACATTTCAGCCTTTCAGTAGATTCACTTTCAAGTGATAAAACTAAACTCATTTGATTTGACGTAAAAACATTTAATTTTATTTCATTTTTCATTCAGTGTACCTGAATGCTAGTTTCAGCATCTGTTTTTTAATAGTATTGAGATGTTTTACTTCCCGTGTTTTGTTGTCCTGGTCATGGAGATGTGGTGGCCGTAGTAGTTCATGTCTGGAATCCCAGCATTCACGCAGCAGAGGCAGGCAGATCTCTGTGAGTTTGAGTTAGAGGTAACTCTGTGATAATTATGTAGCAAGTTCCGTGACAGTCAGGGCTACAGAATAAGGCCCTGCCTAAAAAAAAGAAGAGGGGGAAAAAGCCCTCATCTTTTAAAAACTTAAAAAAAAATAGTTTATTCATTCTTTGGCAGCTCATGTTTGTATACCACATACTTTTTATCGTCTTTACCCGCTGTGCCCTCTCTAAGCCCCACTTACTCTGAATCCTTCTTCTTACCAACAAGTCTCCATCCTAATTTTCATGTCATTTTTTTTTAATGACACAGAGTTTAGTCAGGGCCACTTGCATGAGCATGGGTGTGTCTCTACACCTCATACACTGAACCTGAAGCTTGCCAATTTTAGCTGGGCTGGTGTCCAGTGAGCCCAGCCACCTTCATGTCTCCAGCCTCACCCCTAGGACCCAGCCACACAGCCACACAGGGCCTTTTATAGGAGTCTGACCCCCAAGCTCGCACAGCAGTGTTCTTGTGCCGTGACCCATCACTCCAGCGCAGACTCTTCAGCTTGGGGCGGCTAGCTGAGAAGCCTGCTGCTGTGCTGAGCCCTGGGGTCACCAGCTCAGATGATGTCCTAACTCTGGACTGAGCTGTGCTTCATTTATGCTGAGAGCAGATTCCAGTGAATTTCCTCAGCAGCCTCCCAGAGCCGGTCTCCATTTGATATTTCCATTGTTTCTCTAATGTAACGGAATCCCCCATTGTTCCATGATACCCAGAGCACCTTTCCAGACCTCCTGTTCACTCTTCATTCTGTGGATGCCAGGAGTCAGAATAGCTGTTTTCTATTGTTCCCGCTGCTGCTTCTTTTTTTTTTTTTTTTTACTTTTTTTTTTTTATTATTAATTTATTCTTGTTACATCTCAATGTTTATCCCATCCCTTGTATCCTCCCATTCCTCCCCCCCCCCATTTTCCCATTATTCCCCTCCCCTATGACTGTTCCTGAGGGGGATTACGTCCCCCTATATATTCTCATAGGGTATCAAGTCTCTTCTTGGCTACTTGCTGTCCTTCCTCTGAGTGCCACCAGGTCTCCCCCTCCAGGGGACATGGTCAAATGTGAGGCACCAGAGTACGTGAGAAAGTCGTATCACACTCTCCACTCAACTGTGGAGAATATTCTGACCATTGGCTAGATCTGGGAAGGGGTTTAAAGTTTACCTCCTGTATTGTCCTTGGCTGGTGCCTTAGTTTGAGCGGGACCCCTGGGCCCAAATCTGCCTATCATATTGTTCTACTTGTAGATTTCTAGGACCCTCTGGATCCTTTTATTTTGCTGTTCTCCCATGCGTCTCTCATTTAGAGTCCCAATAGGATGCCTTCCCCTCTGTCCCAGTTTCCTGGTAAGTGAAGGCTTTCGTGGGACATGCCCCTTGGGCTAGTATGCAGATATAAGTGAGTATATACCATTTGAGTCTTTCTGCTTCTGGGTTAACTCACTCATTATGATCATTTCTAGCTTAATCCATTCACCACCAAACCGAATAACCCAATTGAGAAATGGGGTTTGGAACTAAACAGAGAATTCTCAACAGAGGAGTATCAAATGGCTGAGAAACACTTAAAGAAATGCTCAACCTCCTTAGTCATCAGGGAAATGCAAATCAAAACAACTCTGAGATTCCATCTTACACCCATCAGAATGGCTAAGATCAAAAATTCAAGCGACACCACATGCTGGCGAGGATGTGGGGAGAGGGGAACACTCCTTCATTGCTGGTGGGAATGCAAACTAGTACAGCCACTTTGGAAATCTATCTGGTGCTATCTCAGAAAAATGGGAATAGGGCTTCCTCAAGACCCAGCTATTCCACTCCTTGGAATATACCCAGAAGATGCTCCAGCACACAACAAGAAAATTTGCTCAACCATGTTCATAGCAGCCTTATTCATAATAGCCAGAACATGGAAACAGCCTAAGTGTCCCTCAGTAGAAGAGTGGATAAAGAAACTGTGGTACATATACACTATGGAATACTACTCAGCTATTAAAAACAAGGAATTCCCGCTGCTGCTTCTAATTAATTCCTATTGTGAAAGCAACATTGTTTCTCCCCCTCTTATCTATTCTAAAGATATTTTGTCTTCCTAAGAGTTTTTATTACATGTAGCAGAACTGAAACAATATTAACCACAGGAGAAAAAAACTGTATAGTATTCTTTTGTTTGTTTGGGGTTTTTGTTGTTGTTGTTTTGTTTTCGAGACAGGATTTCCTGGTGTAGACTTGGCTGTCCTGGACTCACTTTGTAGACCAGGCTAGCCTCGAACTCACATCGATCCGTCTGCCTCTGCCTCCTGAGTGCTGGGATCAAAGGTGTGCTCCACTATGCCTGTACTCATGAATATTGCCATGGCAACTGAACAGTCATTCATTGTGTACTAGCTGATTTATTGCTTTGGAATAACAGTTGTCATTTGGTTCACTAAATACCATTTATTGGGTGTAAGACTTAAAGCATACTGTTTACTAGGGGGGAAAAAAGGTAAAAGCATTGCTAGCAGCCATGATTCAGGAGTGATACTAATATTTTAAAAAAGTACCTAGGACATGTAAAGCTTTGAGTGCGGATTTACTGATCATCACTGATCCCAAGCCTTGCCTCCTTTCAGGACATTACACCATTTCATTTATTACACAATCATTTATGAGTGGCTGCTATGGACACACAGATACATCATCAAGTATCCATGATCTTCACTCTTAAGCCATTTATACTTTACAGTGAACCAGATAAAACAAGGATATCCATACAAGGGAGACCAGGTAGCTAACTTGTCAATTGCAGAGGCAGTAAAGCCAGACAGATTTGCTCTGAAGGCTGGCTTTGCCATTTCTAAGCTTTGTGGCCTGAAGAAGTGACTTAATATTCTCAAAAGCTGTTCCTTCATTTGTATATGGTCTGGTTGGCAGGACAAAGTGCCATGTATAGGACACGCACAACTCTGGCCCTGTAAAGCAAGTGCTGGCCAGCCGAGGGCGCATTCTTCACTGTTAAACACACCTGGATCTAAGGAGTAGAGGGAGGGAAAGGGTGCGCCAATCATTCCCCAGGCTAGAGAAGTGCCACACCCACTAAAAGGAGGAAAAAAAGCTGACAGTTTGGAGAATTTTGAAAGAGGGAGAGTTCATATGTCTGTGTGTGAAGCTGCACGAGTTATTCTTAGAACTCCAAGTTTTTTATGAATGAGGTGAGTATGTGAGGGGCATGGAGCATGACCTTAGGCTACGCGCGTGGCCAAAGCCAAGGCTCTGGATTAAAGAATCCAAAAGCATCTTTCTATGGCTAAGAGAGTGTGAGAAACAACATTCCAGGTCCCAAGTTGTAGTCACTGAGATCACACTGGGTCGTCTGAGGCTGTTTCCCTTTCCACAGCGGGAGAAAAGAAACTGATGAAATGTCAGCTGTGCTGCGCCATGCCTGAAGATTCTAAGTGTCAAGCAGCCTTCCTAATTTTGACTAACACCTACGCATTAACCAAAGAGTCCCCAGCAACCAGCTTTCTAAGCATTGCATGAGAAGAAGTCTATTTGAGACTACCAGCTGAAAAACACTGGCCTCATAAGACTTTGTCCCTGTGTGACTGTCCCAACCTCATGCCCATACAGAGAAGTCACTTACTGCAAGGCATTGTGGGGAAAGGGAAAGTTTTACCAGACAGTGCTAGACAGATAAAACTTCCACTGTCCTCTACAGGTACTTTAAAAAACCGTTCCTGAGTAACCTGTGTTCCTAAGAATACCAATCCATTAACAAATTGCTGGATGTCCCAGGAAGTCTTTAATCGGGATGGCTTGCTGGCCTACACAGACGTTATGAACTTATTTCACCTTACTATTCTTGATGAAATGATTAGAAAGTGTTTAAGCAAGCTAGTCAAAAAAAAAAAAAAAAAAAAGGGCTGGTAAGACAGAGTGTATAGAAGAATCTGGTCTACCAATTACTAGGGTTTTGATCCAGGAAGGTCTGTAATCTGAAATCTCATCAGTGCAGCTCAGAACCATAGGCCTGGAAACCCTGTGCTTGTCATTGTGAATGTTAAATCAGATACCACGAAGGGAAATTTTCTCAAGACTGACGGAGAGGCTCTCGGCACTCAGGGGTCCTTTTCCCTGCCTGCCTCTCTTCACAGTACCCGGCTACTTCATTTCCCCAGCAACACACACAGCCCACAGACAGTCACACTACATACTAATGTTTCTGAGCGTGAATTCAATGATAGAACTGAACTCTGTCTTTTACTTTAATAAACAGTGTTTAGGACATTTCCTTCCCCTCCTCCATTCCAAAAAACAGGCAGGGTGTCTGGTGCCTCTGGGGACGCCTTGACACAGCCATGTCTGCCGCAATCTTCAGGAATGTTTGTTCATCAGCCAGCAGTGCAGAAGGCATTTTCTGTGAAGGGAGCCTACATGGCCAACACTAGCCAAGCCTCCAGCTGCTCACTGACTCCTGATCCCACGCTGTCCCAAGATTCTGCTTTTTTGTTAGCTAGATCCGACTCTGGGGAGGAGACTAGGCTCTGAAGCCAGAAGATGTTTCTGTTTCCTGACACTGATCAATGGCATAATTTAATTAGAAGTGGATGCCAGAGGAAAGGGCTTCAAAATTTCCTTCATGTCTTTTGTAGAGCAAAAGCTAATGTTAAAAAAAAAAAAATTTTGCTCTTAGTTCCAAGCTAATCTTGGAGGAGGCCACGATCACTAAATAAAAAAAAAAAAAAAAAAAAAAAAAAAAATGCTATCCAGCATATTGGCCTCAGGACAGTCACCAACTTATCAAGAGGACACAGACTACAGGTTTCCCTTTATAGAAAAAAAAATCCAGAACTTCTCTCCTTTAGTGATATCCTCCCTATGACACTTAAGGATCAAATCTGAGCATTTAAAGTCCTACTGCAGACCTCTCAGTATGCTCCCTACTCACTTCTGGAAGACCCTCCAGCTGCACGCCTTCATCATAGCTTTGCAAAACTCACATAAGTCTTTGAAGTGATGCAGAGTAAGAGCAGAGGGGTTGGGGAGAGACAGAGAGAGAGAGAGAGAGAGAGAGAGAGAGAGAGAGAGAGAGAGAGAGAGAGAGAGAGAGAGAGAGAATCCATGGGATTTAAATGGCGCTTCCAGATGATGTAACGGTGAAAAGCAAAGCCCCGCTTGCAGACTGTGAATATAAACCGAGCAGCTTGAAGCTGTAAGCAAAGCTGAGAAGAAGCGATGTCTGAGGTTGGCTCCTGAGAATCAGGGCCTGAACTGGGGATTTTGACACTTGGCAAGACACCAAAGATACACAGAGAAGGCTGTCTCCAGCCACTTCAGCAACTGACAGCCCTGCTGTTACTAGAGCCAAGCAACCTGCCCTGGCCCTTCTTCCATTTATTGTCAGTGCCTGAAGTGGTTTTCAATACTCTTCTGTTGTTTATAATCAGACCGCCCTGATTTTTAAAATGTATAGAACACAAACTTGTGAGTGTGAGTCACCCCCCCTTCGGAAGAAAGCGGATGACCCTGAGGGCTAGTTTAGTCACATATGCAATAAACAGCAAAGAAAACTTTGCTAGCCTTGCCCCCTCCTCCCAAGGAAAATGGAATCTTAGCGACCATGAGCTAGAACTGAGAGCAGCCACCTCCCCCTCAGTGTGTCAGGAAAGCCATTTGTGGACAGCTCTGGTCAGAGTCGCCTTCTGGGACGGAGAGGTGAGGAGGGTGCACTGGTGCTTATGCAGTCTCCACTCCAGCCCAGCTCCTGCCGTCTCCCAGTGTCTGGACACAGTGGCACTCCCATTCTACGCTTGGCTTTTGTTTGGTTGTTTGGTTGTTGTTTTTTGTTTGTTTTTGTTTTGTTTTGTTTTGTTTGTGTCATCCAGCTATTCTGGCTCCTTCTACCTCTTGAATGCACTGAGAAAGAGTGTGCTCCCTCAGCCCAGTGTTCTGACATCCTGTGTGTTACTCTTCTTGCCGCTGTAACAAAACGCACCCATCAAAAGCAGCTGAAGACAGAGGCAGGTTTATTTTGACTCTGGGTTTTAACGGTGTGTTTATCACAGAGGGAGCGGCATGATGCCAGAGGCACACATGGCATCAGGAAGTGAGCGAGCAAGCAAGCGAGCGCTATTAACCAAATTCCTTCCTCCTCTTCTCATTTTTATTCAGCTCAGGATTCCAGTCCATTTGATAGAGCTTTAAACTCCCTGACAACACTCAGTGCTATGTCTTCTAGAAGATTCTAAGTCCAGTCAACTTGGCCATAAAGATGAGTCATCACACTTTGGCCTTTCTGGTCTCAGCTTAGAGATGACTTTCAGAGACACTGTCCCTGAGAGCTCAGTCCAAGAAGCCTCATCTCCCTGACTCCACATTGTTGGACTCCACCCACATCATCATGATAAACAATTTCTAAACAGTTCTAAGTTTCCTTTCATGGAATGTGGCTGCGAAAAATAATATGTTTTGTTAGAGCCTCACATTTATCTAAAGACCTACCGCGCAGGCTACAGTTCTACAAACACAAGGTCCACGGGTTTGTTCTACCAGGTTGTAGCACTGTAACTCACATGCTATCAAGGTGAACGTGTGTAACTAGAAACTTCAGGACTCCTCAAGCCATGAGCTCAGGAAAACCCATAGAAGCTGAGTGGGGGAGGGGTGACCCCAAGGTTCACGTGACTGCTGGTGCAGAAGCTTTGCGTGTGACAGCCTTGTGAGGCAAACAGAGTCATGTACTTTGAAAACGAAGACAGCACACTCTCCTGAAGTCACCTCTATAGTGTCTCTAAGGGACAGGACATGAGAAACATGGCTTTCTCTGGGTCACCTTTCCATCTCAAAGGAAACTCTACTGTGAGGCGCTCTTGCTTTTTTTCCTGTTAGAAACAGTTGTGTCAGTTGTCTTCCCGGCAGGAGTTTGGGAAAGTGACCAAGAGGTAAGCATTAAAGGTGGCTGGAATGTGGATTTCCTTGAACGTTGCTCAGCCGGACAGCTCATCAAGTGCAGCAGCAGGACCCAGCTGCTGGGAGTGAGGACCTTTCCACCATACATTGTCAAATGCCCAAATTGCTCACCCTACAGCAAGCAGTACAGCCATTGCCTGAAGCCAGGCCCCGATCTCCTTGAGTGGTATGGGGAAACCTACTTCTTTAACCACCCTCAGTGTCTTCTTCAAAGTGGGATCGAGGCTGACTTGGCTTTTTCAGTGGAAATATCTCCTAACCCCACCTAGCTCACCCTGTCATCTCTACTCCCCAGGGGGCCTTAGTATCTTTGTCTTGGGTCATAGCAGGGTGTGGGTGGGTGGGTGGGTCGGGGAGGGGAGGGGACACAATGGACTCTCCCAGCCTCCTCTGCATGGAAAGTTATGAGAATGCTCTACCGCAGGCCACCAGTGAGGGCCAGGATGCGCCACTTTATTTGCTCTGTCAACATTTGATAGGATCCTTGTGATTCAATGATTGAGCTAAAAGTAAAGAGTCTTGCTTTAAAACCTAACCACACACAACATCATCTTCTTTGTTTGAGACTGAACACTGGTCTATCCTAGCAGGGAAGAGTCATGGCGAACCAGAGTTATATTTTTTTGGCACACTCAGATGCTTTCTAAAAATTCTCGGAGTGTGTGTACTTCTTATTTCATAAATCTTAAATTTAGTGCCACAAAATTTTTTTTCTTCTTTCAATTTATTTATTTATTTATTTTTAATTTATTATTTTTTTATTAATTTATTCTTGTTACATCTCAATGGTTATCCTATCCCTTGTATCCTCCCATTCTTCCCTCCCTCCCATTTTCCCCTTATTTCCCTCCCCTATGACTGTTCCTGAGGGGGATTACCTCCCCTTATGTATGCTCATAGGGTATCAAGTCTCTTCTTGGCTACCTGCTGTCCTTCCTCTGAGTGCCACCAGGTCTTCCCCTCCAGGGGACATGGTCAAATGTGAGGCACCAGAGTACGAGTGCCACAAAATTTTAAACCTAGTATTCCAATCTGTTATTTGGTTTATTCCGAACTATAGTCTCCACCTTCCTCTGCATGTGTCTTATGTGCCAGAATTCGCGTAGGGATGCACTAACCTTGCAGCAGGGATTTCATGTCCACGCTCAGGTATTTTGTTGCTAGGACACATATTGATTGATTGACAGTTTGTTCAAATGTTGAAGAGACTGAGCTGTCAATTTTTAAAATGAGGGCTCTTGACAATATAAAAAGTTAGCTTTGTTCTATAAAACCAAGGAATAGTATTCAAAGTTAGGGGTAGACACAGATTCTGGCTCAACTAGTTTAGGGCAAAGCTGATTTTTCTAGCAGAAATGATGAGTTGAGCTACCCTGGCCTTGGTCTCGCAGCTTCACCTTAGCTCTCTGGCCTCTCTCTCTCTCAGATTCAGCTTGTTCATTATAAGCAGCTACTGATGCCCCCACTTAGGGAGGTTGTCAGGCAGTAGGAAACTCTTATGTGCAAACCCGTCTGACACAATGCTCAGCTTTGAGAACTTTCATCTTATTCTTGGGGGGGAAAAAAAAACAAACAGCAAACACTTTCTAAGGCAAGGTTTTCAGACAAAGCTTAATTTTTCACCAAGAATATTCCAGAAATATGTCAAAGAGATGTCTCCTTTACTACCTGGTCTTCCTGAGTGCTGGAGTTTTGGGTAAACCCCTTGATATACAATGAAGCACACAATTTACCCAAGAAGTCATGGGAATTCTAATTCCTAACTCCACATCCACTTTCCAGGGCTCCTCCTCTTTCAGTATGACTGGACTACAGTGTGTCTTGACGGCCCATCACTTGGTTTCCCACTGCCATCCTGCCTATTACCATGTGGCTTCCTCACACCTTTTACAGAAACTTCTGAGGGGAAAGGTTCCCTTTGATTGGCACGTCTACATTTTCTCTATCACCCGAGGACTCTGTCAGTCCTCAGATCACGTCCTCAGAGTTGTACATGGCTGGATTACTGGAACAGGTGTAGCCAACTACCAGAAGCTCTGTGGAGAAAGATGCTGCTCCTACCTTGTCATAGTCATGGCTGTGAAGGAGCTGGGCAGGCTTCACACTTAAACACCATAGTGTCTTCACATGGAATATAATCTGACAGCGCCCCAGAGCTGTGTAGCTGCCTAACCCTTGTGCCTATGAGCCAGCCTCATGGCTGGGTATCACCTGAACCATCAGTGTGGAAGATGGTAGTGAGTATCCAGTACGTACTTACTGAACGACTGGATAAAAAAAAAAAGTGTAGTCTTATCCCTTACATGTAGGCTTCAGGATGTCTTCCTCAGAAACGTGCTATTCCCTCACCATGAAACCCACTCCACGTCTGCAGCTGAGATACATTATCTGTTTAGTGCCACAGGAAGTCGGAAGCGGCAAGAAGGTTGGAACGGGTGCCAATTTTGCCTTAGTGATGAGATGAGAGAGGAGGAGCAAGATAAAGTGACAAAGGAAACAGATGAGTACTTCTGTGGCCCTCCACTGTACTCTGGCCTGGGGCTGCAGGAGACAAGAGACGACCTCTGTGATCCGCCAGGAGGCTGGCCCGGGTGAGGTAGGGTGAGGTAGCAGGTAACAAGAGCTACCAGGACATTCTGTACACCAAGCTGCTATTTTTGAGAATTCCCATCAAGGCACCACTTTGTTCTGCTGTCAGTTTGTTCTTAGCATAGACCGAGTGGGAAGACTGCTTAGGGAAGGGCAGGGAGAGGTGCCTGTCTGGATACAGCTCTGGGTCCTCTTGCAGGGCTCCATGAGTCCTCACCTAACTTGAGTCCCCAAAGCTGCCACCAGCATCCACAACACTTCAAGGTAAGAGTGAGCCTCCATCCTATTAGAGCCAGCGTTATGGCCCAGGATTCTTGCCTTCGAGTTTACTTTCAGTTTGGGTTGTGGTTTGCTTGCTACTTGTTTTGCCTGGATGCAGGGAATTCTTGCCTTAACCATGGTGTCGGAAGCCATGTGCCCTCTTGATCTGCAGTGGACCGAGGTGGCCCTTCTTTGGGGAGAGTGTCCTGAGGGTTGAGTGCTTTCACTTAGGAGTCTTATTAAAGCAAATGCCTCTTGAAGTGTGTCTCCACTGAAGCATCCCTGTGAGGGCGTGTGGATACTGAGGACAAACACTTCCAAGGCTGCTGTGTCCAGTCCTGGGGCCAGAGATGAGCATCTGCTTGCTCCTCAGACCTCACCTTTCATAGTACCCATAGCTTTGAATGTATTGTTCCTTAGTGGCCACAGAATATCAGTCACAGCTCCTCTTTGGAGGTACCAGGCTACACAAACTCAAAATGTCAGCCTAGCCTTGTCTGAGCAGCATCCTGAGGGTTCCTATGTCTAGGAATCTGATGATTATGTCAACTAACTGGACTATTTGGTGGGCACTGCTCATGAAAGGTTAATTTAAAAAAACTATAATAAGTCAGTAGGCTTCTGAATCAACTGGCTGATGCCAATGAAATGGCAACTTGACACCTCAACAGTCCAAACATTGCCCGCCTCCCCACAAGCCCCTTCTTACCAATCTCATCGTCTCAACAGCTTCTCACATGATGTAATCTGCAAAGGTTTTAGGAGAGAGAAGCTCTGTTTGTGCTCCACATGAGAATGAGTGTGACAGATGGGACAGCAGTGGAGCTGTACTCCCTGAGGTGGAACAGGGAGTCCAGTCTCTTCTTACAGATGCTGGTTGTATTAAGTAGAGCAACTTTTTTTTTTTTTGTAACAGTAACAATTATTATCAGAGTGACATCAAAAAAGATACATTTATAGCCAAGCAGAATATGGGTAACTAAATCTGATATGATCTCATGTTGAATTCATTTTAATCGGTTAGTGAGGAATGAACTTATAAAAGTGTTAGTTAAAATTCAACAAATTGGGAGCATCTAAGTGGACAGCCACCCATCCTTGTGTTTTAAGGACATCTCTCTCTATGCTCTGAACCACTGGGTGGGACCCCCAACTGTTGTAGTATGTTTGGACACTGTTTGCCTTTCAATCCATGCTAGTTCAGTGAAGTGTTTATTCTGGGAGCTTCATTTCCCTCTGCCTGGCCAACTACTCCCTATTTCTCAACCAGAGCAGTAAATGTCTAAAATTGGTGCTGATTCTAGTAAACACGGCACAGTGACCACTCTGTCACTTGTGGGCAGTTAGTCCCACCAGCGCTGTTCTGTCTGCACAGCCCCAGGCCAGTTATCGCAGGCTTTTCCAAGGCTTGTCACTGCTCAGGGGAGGGTGGAGGAAGAGAAGAGCCACACAACTTTTTGAAGGGAGATTTAACCTCATGTGGCACAGCAATATGATGCCCCTGGCCTCTCTGCACATGTGAAATGAGAGAGGGGAAGGGGAGGGAGGGAGGGAGGGAGGGATCAAGCCTACTATATAATGTTTGGTAACTGCGGGCACAGCAGCATGGGGCTGCTGCTCTGCACATCTATTAAGCCAGGCTGCCTGAGTCCTAAGTAAGCATCCATTCTTTGTGAATTAGCAAACCACACTTATCCACAGAAGTTTCTAGCTACAAGTGCCACAGAAGGAAACCTCAAAAACACCATGTGAGAGTAGGGGATAGGGAGCATGCGGAAGCCCAGCTTCCTCTGCTTAGTTCTGTGATGGATGGTGTGGGGAGCCAGGCACCAAGAAGCCCTTACCTCTTGTCTCCGGAAACAAAGAAGACCCCAGTGATCACTCACCACTGGGTGGTGCTGTTGCTGTGTGGGGTGGTACGGGAGAGTCCTCCACTTCTGTGTACACAACAACCTATGGGCTTCCCAGGGGCTGCAGCAACTGAGCCTTTCTGCTCCTCCGGACCGGCCAAGCTAGCTGGGGACTCTCACCTCTGGCGCAGAGCGACAATTTGCCAAGAAGGTTAGCCTGAGTGGAGCGGAGATCTCTGACCTGCCTGTCTCAGGTACCGAACTTTCTCAGCGGGTTAAAACTAAAACGCGGGCCGTTGGGCTAGATTTGTCATCACATCTCCACTCATAATGTGGGAGGGCAAACCTTAGTCTGCACTGGCCGCATCTGCTCACCTCTGCGCTCAAGCTGTCCGCACCTTCACCACGCGCGCCTGGCAAGCCAAGGCTGGCTGGGACTTGCAAACTCTGCAAGCGGCTGAAGCTCTGGGCTAGAGGCTGCAACCTCTCCAGTCTGCCCAGCGCTCTAGGTGCTCGTCACTTCCAGAAAGTCTCCTTTTACCGCTAGCTACAAACTCCCCACCTTATAACTACTTACCAATAGGGGCGACCAGCAGGCGGACAGCACACACATGATCCCCATGAGCTGGATGGCCGTCTCAGTGGTGATCCGGCCCCACTGTGCGCTGGACTGCGAAGAGGCGGCCTTGGCCCGGCAGCGGGACACCAGAGCTTTGATGGTCGCCAGATTGCAGGCAAAAGTTACCACCAGAGCCAGTAACCCCAGGCAGGCGAAGGCGGAGGCAAAGGCCACGCTGCCAGGCTCCAGCGCAGGGTCCGTCTCATTGCCCGCCGGCCCAGTGCTGATGAAGCACCACGTGCCTGGCCACTGCACGCTGTAGCGGCCCACGCCCAGCACCGGCAGCAGCGCGAAGGCGAGCACCGCCAGCCACACTCCCAGCAGTACAGCGCGCGTGGCACGAGTCTTCATGTGGCTGGCGTACCAGTGAGGGGCGCGGATGGCCAGCGCGCGCTCCACGGCCATGGCGCTGGCAACCAGGAGCGAGGACAGCCCGAACACCGTCATGGCCAGCCCGAAGAAGGTGCACAGGCTCCCCGATGGGTCCAGCTGCTCCCAGCTTCGCTGCGACAGGTACACGAGGATGACCACCGGGCTGGTCAAGAGCTGCCCCACCAAGTCTGTGAGCGCCAGCCAGCCAATGCACAGCAGGAAAGACTTCTTGCGCTTGCTTTCGCGACGCCGGTAGCTGCGCGACACAAGCAGCATGGCCAGCGCGTTTCCCACGAAGCCAGTGACCATCATGGTGATGGGGAAGGCCACGGACACGGAGCTGGAGTCCACCGTAGCTCTTGACTGGTTGTTGTGCGCTTCGTCGGAGCCTCCCAGCGCCCACATGCCGGCCCGAGTGACGGGGCCGCGGGCGGGCGCACGGGACCGGGGCCTCCAGGATCAGGTGCGGGGCAGCAGCGGCGCGCGCTGGGGGACAGCGCGGGACGGGCCTCTGCTCTCCATCGCCCGCGGCCGCCTGCGGGTCCCGGACAGGCGCCGCCCGGCGCAATGCGAGGCTCCTCCCGCGCCTGAGAGCCCGAGGGGCGGTGCCGCGAGTGGGCAGGCGGAGGGCGGTGTCGGCTGGGATCACCTGGTGAGGCACTCATAAGCTCTAGGGAGCTTCCTGTCCAACTCTGTAAAGTGCTCTCGACAGCCTTTGGGTTACATGTGTGACACTTGAGAAAAGTAAGGTTGAAATCCGACATGTTAGTATCTGCGTGAATCGCAATGCTGATTTCTTTTCAGGTTTCGGTGTCATTTAATCTTTTTGTATTTGTTTTATTTAGGAAGAATATATATTATACTATATATTGTATTGTAATACACACACATACATGTGTGTGTGCAATATATATATATATAATCTTACAATGGTACTCACAGCTGGGAAAGGATAGGGATAAGCTTGTGTTTTAAGTCTTTACTAAAGTATTGCCTTATTTACTCTGGACTAATTCCAAACTCATACTGGGAAAGTATTTTTCTACGATAATGTCAGTTTAAAAGCATAACAACAGTTGACGTCATTCTTGTATGTAGAAGCAAGTAAGCACTGGGGTGAGAGAGTACAAACCAAATTCATATTTTCATCAACGAATGAAATTCTAGTGTAACGATATATTTAAATTTTAAGAGCATTTCAGAATTCATACAACAAAGAAAATGCCACTCTAGTTGTATAAATTTTTTCTATTTATTAATTTCTGACTTATTTACATCAATATCCCCCTCTCTATATTTTACCCCGCTGTGTGTGTGTGTGTGTGTGTGTGTGTGTGTGTGTGTGTGTTTGCATGGAGGTCAGACTTCAGCACTGGGTGCCTTCCACTGTGACTCTCCGCCTGGCACGGCCTGCCACACCCCAGCACAGCAGCCAGGCTTTTACTCAGGTGTTGGGAATCTCAGCTCAGGTCTTCATGCTGGTATGTCTGGCCGTCCCTCCAGGCCTTAAAGTTTACTGAGTGCCTGCCATGAGAACATGTATTTGCAAAGGTTCAGTAACCTTTCCTTTGTTATAGCGTTTTTTCTCCACCCAGTGTCCTATACTTTTTAGCTGCTCACCTTGCACATAATGTTGAGGCGCTCGGTGGCTGACTTCCTGTTGGTTCTCTGCTATCTGTAAAAATCGACTGGCTGTTGGTCTGAAACAACACTGCCCTCTAGTGACTAAAATGCTAACACGCAGTGTCCCGTATTAAAGAGAATTTCTTTTAAAAAACAAAACAAAATGAAAGCTCTTTTTAAAAAACCTTGTGTGTGCGGGTACCCATGATTGAGGAGGCCCAGGGACAATCTGAGTGTCATCCCAGGAATGTTGTTCACCTCTTTTGAGGCAGTCTTTCATTTCCTGGAGCTCACAAATTGGCCTGGAATGACTAGCCAGGGACTCTCAGGATCCTTGTTCCCCAGCCTGCAGTGCTGGGAGGATAAATCCACGCTACTAGACAAAGCATTTCCACACGAACTTTGGGGACTGAGCTCAGTCCTGTACTTGCAAGGAAGCCACGGCCCCTTTCCCTGTTGAAGACAGCGTCCCAGTGGTCACTATCTGTTCTGCCTAGGGAATCTGAGATCTAGTCATTAGTAACAGTACTCGTCTCCCTCTCCCTGATTTAGTCCATGAAATTGCATCTCTGATTAACCAATAAAGCAGTGGAGACCGAAATTAAACAATCATGCCTTCATGTTTCATTAAAAAAATTAAAGCTTACATTCACCTGCTGTTATATCTTTAATTCTTCTCTAAAATGTTTTAATACACCAACAATTTATCTCATTTGTATCTTGCTTTTAGATTCAATCACATTTCAGTATTTAACTAAGGTGTATAAATGTATTTTACCATATTAAGCTTCCATAGACTCTAGCCTCAGAACTAGACCCACACTGTTGCCTTGAGAAGATCCTGTGACTCTCATGGAAGGAGTAATCCTCCATCTTTCACCCATTTGGAGAGTGCCCACTGGACACCTGGTCTTTGGACACTCTTAGTTTTAGAGGTTTCAATCAGCATATCGAAATCTCTACAGTTATCAGATTTATATTTTAACATTAAACTGCACCTCTTGCATATAAGGCTGGGCCATCCTCACCCCTACTCCCCAGAGTGTTGGAGAAGGCTGAGCAGCTGCTTCATTCCAACAGTAGCCCTTAGTTCCAGGCTGCCCTGTTTCTTTTCAAACCACCTCTTTGATTTCTGCATGCTTCTGAATGCTTCCTATTGAGATTAATACTTCAGCAGAATTTAGGTTTTGTTATTTAAAAACTAACATTTATTGAGATCTTCAAGGCAGGGTGATATCGGCATAGAGAGACATTGCTGTTTTTAACGTGTCCTTTCTAAAATGCAAGCATCAAATCTTCTTGTGATGGTTTTGGAAGTAGAGCTTATACAACACTCACATGGAAAGAACTAAGACAAAGGTCAGTGAAAGAGACTGTTCTAGAATTATACATATAACGTAACTACATGGATTCCTTATTGCATATACACACATTACATATTTACAGACTCAATTGTTTTTGTCACAAGTGTTATGAAAAAGTCTTCAGAAATGCAGTTATGAAGCTAATTATGGTGGTGTACAACTGTGATCTCAGCAGTTGTGAGGCTGAGGTAGGAAAATGCCCATGAGTAGAAGGACACTGGTGAAAGCCACATGGCAAGATCTTGTCTGAACTCCGACCCCTAAATAAAAACAGGTTATCTACTTGTATGGAAATAAGAATAAAATGATCTTCAGCACACATAGAATGAACCAAGATTTAAATGTATGTTTGAACTATAAATCTAGACTAGAACAGAACGTGACTAGTACCCCTGCAGCATATTTTGATCATCCCTTTTGGTGAACACACATGGAAATCATTCATCCTTTTTAAATGCTAATAATCTAACCAATTACTTTTGAATGTTTAGATTATTTGGCAGTTTGTCTTCACTGTCAAATTGGCTGGATTTATTCACCTAGGAGACACATCTTTGGGTGTGTCTGTAAAGGTGTTTGCAGAAAGGATTGAGCAGGGCTGGGACCCTCACTCTGCGCGTGGGCAGCTGCACTCACTGAAAAAAGCAGGAGGAAACCAGTTGATCACTGAGCATTGATCTGCCTCCTGACTGGGGATGTGATGTGATGAGCTAGTTGCCTTGCACATTTGCCAGGATGACTGAAGTGCACGATGGCCTGTTTCCTCAACCCCGCTCCAAACTGTGAGACAAACACTTGCATTGCTTTTGTCAAGTAACTTGTAATAACAATAAAAGGTAACTGATTTAGAAAGGCGGCTCTGAGAAGTGGGGCCATCATAACTGAGATTACCTAAAGATGGGCCCAAAGCTGGGTGCTGGAGGGGCAGAACTGTAGGTGAGTCTGCCAATCCTGTTGAAGGCCAGATGAAGACAAATGTCTCAAATGCTAGATGCTCAGATTTAGTGTTTGCCCTGCTGGGTTTTGGTCTCACTTTTGTCCAGTTTTCCCATTCCATCCCCCACCCCTTAAATTCTAAGTTTAGTTTGTGCTAAATATTGGAAATATTTGTTTTGGTTTTGTAAGGGCTCACAAATCATTGTCTCGAGTCTCCAAGCAGAAAGGGCATTTGTGCAACCCTGTAGCGCTTGAGACTAGGGACTCTTAATAACTTTGCATTATAAGATGAACAAGAGGGTTTAGAAGACAGGGATGGAAATATTATGACGCAATGTGCTTGGTGTCAAGTTGAAGAGGGCTAACTTGTTAGAGTTCATCTTCTTTACTTGACTGCACTTAGAGGCACCTAGGAAAAATAATCCGAGTATGTCTCTGGGGGTGTTTCTAGAGGAGTTAGAGGAAGGAAAGACCATGTTGAGTGTAGGCAGTATAATTCCGCCCATGGCCTGGGGCCCTGGAGTAAGAGGAAAGAAAGCCAGCTGAGCACCAGCACTCCTCTCTCTGGCTGCAATGTGACCCACCAGGTACCTCCAGCTCCTGTTGCCTTAACTTCCATAATTGTATCCCTTCAACCTGCCAATCAACAGACCCTTTCTAACTGTTGCTTTTGTTGTTTTGTAACAACAATGAGAAAATAATAGATTATTTCCATACTTTGTTAACAGAAACTGTTTCAGCAACACACTCCGGTGTATTTATGGGGCTCTTTCATGTGGTCAGTCTCCACTAGTGAGTGGCTGATGCCTCCCAGACTTCTCTACAGCACATGCTTTGCCTGCAACACTGGCAATGATCAACCAGACCTCCAAGATGCCTTTCCAGGCCTGCTTACTAACCACATACCATTCTTCCATCTTTCAGTAATACTAATTCTACCTTCAAGACAGGCCTCACACACATTTGCTTACTCAATCTCTTTAGCCACCACTTGGTTAGATTTCTCTTTTTAAAAATTGCCTTGATTTTATACAATTTAAACATTAAGCAAGTTTAAAGAGCACTTAAACCTCTCAACCTGCACTCTTAACCTCTCTCTTACCCTATCTGTCTGTCTCTCTGTGGGGCACCCCACCTCCCCCTTCCCTCTCTCCCAATACTCACTTAATAAACTCCTTATATAATAAACATTTTTTCAACCTGTATTTTACTTCCAAATTAACTAACATGAAGAGATTGGGACATTTTCTTTTACATTATGAAGATAGTTCTTTTTAAAAATGTGATTTTGCTTTTCTAGTGTTAAAAAGTTTAACCTGTGAGATACATTTTATGGTGCCTCTGCATTGAAAGACATTGTCCTCTAATGAGGATTTCTCTATTGGATGAGCATTGTCCTCACCTGTAGAAACTGCCTCTTCTCATCTATCTGCCCTGCACTTCACCGTTTCCTTTGGGGGTTTTGAGGAATTCTGTGTAAGGTGGTGTCTGAATTCGTAAATGAAACTTACTTTTGAGGTTTTTTTTTTCCTTTCTTTTTAATATTCACATCTTAATTTTCAAATACTGGGGATGAATTCGGTGCCTCAAATCTTACACACATTAGGCAAGCGATCTGTTGCTGAACTATCCATCTCAGGTAGGCTTTCAATTTCCAAGTCTCTTGCTTTAATATCTCAAGTGGCTATAACCAAGGGTTATGCAACCAGGCCCAGCTCAAAGGGTCACATAATGGTTTTATTTTAACAGGCACAACTAGCATCATTAGTAGCAAAACATTTTTCTCTACACTTAAGTTCATTAAATACTCATTTCACTGCTCTAGCTTGGTTGCAAATAGGTGCTCTTTAGCGGGAGCAGTGGGGATTTTGGAAAGATGGGTACTCCATGACTGTGCCATGTGCACCAGTGTGTAAAGATAGGATGGAGCAAGTCAAGGGGACATAAGTGCCCACTTTTAAGTGCTGATTGCCAATGCTCAACAATTTTAATAAAAAAAAAATACAGGGTAGTATTGAATTATAACCCATGTATAAGGTAAATAGATGTACATTCACATATTCACAAGTGATGGAATACACAAGACCACATATGTAGGTAACACCATCAGAAAAGTGACCCTGTTCATCAGTGCATGCCAGAAACCATTAATTCCAAATACAGTGAAAAATTACTTCATAGTGGAGAATGCTAACACAATCACTCATGCAAAGGCTAATTGAGCTGGTGGGTGCATATATCATGTACTGCATGAGATGAGGAAAAACACTCTTGTAGCATTTTTTTTTTTTAAATGAAAACCTATAATCCTAGTCTAATCAGAGAAAGGAAATGACAAACCAAAAGTGAAGATTATTCTACAGAAGCAATAAACTGTCTCAAATCAGAAGAGTATCCTTGATTGGGTCCTGGACTGCAAAGGTAACATAACTGTAAATTAGTGAAACTCAAAACCTGGTTTCTTAGACATTATATATGTACTATACATATAAGGAAAACTGAACGAGGGCATAGCAAAGTGTACTCTTTGCAACCTTCCATTGGGCTTGCAGTCTTTCCCATTATCTTCATGTTCAGTTTGAATGTATTTCTAAGGTGGGTACAAACATCCAATACAAAAGCCCAGAAATATTCATTGTATATAGCTCATATTTTGCACAAGCACAGGCAACTGTTAACCGTTTAGATTGACACATACAGTTCTGATTAAACAAGATTTATTTGAACTCCAGTCACTAACCACTGCCTTGATTACTTAAGTAATTATTTTGATTTCTGATAGCATAGCTAAAGTGCCCTTGAATTTTATGTATATTCTTATGGTATGTAGTATGGTCTAAATATGGCATGCTATGGTATTTATGTTGTCAACTCTGACTCTAGACCCACTTGGGTAAAGGGTACTTGTGGACATGACTGTTGGGGATTATCCTGATGGGAAAAGACTCATCCTAATTATGGGTGGGACAATTTGCTGAACCAGGAATTCTAGACTGTGAGAAAGAGAACCCAGTGCCAGCATGCATGGTGGCTGTCTGCTGACTCTCAACTAGCTGTTTTGATTATAAACTGAACCCTGCAAGCCAAATTAACCCATTCTTTAAAGATATTGTGACGGTATTTTGTCACAAAGGCAGTTTCTAGTCATAAATATGGACTTGAAATGGCCATGTTGATCCTTTCACAATGCTCCTTAATGTCAGATCAGTTGGTCAGCTCTCAAGTCCTGTTATTCTACCTATCACATCAATGCTAAGAAACCTGTGCTCATTTCGCCTTTGCAGCTCATTTTTGTTTTATATTCTGAAGACACCTAGGTGCAGCAAAAAGACTTTCAATCCGCTGATCTTACTCATTACTCACAGCTTTCATGTACACTTCAGGAGCCAACTCACTTTTTACTCGTATTTTGTTTACTCTTGGTAAGAACATGTTTCCATTTGGTTTAAGTAGACAGGTGCATTTCTAACTGTGGTGTTTGTTCATTACCTCTAGTGATACTGTTTGGCTTTAATAACTTCATTGTGTTTCTTTTCAGTGGAGTATGTAGGACACATCCCTTTCACAGGCTCATTAATTTTTTATTCCATTTAATGTCTGCTTTGGGTTCAGTGTATAAACTAGCTTACCTTCAAGACGAGACACAACACTGCACCGTACAACCATTTTGCACAAGTGTGCTTTAGCTTCTCTCTTCAGCAGCACGGCAGTTAGGAACTTTACTAGCACATACAAGCCCCACCACAGATTATGCTTGTAAATTAAACATTAAGCATATTCATGCGGATGTTGCCCTATGCCATTAAAACTCAGTGAAAAAAGGATATTTAAGTCTTTGGTCAGAGCTAGTGGTGAATTCTTTTCTCTCTTTAATGGTCAGTTGGTACCCCACCTACACTTCTGATTTGTATTTCCATGGCGTACACCTGGCTGGCCTTGCACCACACCATCTAATCTTCCATCTACTTCCCTTTCCGTTGGAAGAGGGAGGCCTTTCCGTAGAAACATAGGCAACCTGTAAACGTGCTGTGATATAAATCCATCTAAGCAGCAAAATAAGTAACAAGTGTGGGCAAATGAAGACAAGACCAAATGGAAAAACAAGTCTTTCCTAGTCAGAATTCGAGAGTGGATTTTGTATTTCCCATTCCTTTACTGGTGGTAGTCCACTTATTAGGATATTAAGAATCAAACTGCCCTAACTAAAAGCTGAGGCTAAGGTCGAGTTCCAGACCCTTGCCAAGCCATAGGCACTTTCTAACATGCAGACCTGGCCTCTAGGCTCTCCTAGCACCCCTAGTCCTTACCAGCTACAGGACATACTCCACCCCCCACCCCGTCCTGCATTCCCCAGGCCAGGGGCTCTTCACTACGGAATCCCAGTGGGGTAGGTGATAGCTATGTGGGGTGGCTTTAATAAAAATGGCCCCCGCAGACTTACAGGAGTGGCATGATTGGGGCTATAGCCTTGTTAGAGTCAGCGGGCTGGATGTTGCAGTTTTGATGCTTAAGAGAGGAACACTGTCTCTCTTCCTGCTGCCTGTTGATCCAGATGTAAAGTCTTGGTTTCTTTTCCAGCACCCGGTCTGTGTGCTGCCACGCTCCCATCAGAGGGAGCCTCTGAACCTGTAAGTCAGTCCCAATTAAATGGTTTTCTTTGCCCTAGTCCTGGTCTCTTCACATCGATAACAACTGTGTGACCTGGGCAGAATCCTTCAAGGCTGCCAAGTTATCAAAGACAAGAGTGACAAACTATGACACTGGGGATTAAGAAGGCATTATAATTAGTGTATCTAGACTAGATTCAGGGACAAATGAAAAGCCAGAATTTCATGGTAGCCAGGGGAGTGAAGTCCTGGTTAATTTTTCTTGTCACCTTGATACACTGAGTCACCTGGTAAGAAGAGATCATCTCAACTGAACAACTGCCCAGATCTGTACTGACTACTGCAATGTCTGTGAAAGCCTGTCTTAATGGCTGAGGTGAGAGGGCCCAGGCGGTACTATCTCTAGACAGGTAGGCCTGACCTGTATAAGAAAGCTAGCGGAGCATGGGACCAGTTGGCAAGACAGTTAGCAAGTGGTAATCTCCATGACTCCGGCTGTGTTTCCCTGGCTTTGAGTTATTAACGCTGCAAGCATGAGCAAGCAGTGCTGCCTTCAGGTTCCTGACCTCCCTCCTTCACTGAAGAAACATGGCCTGGAAGTATAAGATGGAGTATAGTCCTTATCCTTTAAGTTGTTTTTGTTCAGATTGTTTTACCACAGCAAAAGAAATCAGTAGAGACTAGAACAGGGAGTCATCTTCTTCAGTGTTTAGTGGCTGGTAGGCTGCCCATGCTCATGCAGGCAGCACTGACTGGACTCTGGGTTAAAAAGAGGATATGAAGGTGGGAATGGCTCATGTCAGCAGGGTCCCAACGGCCTCGTGGGTGGGTATGACTAAGACCCTTACATATATGTATGAACACTGTCGGAAAAAAGCAAACAACAAAAAACAAAGACAAAACATAAACACTATACCAGCATTATTCCTTAGTTTTAAGAAACTCATGGATCCACAATGTTAACAAATACTGGAAATAAGGAGCCAGTTTAAGTATATATAACCTTTGCAACTTTTATATAAACAGCTATCCCAAAAGTGCCCACCCACAGCTTCTTCATCAAGTTACTATGCTAAAAAATATTTTAACAATTGCTTTACCAAAGAAGTTCATCTGTTTTGCTTTGGTTTTTGTTGTTGTTGTTGCTTTTTTTTTTTTTTTTTTAAAATAAGACCTAATACCAAAATCTGTCATTATAGACTTGGCTCCTCTGATTCCCGCAAACAAGCTTTTCATTGCATTGTGCTTTAACCTTCCACGACCGTGTGGTCTGCCTGGTGAGCTGATTCAGTGGGTTAAAGTGCTGGCCACCCAACAATGTGAGACTGATGACCTGGAGCCGCCACGCAGGTGGAGCGAATGGACCCCACAAAGGTGCTCCCTGACCTCCACTTCCATACATGGCATGTGTATCCCACCCCACATATCACATACACCAACAACAAATAAAACCAACTCAACAAAAAGTGTTCTCTATTTTCCCAAAATAATACAACTTCCAGGTTAAGAAAGCCATGACGGCATTCTTACCTTAGAAAAAACAAAACAAAACAACAACAAAACAAACAAACAACAGCAACAAAACCCAAAAGCAGGCCACAGAGCCCTTCTTAGGCCCTACCAGGGGGCCTGAGCACCAGGCAGCAAAGGGACACAGAATGGCAGCAAATGCCCAATCATCTTTCCAGCTGCCTTGTACTGACAGTTGTTCTGGATGCCAGTGGAATCATAAGGAACTTAAAGACCATTGTGACTATCCTAACTGACCCTAGGGAGTGAGGTATGGGATGTCCGGGCAGCCAGCACACACATGACAAGCTCAAGCACTCCAAGTTGTCACCTTGTTTGTTATGTCTGAAAGTGAGCACAACAAAGTGAACAGTAAAAAAAAAAAATATTATGAGTTTAGAACATTCGATCAGAGCTTAAAACTTTCTAGTTTACTTCTAATAAACAACACTTGATGCTTGACTCACAGATTTTATTTACATTTGTCTACAGCTCAATTAAACCAAATCAAATCATAATCATCTAAACTGTTTGTAAACTCCTATTAACTAAATTTATAATCTTGTATTTGCCTAGTACAGCCCAAGTTTTAAATACAGAAAGCACAAGAACAAACCAAGGCTAACACGTTGGATCTAGAAGAGCTGGGCAACTCAGAAAGTCGACTTTTGAGAAGTCTGAGGCACAATTACAAGAGAGTAAGAGTTCATGTGCAACCTACAGTAAATGTAGCAAGGAAAATAAGACAAAAGCAAAACATAGGAAAGCTTGTAAAAATATTACCAAAATATTTCTACGTACGGTATTTTGTTTTCATCTTTAGTTCAGTTGAGGAGAAAAACACTCACTTTAAAATAAAAACATTTTGTTTGATCTGTCTACTAGACATCTTAGAATGCTTTACTTATTTAAACTGCAGAAGACAAATACTAAAGGAGAGGAGAAACAGGAAAAATAACTCCCTAACAAGGAGCCCAGCACAACTGTCGGTCCCTTAGATACTTACCTTGCTTTGCTGCGGAAGAGACTGTTAAGAGAAACCTTTGAATTTCTAAACCAGAGAACAAAATGGATCTCAAGTGACCAGATTTTAATTTGAGAAATAAAACTCTGAAAGCATTTTAAGCCATATGTTTTTTCAGGTGAGGAGAAAATGATTTTGCTTAAATCATGCAGATATAAGAATTCTTGTTACTTCAATATCTACAGCGTTGAAAATCAGACATCTCAAGGCAAATGTTCACTTAAATTCATGTCTCTGACAGCCTGTCACTGAGAATAGGTTTCAAAAGCTTTCTTCCATTTGCTCATTAACTATGATTTGTCCTTTTTAAAACCTTTGTCAATCAAGTACAATATTTGGTAACTAGATTTAAAGGATACCCACATTTCTTAAGACTTGTCTCTCAGACATCTGGAGTGAGATGCGGATGACCTTTCCCTCCCCCCGCGATGCTCCTGTGTTAGCCGTGGTGTGAGGCTGACAGGAGAGACACGGAGTCTAAGGCACCTTCAGCACAGAGAAACTACAGTTCCCAGGTGTCAGCTGTGCGGCTTTGTAGTTAACTTCTGGTAAGAACCTACTGGCACAGGTAATCAACACGACCGGGTTGAGTGCTCCTCCCACAGGAACAAGAATTGGTTCCTCCAACTAGTTTAACTAGCCTTGCCATGTGCCTGAAGTCCAGGCAAGGCCAGGCAACCCCGTCTCTGTCAATAAGACATTTAGGAATGAAAAGGACAAGGATTTAACTTAGGAAACAAAGTACTCTGTTATAGCTATGATGGTTTTGAACGAAGCAGATGGTTGTAAATAATGAACAGAGCATTCATCTGGGGGAACAGTATGGCTTAAAATGCAATGTACTTTCAATTTCACAAACAGTTGTATTCTTTTGAAAAGCAATAAAGGCATGCACCTCTACTAGCAGATGTAGCACTTCTGACCAAATGAGACATCAATGTCCTAAAAAATATGCTTCATGCACTGTACTCAATGTGTTTTTTAAAGATGTAAATTTTAATACATCATTTCTTTTTTGAACTTGAACGGGAACCAGAATGGGTTGATCCGGAAGACGACCTGTGGTGCCTGTAAGACATAAGAGGGCAGCATGGTCTGTAAACAGCACTAAATGAAGCCTCTGTTCCTAAGACTGCAAACACCAAAAACAGCAGAGCAAACACTAGGGACCTTGATGCTTACAGGAGTATAAAACCTAAGGTAGCTTACACATACTTTTGGATGTGAGCCTGGAATTGGTGTGATTTTAACTCAACACTCTCTACAATTTAAGAATATACACTCATTTCAAATATAGCCACCTCTCAATTATTCAAGGTAAATGAGGGAAACGCCCATAATCATATACATGTACAAAGAAGGTGTGTAATAAAATCAATGTCAGCTGTCCCACAGAGAGCACACCAGGTCTCTATGTAACACAGCAAGGCTTCTGAGTGCATGAGAAAGTACATTCAACGCAATGTAGTTTTGGAAGTCTAGATCACATAAGGTGACTGTACAGTTAGTTAAAGTGCTAGAGTCATGCAGCCAATATGAGTAAGTCAGTATCAACCTGGGCAAAGTGGAGGTGTTCCGTAGGGGTTGGCCCTGGGCTCAGGGTTGTTTAATGTTTTCACCAATCACCTGGCTTATGGAATAAAGAACATGTGCATTAAGTTTAGATGACAACAAACTAGGGGGTTATATGTGGCTAAGATAAGAATTTGCAGAAGTGGTTACGAAGTCAACAGTGAATTTCCCTCAGGACAGAGTAACTTTCTTATACACAGTGCATAGGCAGAAGATTGGGCATCATCTAACCTGAGAGAGTAGGAATAGCAGTCTACCCTCTGAACCTAGCTGTCACCAGACTCTAACTGTTACTCTTCTTTCACAAGCTGAGAGAATATGGAAAATTTGCCAAGGTTACAAATGAAGCCACAAATCATTAATTATGACATTGAGAACCAAGAACAATTAGTGAAACCAAATAATCAAGTCTGTTGCAGAAGATGCACTCTAGACACAAGGACCCAGAGAAGGTCCTCCTCAAAAGAGAGAAGTGGTCTGGAGTGTAAGATAAGAAAGTGCTGACTACAAACTTAATTTCCATGTAAAGGAAATTTCAAAGTAAGTCACTTACTAAGCAAACGCACGTGCACGTATTTACAGATCCCAACAATTCTGCAAGTTATTCCTAATCAGGTAACCTAGGATCCCTACCATTTCTAATATTTAATTAAAAAAAAACAAAAAACAAAAAACAAACACAGGTAAATTATTTCAACATACAGCTTTTGGGTTTCAATCTTTAAAAACACCAAAATAACCGAGAGTTGGCTATAATAATATACATGGAAATAAAATTCAAACAATAAAATGATCAGAGAATAGTCTGTCCTGTTAATATTTTCTAAAGCTAATAAGCAAGCTAAAGAAAGTAATCTGAATTTTGACATTTAAAGATAAAAAATATAATTAAAAGAACAAAGGAGAAAGAAATCTAACCCTCGCCTAGAGAGTCCACCTACAAAATACACATAAGAGCACCCATTCTTATTCTACAGAAACCCAAACCTTTCGGGTGACCGTGATCTCGTTCGTCTTTTTTTGCGAACAGCGGGTGAAGAAGGTCTAGAGCGACTCCTCTTCCTGTCTCTCTCAGGAGATGATGAAGAACTCGAGTAAGATCTTTTTCGTGGGGAGGAAGAGCCCCTGTGGGACCTGGAGCTGGATCTTCATTGATTGAGAGACAAAGCAGACGTTTCATTAAAGGCAGAAGTGAAGACTGTTCAGTTCCCCAAAGCAAACAGGATTGTGACTATGAGGATTTTATAAGAGGGAATACTTACTGCTTACTCAGCAGAAGGCTTCTGGGTCAACCATGAACATGTTCTATTTACGCATAAGCATTTTAATTTCATGTTTAAGAAAACTCTATTTACCCCATGGCAATTAAAAAGAAGCTTACTGAATTAAGACAGAATATTTTTATAACTGCTTATAGCTTTCCAATTTAAAGTATATAAATAGTGAAATCAAGAGGTAACTTCAATTCTGTGACTTTATAGTCAGAAAATAGGTCCTTCCGTTTGTGGGGTAAATCCATGTTATTTATGTAAAGCTTGTTGAGGACAATGAACTTAACTTCTTACAGGTAAGGTACTACAGAGAGCTGAAGGACATGGCCCATAAAAAGGACACTACACTGCGAAGTAGTTAAGGAAAATGCCAACTTTAAAACTTAACTTGTGCTTAGACGTGTGCTATGAAGTAGTAATATTCATGTTTTAGGTGGAAGTAAATGTGCAATTTAAAATGCAAATTGATCTTCATCTACATTTTTGGTTGAAGTAAGTTAGCTCAAACTTCCCAAAAAATTCACCTTTGGGCTTAAAATAAAATGAGAAAGCCCAAAAGGAGACTTCTTTGCAAAGTTGTAAGCAATTACAATGTTTGGGAAGGATATGAAGGCTGCTCGGTGAACCTCAGCCCTCCAGTTCCCAAAGGGCCCACACCAAGACGCCAGGGTTTGAAGTGAGCACCAACACGTTAATACACAGAAGAAAGCACCTTTGCGCTACTGTGCACTGGCTCAGTGAGTGTACCATCACTCTTCTCCTCAGTGGGACTCAACGGTAGCTGCCCTCAAACGCTAGAATGGGCTCAAGTAAATGAACCTTTCTCCAGAGCGCTGTTAGGAAACATCAATGTGAATTCCCACAAGTGGGATTCTAGAGGCTTTCGTATTAATGCTGCGCGCCTGCAGTAGACAACAATACAGTGACTTCACATAAAGGCAGCATATCTTGATGAAGTACAGAAGATTTTTTCAAGAAAGTAAAAACTAGCGTTTCAAATGCTTCTTTACCATTTTCCTTTGCTATTTGACTAAACACAAGTGAAATGTTCATGGCATTGCTTATATCAAACCCTAGCTAACATCCTACTTGGCTTACTTTTAAGAGGGATGTTTGTTACACAGATAACTTTAAAGTCAAGGAGATTGACTAGACACACACAGCACTCATTAGAAGCTGAGATAAAACTGGCAAAGCTGCTTCTGTAAACATCTACTTATAAAACAAAATGTTTTGAAGCTGTACAATAGGCTGGCTGGTCTTCTGCAGTAACTTTTCATTTGTGTCAAGTTTAAGTTAACAACTGCAAACGTAACATCAATACAGTGGCTATGCGATGGCGTAACTTGGCTTCACCTTCCTACAGTACACACATCTCAGCTATGGCCGCGCAGCCGCCCCGTCTTTAGCCACGGTAGCGTCTTGGTGCACTGTGCCATGGGAACATTGTGTGGTGAGATAAGCTGAGGCAAGTGCGTTAGCTCCCTAGTACTAGCATACAGCTGACAAACAGAAGCCGAGTCATGAGGGAAAGCGGCAGGGCCTCCTGCAGCCTGTAAGGATGTTCCTCTCTGCTTTACAGAGAGGTGCTACCTCATTCACCTTGATTTCGAACCACGGGATCTGGAATGTTCTCTGGAACCGGAGTGAGACCTTGACTGCGAGCTGGAAGAGCTTCTTGAACGGGACCTGGAACAACATGGAAGCATTTTTTCCCCTAGGACCACATTTTTTAGCTTTGTGATATGAACACTGAAAGAAAGACAATTATTAAGAGTGCACTTTTCCCATAAAAAGGTGTCCATGCAAGAGTCGCATTTTCCAAGCAATAATACTCAAACAAAGCTTCTTACTATAGGCTTAAACTAGGTTTAAAAAAACTCAGTGACCACTTTCCAAGCCCGATTAAATTACCAAAAGGCCTCTAGGTTGTAAGAAAAGAGCACCACCAGGTCATTACGTGGTGCTACAGCTTACGTTTCAATTCTCCATAGTGCTCTTACCATTTTCACTTGAAAAACTATTTCCAATGTCTAGTGGGCAGAAAACCCTGACTGCCACACTCCTTTTGATGTCCACTCTTCACTTGCTTCTCTCTAAACACAAAGCCTAGTGCTCTCCATTAGTTTCACTACTGTGTGCCGAGGGAAACACAACACTTATGCTCTGAAAACCACAAACGACATCTCTGACACCATTTTCACTTTGTCCTCACAAAGAGAGACTGTCACATTTTTATCTCAGAATTGCATATTTTTTGTAGGGGAGGAACAGAAACTCGGTCTCGAGTAGGGCTCCTTACATGCTGGACAAGGCTCTATCACTGGGGTAGATTTCCCCAGTCATCAGAACTACTCTAAAAATGGCTGGCAACACATTTATTCTAAATATGACTAAAAATAATTGGCCATTAGTTCTGATCTGTACAAAGTATTGTTGCTTTTTTGTTTTGTTTTGTTTGAGACACGGTTTCTCTGTGTAACAGCCCTGGCTGTCTTCAAACTCACAGAGATCTGCCTACCTCTATTTCCTGAGGGCTGGGATTAAAGGTGTGCACCACCACATCCGGCTTGTGTTGCTACTTTTAGTCATGTTATCAAATTCATGTTTACAACAACTAAATATGCCAGACTCTATAGAAGCGTAAGCATCCAAGGCTGGATTTGTTTCTTTATTCAGAAGACTAATCACAAAATAATCAAAAGTTGTGCAAATATCATTAATAACCAGAAAAATGTTAAGAGCTAACCCTCTAACATACTGAAATAATCTTCATTTTACTTGACAACATCTGAAAACACAGTGACTTAGATGTACATCTCTTACACAGTGCTTTTTGTATTTAAGTTACTCTAGACAAAGCTAAGAGGGTGACACAGAACAAGCAACTTCTATGCAGAGTACAAAGATAAAGTCTAGCTAAGGAGACTTGATTGAAATAGTTGAAACAAAAAGCTTATTTAAATTAAATAGTAAAATAAAGTTTGTAAGTAAAAAGTTAGATACTGACATTTTGACTGGCGTTACCCTTGGCCTGCACCCTTTACCTGGACCTGGACCTTGAACTGGAGGGGGAGGATGAGCGTGATGAAGACCTGGAGTGAGTCGACCGGGACTTTGAGCGACTCCGTCGGGTGGTTTTCTTTTTGTTACTATCTTCTTCTTCACTTGCATCAAGATTATATTTTGAGAGATCAGCATCATCTTCATCCTCGTCCTAATAAAATTTTTTTCTATTTAGGCATTTACATATTAATAATGCCTACCAAAAGGATGAATATTTATCGTACACGAACATTTTCAGGTAAGTCTGTCACTAAACATTTCAGTGCAGGCTTATTTTCCACTTGGGAGTTCACCCTCTATCTGACAGAAGAGGCTGGAGAACCACGCATGGCCAGACACGGTCAGGAAGCAAACCCCCTGGTTCTCACAACATGCTCCAAACAGACTGTCAGCAAGTTTCAGCTCTGTCCGGAGTCCGTGGTCCACTACCACCAGCCTTAGTTTAGAATACTGTTTTCTCTGTATTACAATAAACCACTTGCTTGGTTGTGTGCACCTTAGCACACTGAAGATCAGGCACCTAGCTCTTCTATGAGCTTGGCTTAGAGGATTGAAAATAAATAATTCCGAGGTTAAATACATGTCATTTGTTTTTTAAAACACTTGCATTCCAAGACTTCTAAGATCAGACTTCAAAGTGCCTCGTGTCTGGACTGTAAACTCACACCGAGGTGACAGCTGTCCTCCTCACTCCCCTGCTGTGGTGGGAGCAGGAGAGTGAGGTGTCAAAAGCATCTTGTGCTCCAGAAAAGTTCCAGTAAGATTAGGGAAGAACGGGCAGGGGACATCACCTCATCCAGCTTGTATTTAGACAGATCTTCATCCTCATCCTCTTCTTCTCCCTCTGACTCTTTATCTTCAACTTCCTTTAATATGGACGCAGGACCAACTGCCTTCCCCCTGTATTTTTTCTTTTTACGTCCGAACTAGAGAAAAAAATTTCAAAAGATTTCCATAGGTTAAAAACACATGGTAATTATTTTATTTTCAAAAACTATTCATTTCCATCTAGAAAGGCAGATGTGGGAATTTGAGCCTGTAATCCCTGCACTTGCAGGTGGAGATGGAGGATCCCCATTGGTCAGCTAGTCCAGCCAATGGTTGATGAGTTATAGGTTCAATGGAGCAAAGGAGACACTATCTCCTAAAACAAGAAGACAACAGTTTCAATCTACGGTCTCTACAGGCACACAAACATGGGCACATGCACTCCCTCTACTGTATGCTTCCCATACACACACTCAAGAGTTTTTCTGAACTCTAGGTATTTATTAAATTTCTCTAACTTAACATTTAGTCTGCAACTACCCACTGAGAGCTTACCTCATCATACTCCCCATCAGATTCTTCTCTTTCTATATATTCAACATTTTCTCTTTCGTTAAAACCACCTCCATATCCTTTAAAAAGAGGGTATAGATTGCTGTAACAACTCAAATAACAAAATGATTGTGCTCACATTTTTCCCAGCTAACAGAAAATGAAAACTTTATTAATGGTGGTTATTTATGTAACTAATAATTACTAGTCTTTTACAAGTAAAACTGATAGCGAATAAGTCAGATCTATTTTAGTTGTAAAGCCACAGCAGTACTTAGAGATCTTTATAACTTAAATTTTTTTCCTTGATAGGTCCTTTATGAAATACATGTGCAGAACATCTTTATCTTCTGCTATGACAAAGTTTTAAAAGGAGTTTTCTCTCCCTTGTAATTCTTCTAGCTCTTGGCTTATAAGAACCAGGGGTTAAATTTATATTTATCAGATAGTACATACACTGAAGGTAGGGTTAAGATGAACAGAGGGCTAGGGCGCATGGAACCAAGGAGCAATCTTCCTGAGGGCAGCATTAAGCACAAGTCACAGAGCTCTTCAAGAAGTGAGGTCGCAGGAGAGGATCACAGACTCAGTTAGGATGGAATGGGTTCAACAATTACATGACACTGTAAGACAAGTAGCTATGGAGGTAAAACAAAGAAATCTGATCTGGAGACACAAGTTTGGGTATTATAGTGTATCTCTCGTTACTTTAAAACTTTGGTTTTAGAAGGAAATACACAGCGATCTAAGAGAGGCCCAAGGAAGGCCTCTGAAGAGTCCACATACCCAGTGGAGATGGAATACAGACTAAACAGGGAGAAGCCCAGAGCGCTGACAGGAAGGAGGAAATAACAGGCAGCACTTGCAGGAGGCAAACCTGCTTGTGGGAGTTATAGGTGGAATCCAAGCCATGACAAAGAACACCTAGGATGTTAGGTAATAAGGCTCTCACACATCAAGAATTAAAAATAAACACATGTAGACAGAGACAGATAGACAGATGGACTGATCAATCAAGTGGAGAAAGAACAGCCTGCAAGGACTAGATCCAAGAGCTCTATCTGCCACTAGGCCTCTGGTTGATCTCCAGAAACCAAACAGGGACAGTGGTGTGCACTTAGGGAAAAAAGGCAAATGAGGAAAGTCGTTTTACCTACTCAAGAGCCTCGCATGCTGCATGTTTGTGACACAATCAATGGTTGGGTTAACTGCTGGCAGTGGGAAAACTGTTTTCTGCCACAGGTTCACCGCTGACATACAGAAACAACAGATCCATTGTATCAGGCTTCCCCTAGGTCGGTAACCTACCCAGCCATGGACTGTGTTTGCCCTGTTCATGGTACCATGTTTGAGTCTGTCTTCCTTAAAGAGCTTTAAATCTAATCAGAACATAGTAATTTCCATAACACAGTGTTTTTGAAGTTTCACTAATAATTCTAAAATGTGGCTAAGGTTAAGAATATCTTTTAAGCTTAACAGGATGCCTTTAAAAGTATCCTTTACCCACAGTCGTGGCAGTGCACATGTGCACTCCTAGCAATCAGGGAGGCAGAAGCAGGCGGATCTCCGTGAGTGTGAGGCCAGCCTGGTCTACAAAGCAAGTCCAGGACAGCCAGGCTACACTGAGAGCCCGTGTCAGGGGGAAGAGGGTGAGTATCCTTTACCTTTCTGTCATACTTGGTGCACGCTGCTGCAGTACCCTTACCAACAACCACCCACCCACTCAGGTGGGCAGAAAGGCCCTATCAAAGCACCCTAGAACCCCAAATGCTAGTGAAGGGCTGCCCAACACTATTTCATACAATGAAATTATAAAGAAAAAAAATTGAGTGTTAAGGGGGAAAACCCCTGTAAATAACATAAGATGTGCTGGGACATGCTTATCACAGCAGCACACAGGAGGATGAGGCAGAAGTGGAGAGGTGAAAGCCATCCTTCGCTATACACTGAGTTTGAGGCCATGTATGGCTTACATAAACAGAACATTCACACACACACAAACTGAAGGAGAAAATACAGGTTTCCTTCTTTCCTGTGCTCTCTTGAGAAGGCAGCATAATAACGGAGGCATTAGAGTGCAGCTGTGTCTTACCTGTTCTTTCTTCTAATTTAGCATACTTTGGAGTATTGCACATGTTACACTCTGATCTTCTGGCCCAATTCACATTACTGCAACTACAATTGTAAAAAACATCAATTCAGAAGGCCCCAAACATTGAAAAAAATATTAATTGAAAATTTTTGGTGAAAAATTAGTATGAAGTAATGTTCATTAATGAATAATCTAAATTTAAAAAAATATACTGTTCTTAGTGTCCTCTAAGAAATCCTTTGACCTATGTTTATTGGTAGACAATTTTACCTTACAGACTCAAGGTCTATCTACAGGTGTCCACAGTTTTATACAAGACACTTTTCTGATGCAGTGTTATTTCATATACGTATGATTTATTTACACAGCACAAAATGTGAAGACTGGGAAAAATTAATACAAAATAAACTAAACTTGAAAAGCAACAATATTAAGGAATCTAACATGAAACAATTTATTATAGAAAGCAACTTATGCTTTCCAAGGTACTTTCATATTATAAGAGACAAACAAACAAAAACCCCAAGTAAAAACTACGCAATTACTTAGTAGCAAGAAGTAGACCACAGAGCTTTCAATGCTGCCCATCTCTGGTTATCAGCTCATACACTCTACCACAGCAACAGCTGGGAACACCCCGGAAAGATACAACTTAAAATTTCCCTTTCAACATTCTTACAGTAAGATCAACAAATGTTTGGCTTAAAAGGACACAGTATCTTGTCACATAATTAGAAAAAGTTCAACATCTTAATGTGTGGTAAGTGCCAATATTTTGCTACAGTAACAGACAGCAGTCTGAAGCACATACGTTTTGCACTGCCAGTCATTTGCACTAAATAGGCCCCGGCTCTTCTCTGCCAGTGTCTTTCCTATTTCTGTTCCCCCGGCTTTCATCATCTTGGCCTCAGTTGTCTTCTCTGAAAACAGACAAAAAAATGCAGTCTAAATCCTGGGAAGAAACGAGCTGCTTATACAGTAGTAAGAGACCCGTCCATGCGCACTCACCCCGACCACATCTGTTACAGCTGGTTCTCCTAGCGAAGTTTACATTTCCACACCTGAAAATAAAAACAAGAAACACTTAAAATAGTAATTTCTAGATGTCTAAGATGAAACAAGAGCTGAGTGAAAAGCTCAACCTTGTACTCACAACTATGGTTGTGACCACGTCAGGACCCAAACCTTGCTATCTTCAGATTAGCATGTCTCAAAGTTGCATTAAATTCCCTTGTTCCAAGGCGTCATCAGAATCTTCTTCAACAATTAGACAATATACCAGATGTTTTGTTTTAATTAGAAACACAGTATCCAAGCTGGCCGTGGTGGCACACACCTTTAATCCCATCACTCAGGAGGGAGAGGCAGGCAGGTAACTGTGAGTTTCAGGACAACCACGGCTACACTTGGAAGCTGTCTAAAATACCCAAAAGCCAGTAACAGCCGCCCCCTCCCCAAAATCCTGTGGATGGACCTGCCAGGAAAGAACAAGTACAGAAGGATTCAGGGGATTCACTAATGTTCCCTTCGACTGGTGATAACAAGGGTTAAATTAAAAAACCGAAAACCAGCTACCACAGGACTAAAAAAAAATGAGATAAACAAGTAAACAGAAGTTTAACACTACACTGAATAACTCCATCCAACCTAAAAGGTTGCTTTTGTCTGTTAGAAAAAAAAAAAAAAAAGACATGACCCAAGTAACACTGAAAATATATTCTGAAAAACAGTCTCCTTGATTTATGTATTCAGTAGAAATAACACTTTGTTTCTGCCTCGTTTAGGTAGGTGACCACGATCGAAGAGTCCTTTCGAAGTATCTGAGTGTATTTTCGCTAAGAACAGACAACGCATTTTTCTGCGAGCCACATGGAAGGCAGAGGCTGGTGTCTTTCTAAATCTCTGAAGGGTTGCAAAGTGTCAGTTCCCTTCAGTGACAGCCCAAGAGGGCCTGGGTTCTGCTCCGTGCCTACGCCTGATCACACCGACCACTCAGGATGAGTGACATCGCTTCCCCTGCCCTCCACACACTACGCTACCTAGGTGTTAACTCTATTTCCTAGCAAAGGAATTTCAAGTTTATACTCTGCAGCGGTTAGAGCTGGCAACCAACCGGGGCTTCCTCCGGCGCTGGCTCTCTAAGAACACGAGCTGGTGCACCACAGGGTTGGTTTTTTTGCTTTGTTTTCCTTTTAAATAGGGACACCTATTCGGTGCGATCCCCGGGGCCATCAGCCGAGCACACCGGCTTCACGGGCCACGTATGCGCTCGGGCTCCCTGGCGGGTAGAAAAGCCAAGTCACCGGGGAGGGCCAGCAGGCTCCCGAAAGCACGGCGGCCGCGGGAAGGCTCGGAGCGCACAGCGACGGGGCCGAGAGCCGAGCTCCGCGCGGGGTCACGTGCGGGCCGCCCGCGACCGCTCAGGGCCCGCAGCGGCCGCCCCGCCGTCCCCACAAAGGCCGCGGCCCCGCCGCCGCCCTCACGGGAGCCGCCCCGCCGCCCCCGGACCCCACGCCGCCCCGCCGCCGAGCTCACTTCTTGTCAGGGCAGATCCAGTCCCCGTCACTGACTCGGAAATTCTTGGTCGACATCTTGGACTCCGGGAGCACGGCCGCCCGCAGCGACGTCCCCACCGGAGCCGCGGGGCCTCGCGCCGGGCTGCCCGCGCGCCGCCGGACCCGCCCTCCGCTGTGGGAGCGGTGGGGGGGGTAAAGAGGGGGTGACGCAGGCCTCCTGACCGCGAGCCTGGAGCCGCCGTACGGAGACGACGCCCGAGAACCCGCCACCCGAACTGTGGCTGTGCCCCGATGAGGCTTCACCGCGTTCCCGCGCAGGCGCCCTGCGGACAGCCCGGCCCGGCGGCCATCATGGCGCCGCAGGCGTAGCAGAGGCCTTTATAGGCTGAAGGACCCAGAAGAAGGCACTTCCGCTTCCGGGGCGGGGCCAAGGGGCGCGGACGCGGAAGTGACTCGACCTGGACTCGGAAGCCTGAGCCTGCTTGTTGCCTAGGGTTTACTGGGGCGAGCTATAAGGTGGGCGGTTCGAGTCTTTGGAGAAGATATTTAATTTTTATTTTATTTATTTTTATTTTTTTGGACAGAATATGAGGCTTAGCCCACGTTGCCCCGGACATTGGTGTTTCGTCCAGACCAACTTCGAACCTCAGAAACACCTACTGAAAAAAAAAACACCAGGCTTTTTTTTTTTTTTCCCCTGTGAGAACATGGTCTAACTTTTAGCTCCACTTGGCTTAGAAATCCTTGTGTAGCCAGGCCGCTTAGTATTTGGATGGAAAAGTCGTATTGATAAAGGAGGACAACTCTCCTTATGGGGATGTTTAAAAACTTAGCTTTAAAAATATATGTGTAAGAGTTAAGCCTTGTACACATGAGAACCATCCAAAAGTTTTAGAAATAAGACGTCAATATTGATACAATTACCGGTGTCATCTGATTCCAACTCACTGCCTTTCCCCAGATAAGACCCTGGCCCTTTGAGTTTATTCTCATGGTTTATAAAAGATTTATTTCATGTACTGTATGTGTTACAATGTAGTTTTTAAAGTGAGAAATAGGGGTAATTTGTTGCTATAGAGGATTGTTTTCAGTTCAACATTGTTTCTGAATTTGCAGGTAACTGCATGTAGCTCACCTATATTTCAGTTACACAGTTAAAAATTCTTTATTGTGACAGTTAAGCCCCAAACCTGCAGTTTATCACAACACTCATGCAAAAATTCTTACAGTTAGCCCCCAAACTCTGTGTTTTGCCATTGTGATCAATACTCATGTGAAAGAGTGGTTCTGCCATTTTCATTAGAAAGGTTTTCTAGCATATAGCTCATATCTAGGAGAAAAAAAAGTTAAGCTATGTTTTAGTTTTAATGTCTAACACCTTTGGTAATTATAACAGCCTGGTCATCTCAGTTGGAAGCTCTTGGTTGTACTTTAATAGTTGTCAGTGCCTTCCCAGTTATTTTGTATTCTGTAATCACTGATTTCTCCCCCACCCCTTGGATTTTTATCTTGGGTAATGTGGAATTTTTCTTTTCTTTTAGCAAGTAATCCTTGGGCTGGCACCACAGGCTCAGTCTTGCATGTGAGTACTGGTTCTATATCAGTTAGCTCCTCAACATTTGCTGTGCTTTTAAAAACATTGTATATGGGTGTTTTGTCTGCATGTATGTTTGTGTACCACATGCATGCTGGATGCCCTCAGAGTCCAGGAGAAGGTGTGGGTCCCTTGGAACTGGGGTTACAGATAGTTGTGAGCCACCATGTAGCACCTCTGGAAGAGTAGTCAGTGAGTAATCTTAACCACTAGAGCCAACTCTCGAGCCCCTGCTGTGCTATTTGAGTCTGTCCTATACACAAACACTTGGAGTGTACCGTAGCAGTTCTTTTAACTGTAGTCCATTACATCAGCTATTTCCATCCTGCTTTGATTTTGTTCTGCACCTGATCAGCTGATACATAAGCCCAGAAATGGTGTGGGTTCATACTAGATTTGGAGGGCGCACTTTTCCATCCATTTCCCCCTTAGATTCCTCCCACATACTCTTGTAGTGTGTCCTTTTTGTGGTAATATGAGGTTCCCTTGGAGTGTTAGCAGCTTATCATAGCTGTAGCATTTGACTAGGGCCCCAACATGGTGAAGTTGTGTGAGAAAAGAGAAAGGTGTGGGTTGATTTTTACCCCCAAGGCTACAGAGACTTCCTTTGCTCTGTGTTATACAGACGTATAGTTTGTCTGCTCTCATTCTGGTTGAGAAGGAGTGGTGATTAAGTATTTCCTCGCAAACTGGTAGCTCATAGATGTGTGTTTCCTCAGATCCTATGGCTTGAAACAATGTGGTTTTTCTTTTATTAATTCAGTTACTACTAATTGTGCTGATATTGCAGATTTACCAGCTTCACTGCCAGCTACAAGAGGAAATAGCAAAGCTAAGTGAAGCAACCATTAACAAATGCACACCACTAAGCTTTGGCTTTCTGCTGCAGTTTGCCCACAGATGAGGCTGTGTTTTATCCAAGTTTTCCTTGTGGTGAATGGGAAAACAAAGCAGCAGTGAGCCAGCCCCCATCCTCTGTTGCTGCAAGTTAGGGAAGTGCAAATTAAAACCACAATGTGGTACATCAAAGTGCACAAAGAGAAGCTTATACTACCAGGAGTTAGAGGACAGCTAAAGTCCACATCAATTGCACGCATGTGTCCTCAGCATTGACATGGTCTCGCTGACAGTATTTTGGTTTCAGCATGCTGTGAGTATACTACCCAGGGGACATCATAGCTGAACTTTTCTTAATCTAATGCTATTTGGTATGCTTGCGATTCTGGATAGTAACAGTGAGCTAAGATGCACTGGAAGAACTTAAAAACACTTGTCGGTCAGTCAGAACAAATGCATGCATACACTATGCCCCTGAAACTCCTCAGGGTGTTTCCTAAGCCCTGTGAGTGCTTCTACTGAAGACATGTACAGCGGTGTTTGTAACTTGGCTCCTCATGATGCTCCCAGTGGGAAGTTTCCTGACTTTATCAATGGTAGCCTGAGTAAACAGATAATCACACAGTTGTTTAGCGGAAGACAGCATGCAACACTTAAGAGTAACGTCAAAGCTGCGTTGACACCATGCATGTGTCACCCACAAGCACAGTATTGAAGAATACAGACACAAAATGGAAAAGTCTATATTATTTATGTTAAGTGTAATAACTTCAGAATTAGTCTCATACAGTGGCTATCATTGGGGAGGAGCTACTGATGGGAGCTAGTGAGTGGCATGCAATTACTGTAATAAAGGAGTAACTGCAGTTGGTGAAGCTACTAGGAGACTCAACAGAAAAGTTCCCTACAGTGCATCTGAGATGGAGTAGGCACAACTTGAGAGTGGCTTATGATAGCCCAGGATGGGTCCAGGGTTCTGGCCTGCCCACTCTACACTGCTGATCTTTGGAGAAATCACCCTTGTGGAGCTGTGTGTGGACTCTCCCTGTTCCCCAGAGAGGAACAGGTAGTTCTAGGTTCCTTCAGTTTGCCCCTGCATCCATTGTTTTTGCCATCCAGGGCTCCAAATGGCATGTTGGTTACTCTTGTCCCTTGCCAGGGCTTTTCTTGTGGCAGTGCAAAACCAGCTTTCCCCCTTTACACCATATCTTTTCCTGCTTTTAATTGGCACAGCTTCAGCCTGCTTTCCTGGGTGGTTGAAAGTTTTGTTCAAACAATGGGCATTGCTTACCCTAAGGAGACTGCTTCATGACTTGCCCAGGGCCCCTCACCTGCCCTTGCTGCTGGTGACTATGGGAGAGAGGCAGGCTCCCAGCTGGCTTTTCAGTGTTCGGATTCCAGAGATGCCATGAGGGGGCCCAGAAGGGTTAGAAGATGTGTGGACAGAAGATGGGTTGCTTTGTAAATGCTATGATTCTATAATGTTGCAATATGCAAACAGCATTTATGTGTTTGTGCAACAAAGCATAACATGTTTCCTGGGTCCTCTTCCACAAACACATTGACAACGCCGTGAGGGCCACGGGACTGTGGCTCGCAGACTGCACAGTGGATGCTGTGGGTTATGAGTAGTGACACAATAGGCTCTGAACAGATGGCATCAGGGAGGCAAAGAGGCAAAGCATTTAACTAAAGAAGACTGCAGAGAGTAAGTTACAGTGACCAACAGTGTCACCACCCTTTCCTTAAAGTGAGATCTATGAGATTAGCCAAGGATGGCATTTGTGACAAAAACACAAACAGGTTCCTCCTGGGAACAGGGAATGTTTTCTTGTGCATCAGCTGGACAATAAATAGCCATACAGAACATTTTCTCACCCCAAATACTTTTCAACACGTTGCTACTCCTCAGGTGGGCCCATAACTTGTACTTTTATATTCAAATTGTTGTTAGAGAGATGTCCTCTCTAGTCACCTCAAAATGTTTTGGGTACTTCTGCTTGGCAGTCTACACTCCTTTTTCTGCAGATCCCAGTATTATATCTTAGCTGTACCTTTATATTCCCAAAGGTTCTAGAGTGCTGGTCCGTTTCCCTGTGCACAAGCCATGTGGGAAAACCACAAAGGGAAAGGTAGCTTGTATTGGCTGTGCATGTGTGTGTGTATGCTGAGTATCAATTCAACACGAAATTAGTGGCACAGACAGCACATCTATATCTCTTAGCTTTTGTGGCTGAGAAGGCTGGGGGGCTTAGTTGGAGTTGCTTCTCAGTGTCTCATTGTGCATGTACCAAGGTGTAGATTTCTATTTGTAATCCCAGCTGAAGCTTGGCATCATCTTGTGAGCTATTCTGCTTGCTGGTTCTATGGAGCTCAGTCCACGAGTATTGAGGTCATCGTTTTCTTTGCAGATACTGGCCAGCTCTTTCTCACAGCTCCTAGAGACGGACATCAGACGTGCATTCCGTGGCCGTCGGACACCATGGAGCTTATTGCTCCGAAGCCCACAGGAGAGCTTCTCCCAATCCTGCTGCTGCTTCTGCTGCAGCTGCTCACAACCGCTATTGTTGTTGCTCGAGTCTTATATTCCATGTGATGCCGGAGGTGAAATGATTCCACCGCTTTTGGTACATTACATAACCTAATAAAAAGAGGGTCATCCCATTATACTCCCAAACCCTGTCTAGACTCAGGGCGAGGTTATAATCCAGGGCATCAGGAATCTTAGGAGCCATTTTTAGGTCTTGCCAACCATGGCTCTTGAATGGTAACTGCTGCCAGTATGTGAAACCCCTCTTAAACTGATTGTCCACTTTTTTTTCTTTGGTATTCTCTTGAGAACTCGGCCACTAGTTTATTAGTGTGCTTAGAAAGTATGAATCTACATGGACACTCATATGTCTCACAGACTTCAAGATACACCTCTGAGCATATTATGTCACATGGTCTGTTCTTTAGAATTTAAAATAAGTGTGACGTAAAAGTGATCCAACTGTGCACTTAGTATACTTTATAACTGACATTTCAGAAAGTCAGTGGGTAGGAGACTGGGGTGCACTCAACATGCGTGCACATTTCTTAACTCACCAGTCTAACTGCCCTTTTCCCCATTCTGTAGGAATCACTAGAACTTATTTGCCAGCTGGTGTTTCAGAGTCCTTTATAAATTAATTATAGTATTTACTAGCCATGTGGAGGTGGAAAAATCTAATTAGGTCAAGGAGGCTGGCCCTGCTGGAGACTGAAAAGCAAGGCAGGCTAAGGTGTCAGCTGCAGATCCCCTGTTGTGCTTTCTTGAGTACATGGGGGAAGGCTGTGCAGTGGAACAACAGAAAGGACAAATAAAAATTTACAGTTAAAATAATAATTTTGGTGAAAATGATTGAAGTTGTCCATCATAAGTGAATGAACAAACAGAATTAAAATACCGTTTAGCTGACAAAGCCCATCTCAGGTGTTTCATTGCAGTGTAAGAACTGGGTGTGAGGTGCTGAAAGCACAGTTGTTCGTCAAGTTGCTCAGGAATACAGATTGCTCTAGGTAAGAGAATTGTATCACAGTCTCCTACAGGTGTGCAGAGGTGAAAGCACATCTGTGTAAGGGCAAGAAATTGGGTTTTAGGCAGACTCAAGGGTAGGGAAGGTAAATGCATTGACATTAGTGCATCACGTGTGTCAGAACTTGATTAAGTAGACTCTATCCTTAAAGGGAACGCAGGGCAGGTGTGAGCCTCAGGCTCTGATCTTGGAGGCATTGCCTGAGAATGAATCTCTAGGATTGCTGAGTCCTCTCCCACCAGAACCCTCATCCTGTCACACTTTCCCTAGTCTCCTCAAAACTTTTTGTTTTTGTTTTATAAAATACCTTTGAGAAAACACTGATGTAAATAATCTAGTTTAACATTCATATTCTTATATGTTTTTTTTTATCAGAAATAAAATCTTAGAATCGGGGGTCAAAAGCCTCAAAATTTCCTAAGGCCAAAGAGTGACATAAGCAAATGACTGAAGGCCCGAGTTAGACATCAGGGAATGAGAGAGACTGAGAAACTCTTTGAGGGCAGGAAAACTTGACAATAAATGCTGTTTTAGCCAAAGAAAGGGTGACAGCTGGATTATTACATCAGGCCAGAAGTTGCTCCCATTTCCTGCCTGTACAGTTCAGTTGTGTTTAGAATTTTGTGGTGGAGTTTAGCAGAGAAGTGGACCTAAGAGCAGGAGACAGTGGAAGACCCTGTAGGTGAGCAATGCTCTTCTTCACCTGAGCGTGGTGGGGCGGCCCTGGCCAGCATCCCCTGGGCTCATTGTCTCCGGGGGCCCTGTGTAGTCTGAGAGCAGCAGAGCAGTTGGAGACTTCACAGCCTGAAACTAGAGGGGAACAGGCGAACTGTAGGGATTCACACCATCGGTGCCCCAGAGCTTCTTGTCAGCACTGGAGCAGAGTGGTCAGCTTCTTGTTGGCATGGGAGAGGTCAGCTTCCCCTGGGACTGGCCTGCTCTAGCACCCCCCACCCCAGGTGCTTCTCATATCTGCCTGTCACCTCGGGCTCAGCTCTGGATTCCTGTCCTATGCAGCACAGTCATAGGATCGAGTCTCCGGATGAGAAAGAGGAAGAGTAGCTGCCCTAGGCGATATACTTCCTTTCCTCGAAGGGCACCCCAAGGGAAAGAAAAGCAAGCTGGCAGCCCTGTTAGATCCGCTGGTCAGCAGAAAACACAGCTAAACGGGAGAACAGGTCTTTTTGTTTGCTTTGTTGTTTGGTTGGTTTTGTTGTTCTTGTTTTAGATGTCTGATTCTCATCGCAACCGTAGGAAGGAAGTATTGTTATTCTCCTTTTCCAGATGAAGGAATCCAGGTTCCTTCCTTGGAAGAGCATTCTTCCAAGGCGATAAGGCTGGAATGCAGATAGAGACATAGTCTTAACATGCAACTCAGCAATGCGCATGCCCAGATCCCTTGGGAGCCCCGGAAGCCAAACTCTGTGTCTAATAATGCTGGGCTGTTGCTCCCCACTTCTAACCTTTATAAATTACATCTCCACTGCAGTTTCCCCTTGCTCCTCTCCTCTGACCCCCACCTCCCCTCTCCCCCAAATTCTCTCTTCCTCTGTTTCCTTAAGAAGAGGGTAAGATACCAACCTCCCAGGGACATCACCAAACATGACGTGTCAAGTTGCAACAAGACTAGGCATATAACCTCATATTAAGGCTGGACAAGGCAACTCAGTAGGAGGAAAAGGGTCCACAAAACATGCAAAAGAGTCAGAAACAGCCCCCACTGCTAGGATTCCCACAACAAGACCAAGATACACAACCACATCATTTATGCATAAAACCATCATCCAGGCTCCCTGATTGTCAAGTCAGTCACCGTGAGCCCCTAAGAGCCCTGGTTAGTTGATTCTGTGGATTTCCTTGTGCTGTCCTTGACCCTCTGGCTCCTACAATCCTGCCTCCCCACCTTCTGCAGGATTCCCTGAGCTCCACCTAATGTTTGCCTGTGGGTCTCTGTATCTGCTCCTGCTAGTTGCTAGATGAAGCCTTTCTGATGAGGATTATTCTAGGCACCTGTCTATGAGTATATAGAAATTATTTTGTTGACTTTATTTATGGCTATCCAGCCTCTGGTTCCTGTCCTTTCTGGGCTCCTTCTTGTGTCAAGGGTCTCAAGCTTGACCAATCATTGGTTGGCCACTCCCACCTATACCTTTACCACCTGCTCCAGCTTGCACATCTTGCAGGAAGGACAAACTGCAGGTCACAGGTTTTGTGGTTGGGTTGGCGTCCTAGTCCCTCCACTGGAAGCCTTGCGTGACTTCAGAAGATGCCCAGTTCAGGCCACATATTCCCCATCACTAGGAGTCTTTGCTAGGGTCACTGTCATAGATTCCTGGGATTTTCCATTGTACTAGGTTTTGACCTCACTCCTTAAATGCACCCCACCCCCCAGTTCCAGTTCCAATTGTGTCCCCTAATACTACCTCGATACCTAATCAGGAGGGATTTTTAAAAAATCACTTTGCATCCTTATACCAACCTCTTCCCCTCCTCTGCCCAGTCCCACTCTCATGCTCTCCTCTCTCTATCCTTCCTCTACCTCTTTTCAGAGAAGCGGGGCCCCAGGGGTACCAACCCACTCTGGCTAGCACCTCAATCTCAGCAGGACTGAGTAATCCTCTCCCACTTGAAACCCCACAAGGTAGCCCAGCTAGGAGAAAGGGATCCAGTGGCTGGCAACAGCATCAGCCCTACTCCTGTTGTCAGAGGAGCCACATGATGACCATGCTGGACATCTGCTACATCTGTGTGGGAGTCTAGGTCCAGCCCATAGAAGCTCTTTGGTTGGTGGTTCAGTCTCTACGAGCTCCTATTGGCCCAGGTTAGTTTACTCTGTAGGTCTTCTTGTGTTGTCCTTGACCCCTCTGAATATCTCAATCCTTCCTCCCACTCTTCCACAAAACTTCCTCAGCTCAGCCTATTGTTTGGCTGTGAGACCCTGCATCTACTCCCATCAACTGCAGGATGAAGTCTCTCAGAAGACAGTCATTGGTTTGACAGTTCCTCAATTTCTACTCCATCTCTATCCCTACATTTCTTGTAGGCAGAAAAAGTTTGAATCTAAGGTTTTATGGGTGGATTGGTGTCCCCTTCCTCCACTGGAAGTCCTACCTGGCTACAGGAGGTGGTGACTTCAGACTCCATATCCCTCACTGCTAGATGTCTCAGATAAGGTCACCCCCATAGCTTCCCAGAAGTCTCCCTGTCCCAGAGCAGCTCCCCTGCCTATTTCCTCCCTTCCTCTCTCCCTCCCTCCTTCTCTCTCTCCCTCCCTCCCTCCTTCCCTCGCTCCACCCTCTCTCCTTCCCTCCCTTCATCCTGCTCTCCCCACACCTGATGCTCACCCCTGCTGCCCTCCCTTCCCTCTCTCCACACAGCTTCCTCCTTTCGTCTACTTCAGATGTCTATTTTATTTTCCTCTTTTGAGTGAGATTTGGGGATCCTCACTTGGGCCCTCCTTGGCTTCTTTGTATCTGTGGATTGCAGCATGCCTAACCTGTACATTATGGCTAACGTCCACTTACAAGTGAGTACATACCATGCGTGTCTTTCTGAGTCTGGTCACTCAGGATGATCTTCTCTAGTTCCATCTATTTGCCTGCAAATTGAAAGATTTTTTTTCTTTAATCCAGAACACTTTCCTAGGGCAAGTGTTAATTTTAGTAAGTTTGGAATCTGTTGTCTTATGGAACATGGTTACCCTGGAGGATGTTATGGGATGTCACACCACTGTCCAACTCTGATGTGTAAAATAGTGATGTTTCAGAAATCATATGCTCCCACTTTGTGAAATAGGATGCAAAACTTCTATTGAAAATTTGTACATTATTATAGATCATAGAAAGGTAGGGCCTGGAAGCCACCAGCAATGTTTCAGAACTTTCTCTGCTCTGTCTTTGTCTCTTGACTGCCTGCACTCCTGAAGTGATGAGTCAAGTTTGAGGCTATCTTTGGTTCTTTAGGACTGGTTTGAAGGCTAATCCAGGAAATATCAGTTAGAATGTAGCGTTCCCTAGGATTTGTTTAGGGACACTGGGAGAGTTCTGTCTTCAGTAGAGTTCCTCAACTGATATACATGAACATGTGAAACCTACTGTATAGAGCGTTTACCTACAGAAGCTATGCAGAGACTGTAAGAGCTGATAGATGAAATCAAGAGAGAGGAGGAGGAAGGGGAGTGGGAGAGGGAGGTTTGAATATAGCATTTGAATTTCCGACTTTAGCGTTGCATAACTCACGTCTGTTCATTGGACGTTCTAGTCACATGAACCAAATTAGAGCATTGTATTTTGGTTTAAACCCAATTGCACAGGATTCTGTAACCAGAGGCCACAAATTCTGATTAATGTTACAACAGCATTTCAAACTGGCTGCACTGGGAGGGTCTGAGGACTCAGGACTCAGTAGTATGCTAGGCAGGGATGGATCTCAGAGTGAGGGTTTACATATTGTGAATCTTCCCTCCAACCATGAATACATGTCACATCTAGTCACACATACCTATTACTGAGTTTTAAATAAGATTGCAGACATTCTGGTAATAGTTTAAGCATCTTACCCAATCTACTTATGAAGGAATATTCTTCCGTATTCTTTTGCTAGCTTTACCTTAGTGTGAACTCATTTGGGGCAGTGTAACCAGGTAACATAGGATGTTTTTATAAATTTGGCTTCGAATTGGGAAGCAAAACTCTAACAATTACTTTTTTAGGTTTTAATTATCTATGTGAGTATCTCTAGGGGATGGACTTTACCTCCATAGCTGCAGCGCCTGGAGCATGGTCGATACTCAATGCTTTTGGAACAAAGAAGAATTTTACTGTTTACTATCACTGAGCAGTATGCATCTACTGTGCGTGAAACTGTCTTCCACATGTGTGCTATTTTGCTTGGCGTGAGGCAAGTTGCTGCACTTACAGCATTTACAGCTGGCTCCCATTGTCCCAGTTTGGTGAGCGGTTAAAATCCTGCCACTAGAGACCTCACTCTGCCTCCTGAGAGCTTTGCAACCTCAGTTCAGGTCCAAGCACCACCTCCCAGCCTCCTTGCCTGGCTACAGGAATGGATGGATCCAGCTGTAGGCAGTGAGCACTGTATGCAGAGCAGCTGAGTGGGGAGCATCTGGACACAGCTAAGGGCCAAGCAAGCGCTTGCTATCCCTGTCATCATTGCTGTCTCTGGACCACATGCTCATCACTCTATGACTGTGCAAATTTTAAATGAGAAATTCTTACAAAAATGCCTGACAGCTGCACACAATTAAGCACACACACAGCCATAGCCCCTGTAATGTTTGCGTAAACAGGTACCACTCTAACCCAGGCTGCACTCGTTTGAGTGATTGATCCTGAGCGGGTTATATAACGTCTAGGATCACCTGTAATAAAACGAGAATAATGATAGCATCCACTTCCTAATGTGGTTTGAGGTTTAGTTACTGAGGTGCCCTAAAGTAATAAAGGCAACAGCAGGCGAGCAGCATGCAGCCAATAAGCCTGAGCTGTCAGTACTGCTCTGAGCCTCAACCACTGACAGTGGTGAAAGTGGTTACATCTACCTGTCCAGGCTGCAATGTAGATAAGATGTGACAGAACTCATGAACATAGCTAGTAAGTGGTGGGTACTTGACACATGCCAGCCTTCTTTTCCATTTTTATGATTCAGGGGACAACCCAGAATTTTATGATGCCTTGGGGTTGCCCATGAGTATTGACCTCATTTTTGTGTGGTAATAGGACAGAGAAGATCAGGTGGAATTTTACCAATGATACATTTTAAACATTGTTAGTTAAGTAAATACCATTCAATGGATTAAGTTATTGTCTGGATTTCTTCTAAAGGCTGCTTGGTCAAGAAATATGCAATACTTCTTGATTCTTTTGATGCTGATCACAGACATGTTGCCTTGCTCTCTGTAAAGAATGATAGAAGAATAGATTATTCTTTCAAGACTTTTGGTGGCATTCCCCGGCACACACTCTATGGGAGCTGCAGGAAGGTGCTGTCAATCACAGGGTGGGAAAGGAGCTCAGGATGTCATTACTTACGCTTTACTTCCACGACTTACACCTGAAGAATTCTAATAAGCGTCCCCTTTGGAGCAGCTGGCACTCTGCACAGTGCAAGGCTCGCCAAGCCTTTCCTTGTCTCAAACTGACTTGTCTTCATGGCTCTATTGGTCAAAGTCTTAAATGATGTGAGAGCCTTTGGTAAGACTATAATTGGTTGAAACACTTTTTTTTTTGATAATTCACTTCTGCATTTTATTTTGTACAAACACTCACAAAATAAAATCCTAATGTTGTTCAAGACTTTGAAGGATTTGTCTCCAAAGACTTAAACTATTTTCAAATGATTTTGTATTATACATACAACTTTAAATGTATTTAAAGAAATATCACATTATAGTTTGCATTTTCTTTTTTTCCATTTTATTATTTTATTCATATTACATCTTGATTGTTAGCCCTTCCCCTGTTTCCTCCCATTCTTCCCTCCCTCCCACTCCCCCCCTTCTCCCCTCCCCTATGTCTGTGATTGAGGGAGACCTCCTCCCCCTATATATGCTCTTAGAATATCGAGTCTCTTCTTGGTAACTTGCTATCCTTCCTCTGAGTGCCGCCAGGCCTCCCTGTCCAGGGGACATGGTCAGAAAAGGGGCACCAGAGTTCGTGTGAGAGTCAGATCTCACTCTCCACTTAACGGTGGAGGATATCATGATCGTTGGCTAGGTCTTGGTAGGGGTTCAAAATTTAATGCCTATATTCTGCTTGGCTGGTGCCTTAGTTTGAGGAGGACCCCAGGACCCAGATCTGCCTGTCATAAAGTTCTTCTTGTAGGTTTGCAGGACCCTGTGGATCCTACTATTTCCTTATTCTTCCATGTTACTCTCGCCTAAAGTCTCAGTAGGATGTCCTCTCCTCTGACCCACTTTCTTGGTAAGTAAAGTTTTTCATGGTACGTATCCCTTGGACTAGTGTTTTGATATAAGTGAGTATATATCATTTGTCTCTTTTTGCTTCTGGGTGAACTCACTCATTATAATAATTTCTAGATCAATCCATTTGTCCACAAATTTCGGGAATTCCTTGTTTTTAATAGCTGAGTAGTATTCCATGGTGTAAATGTACCACAGTTTCTTAGTCCATTCTTCTACTGAGGGACACTTAGGCTGTTTCCATGTTCTGGCTATTATGTATAAAGCAGCTATGAACATGGTTGAGCATATGTCCCTGTTGTGTGATAGGGCATTTTCTGGGTATATTCCAAGGAGAGGGATAGCTGGGTCTTGAGGAAGCCCTATTCCCATTTTTCTGAGAAAGTGCCAGATAGCTTTCAAAGTGGTTGTACTAGTTTGCATTCCCACCAGCAATGAAGGAGTGTTCCTCTCTTTCCACATCCTCGCCAACACGTGGTGTCATTTGAGTTTTTGATCTTAGCCATTCTGATAGGTGTAAGATGGAATCTCAGTGTCGTTTTGATTTGCATTTCTCTGATGACTAACGAGGACAAGCATTTCTTTAAGTGTTTCTCGGCCATTTGATATTCCTCTGCTGAGAATTCTCTGTTAAGTTCCAAGCCCCATTTCACAATTGGGTTGTTTGGTTTTGTGGTGTTTAATTTCTTGAGTTCTTTATATATTTTGGATATTAAACCGTTGTCAGATGAAAGGTTGGTGAAGATCTTTTCCCAGTCTGTAGGCTGTCGCTTAGTTCTACTGACAGTGTCTCCTGCCTTACAGAAGCTTCTCAGCCTCATGAGGTCCCATTTATTAATTGTCGACATTAAGGCCTGGGCTGTTGGTGTACTGTTCAGGAAGTTGTTTCCTGTGCCTATGTGTCCCAGGCTCTTCCCCACTTTTTCCTCTAACTGAATTAATGTCTCTGGTTTTAGGTTGAGGTCTTTAATTCACTTGGACTTGAGTTTTGTGACAAATAAGGGTCTAATTGCATTTTTCTACATGTAAACATCCAGTTAGACCAGCACCATTTGTTGAAGATGCTATTATTTTTCCATTGAATAGATTTGGCTTCTTTGTCAAAAATCAAGTGAGCAAATGTGTGTGGATTCATTTCTGGGTCTTTAATTCGATTCCATTGATCCACCGGCTTATTGCTTTGCCAGTACCATGCTGTTTTTATTACTGTTCCTCTGTAGTACAGCTTGAGATCAGGTATGGAGATCCCTCTGGAGGATCTTTTATTGTATAGGATTGTTTTTGCTATTCTGGGTTTTTTATTTCTCCATATGAATTTGAGAATTGATCTTTCAATATCTTCAAAATATTTTGTGGATATTTTGATAGGGATTGCGTTGAATCTGTAAATTGCTTTTGGTAAGATGGCCATTTTTACTATGTTGATTCTCCCAATCCACGACATCTTCTGATGTCATCTTCAATCTCTTTCTTCAGAGGTTTGAAGTTTTTTTTTAATAAGTCCTTCACTTGCTTGGTTAGAGTTACTCCTAGATATTTTATATTGTTTGTGGCTATTGTGAAGGGAGTAGTTTTTCTAATTTCTTCCTCTGCCTGTTTGTTATTTGTATACAGGAAAGCTACTGACTTTTGAGTTTATTTTGTATCCTGCCAACTTGCTGAAGGTGTTTATCAGCCGTAGGAGTTCTCTGGTGAAATTTTGCGGGTCACTTATATACACTATCATATCATCTGCAAATAGGGATAATTTGACTTCTTCCTTTCCCATTTGGATACCCTTGATCTCCTTTTGGTGCCTTATTGCTCGGGCTAGAACTTCAAGAACTATATTGAAGAGATATGGGGACAGAGGACAGCCTTGTCTGGTTCCTGATTTTAAAGGGATTTCCTTGAGTATCTCTCCATTTAATTTAATGTTGGCTGTTGGTTTGCTGTATATAGCCTTTATTATGTTTAGATAAGTGCCTTGTATTCCTGATCTCTCCATAACTTTAAACATAAATGGGCGTTGGATTTTGTCAAATGCTTTTTCTACATGTAAAGAGATGATCATGTGGTTTTTTTCTTTCAGTTTGTTTATATGATGGATTACATTGATGGATTTCCATATGTTAAACCATCCCTGAATGCCTGGAATGAATCCTATCTGGTCATGGTGAATGATGTCTTTGATATGCTGTTGTATTCACTTTGCGAGTATTTTGTTGAGTATTTTTGCATCAATGTTCATAAGAGAAATTGGTCTGAAATTCTTTTTTTGTTGTTGTTGGGTCTTTGTGAGGTTTAGGTATCAATGTGACTGTGGCCTCATAGAAGGAATTTGGTAGTATTCTGTCCATTTCTATCTTTCGGAATAGCTTGAATAGTATCGGTATTAGCTCCTCTTTGAAGGACTGGTAAAATTCTGCACTGAAACCATCTGTCCCTGGGCTTTTTTTGGTTGGGAGACTATCAATGGTTGCTTCTATTTCTATAGGCGAAATAGGGCTATTTAATTTGTTTATCTGGTCTTGGTTCAATTTTGGCAAATGGAATCAGTCGAGAAATTTGTCCATTTCCCTTAAATTTTTGAATTTTGTGGCATAAATGCCTTTAAAGTAGGTTCTTACGATTCTTTGTATTTCTTCGGTGTCTGTTGTTATGACTCCCATTTCATTTCTGATTTTGTTAATTTGGTTAGTGTTTCTCTGTCTTTTAGTTAGATTGGCTAACGATTTGTCTATCTTGTTAATTTTCTCAAAGAACCAGCTCTTGGTTTTGTTGATTCTTTGGATTGTTCTCTTCGTTTCTAATTTATTGATTTCAGCCCCGAGTTTGATTATTTCTAGGCGTCTACTCCTCTTGGGTGTTTCTGCTTCTTTTTTTTCTAGAGCTTCCAGATGTGTTGTTAGGTTGTTTATGTGGAATGATTCCTTTTTCTTTTTGAAGGCGCTTAGTGCTATGAATTTTCCTCTTAGCACTGCTTTCAATGTGTCCCACAAATTTGGGTATGTTGTTCCATCATTTTCACTGAATTTCAGGAAGTCTTTTATTTCTTCTCTTATTTCTTCCGTGACCCATGTGTCATTAAGTAGAAAGTTGTTTAGTTTCCATGTGTTAGTATGCCTTTTGTTATTTCTGTTGTTGTTGAAGTCCAGCCTTAGACCATGGTGATCTGATAAGATACAAGGTATTATTTCAATCTTCTTGTATCTATTGAGGTTTGCTTCATGACCAACTATGTGATCAATTTTAGAGAACGTTCCATGGGGTGCTGAGAAAAAGGTATAATCCTTTGCATTTGGGTGGAAAGTTCTGTAGATATCTGTTAGATCCATTTGATTCATGACATTGGTTAATGAGGTTATTTCCCGGCTTAGTTTTTGAATCAAAGATCTATCCTTGAGTGAAAAAGGGGTGTTGAAGTGTCCCACTATTAATGTGTGGGTATCGATGAGTGGGGCAAGCTTTATTAATAACTCTTTTACAAATGTGGGAGCCCTTGTATTCGGAGCATAGATGTTCAAAATTGTGATGTCTTCTTGGTTGACTTTACCTTTGATGAGTACGAAGTGTCCATCCTCATCTCGTTTGATTAATTTTGGTTGAAAGTCTATTTTATTAGATATTAGAATGGCTACCCCAGCTTGCTTCTTGTGACCATTTACTTGGAATATTTTTCCCCAACCTTTTACTCTGAAGCAATGTCTGTCCTTGTGGTTGAGATGTGTTTCTTGAATGCAGAAGAATGTTGGGGCATGTTTATGCATCCACTCCGTTAGTCTGTGTCTTTTTATTGGAGAGTTGAGACCATTGACATTGAGAGATATTAATGACCAGTGATTGGTAAGTCCCTTCATTTTTAGTATTTGTAACAGTCGAGATTTTGTGAGGTTGTGATTTTGCAATGGTATATTTACCTATTTCCTATGTAGTTTTGGTTGTAGTTTGACTAGTTGGGGTGGAGTTTTCCTTCTAATAGCTTCTGTAAAGCCAGATTTGTGGCTAGGTACTGTTTGAATTTGTTTTTGTCATGAAATAACTTGTCTTCTCTGTCAATGGTTATTGATAATTTTGCTGGATATAGTAGTCTTGCCTGGTATCTGTGTTCTCTTAGGGTTTGCAGCACCTCTGTCCAGGCCCTTCTGGCTTTCATGGTCTCTGCTGAGAAGTCAGGAGTAATTCTGATAGGTTTGCCTTCATATGTTACTCGGCCTTTTTCTCTTGCTGCTTTCAATATTTTTTCCTTGTTCTGTATAATTTGTGTTGTTATTATTATGTGGCGGGAAGATTTTCTTTTCAGGTCTATTCTATTTGGTGTTCTGTGGGCCTCTTGTATGCATCTCTTTCTTCAAATTGGAAAATTTTTCCTCCATTATTTGATTAAAGATGTGTTCTGGGCTGTGGAGTCGGCTATCTACTTTCTTCTATCCCTATTATTCTCAAGTTTCATCTTTTCATGTTGTCTTTTAGTTCTTGAATGGTCTGTGTTAGGAACTTTTCAGATTTAGCATTTCCCTGAATGGTTGTTTCCAGTTCTGCGATTGTATCTTCAAGTCCCGATATTCATTCTTTCATTTCTTGCAATCTGTTAGATAAGGCCACCTCTGAGATGCTTGCTTTCTTCTTTGATGCCTCTTGATCACGTTTTTCTTCTGTGTGTTCCTGCATCATAGCTTCCATTTTTATCTTCATGTCTTGTACTGTTTTAATGATTTCCATCATCTGGTTATTTATATTTTTCTGAACTTCTTCAAGTGCCTCTTTATATGACTCTTTTAACTCTTCAGCCCTCTTGTTTGCCTCCTCCTGCATTTGTTTACAGATTTTATTTGTTTCTTCCATTATCATCTTCTTTACTAAGGACTTGAGGTCATTTTCTTGCCTATCCATTGCTGTTAGGTTCTCTAGGTTGTTTTCATTGGGATTGTTGGGATCCGGAGATGCCAAATTGTTTTGGTTTTTTGTTAGTGTTCTTTCGCTGTCCTCTTGTCATTTTGATGGCTCTGATGTTGGAAGGTATTTTGTAGTGACCTTCGCTGGTTGAGAGTGGTTAATTGATGACTGATTATAGGTCAGGTGCTCTTGCCTGTGGGGATCAGGGAGTATTTCTGTGGAACAGGTAGGTGATCCAGTTTCACTCTTGGTGATTTTCCTCTGCACCTTTGGCTCCAGGCTGAGTCAGCCAGAGTAGATATCTGTTTGGACTTTACTGCTGTAATTCAGAACAGCAGTTTTGGGACCTAGAATAAGGTCTGCACACAAACGTTCTGTTTGTGTAAGTTGATCCCAGCTGCCTGTCCTTCCTGTGGCTTTGTAGTCCACACCCCAGGTAGTTCAGATCATCTGGGGGTGTAGCTGTCTTTTAGCTCTGTCTCTATACCCTGTAGCGGTGTCCAACCTCTCCCAGAACTATATGCCTGGAGGGATCAAGGTCGTTCTTGGTCAGCAATTAGACACTGCGAGCAAGACCCACGGTTCGTCTCCCGATAATGTGAGAGTACCTGCCTTGTTGGGGCCAGGAGCCTCAGTTAGGCTCTTTTGTTTGGGGAGTGCAGGGTGAGAGCCTTGTAGCTGGGAGGTTAGGGAGCTTAGGGTTGCAGAGCTCTGGCGGTCACCCCGGAACCAGATCTTCCCACCAGGCTATGGCACTCCTCTAACGCTCTAGGTCAGCAATTAGACGCTACAAACACGACCCACCCATGTCTCCCACGTCTCGTCTCCCGATAATGTGAGAGTGCCTGCCTTGATCAGGGCCCGGAGCCCGAGCTAGGTTCTCTTGATCCGGGAGTGCAGGGTGAGAGCCTTGCAGCTGGGAAGTTAGGGAGCCTAGGGTTGCAGAGCTCTGGCGGTCGCCCACGGAACCAGATCTTCCCGCCAGGCTATGGCACTCCTCTAACGCTCTAGGTCAGCAATTAGACACTGCAAACACGACCCACGACCCACCCACATCTCGTCTCCCTATAATGTGGGAGTGCCTGCCTTGCTCAGGGCCAAGAGCCCTGGCTAGGCTCCTTTGTTTGGGGAGTGCAGGGCCAGTGCCTTGCGGCTGGGTAGCAACAATAGGGTTGCAGAGCTCTGGCGGAAGCCAGCAGAACCCGGTCTTCCTGCAGGGCTATGATGTTCAGCTATCGCTGTAGGCATGACCCACGCCTCCCAATAGGTCTGTGGAAGCAGTCTAAGCTGGTTTCTCACTGCCTCTGTTTGCAGGCTCAGTCTGCTATGATCAGTGTTAGGTTGGGCCCCGGGAGGCCAGCGAGCTGCAGTCCGGCTTTAGCTATCTCTGTTGGGTCCTGCCGCCTGTGTTTCCACTCCGCCTAGGCAGGTACTCTCCGCAGTTTGGGGTGGTATGGAAGGAGGACCTAGGGCAGATTCATCCTCTTCACTGAGACTCCTCTGGCTGGGGACTCCAGAAAATCCCCTCCCCAAACAGCGAGACTGTGCTTTATATACAGGCTGCAGTTTGCCTGTGGATTCTGTTCCAGAGTTTGGGGAGTGCGTTTAGTACCTCCGGGATTTTGCTTGCCCCAGGGGGGTAGGCCCCCTGTTTGGTCTGCGGCCTTTGGGGCCCCATTCACCTACAGTTCTCAAAGTCCAGCAATCTGTTGCTCCTCTTATGTCTCTGGTCTCCTCGGAGTAGATCAGATACGTGGCTTATTGGTCGGCGCCATCTTGGAATCCCCCTGAAACACTTTTTAACTGGTCTTCAGGAGCACACATTGCTGGAAGAAGAGTGGTGGGAGTGGGAGAGATGTTAACAAAGACTTGTGTGTGGATCTTTAATGCATTCATTGAGGAGAGAAATCTGTAGCAGATAAGATGTACTGGGCGAGAAGTCCAGCAGGTGGCAGCGTAGTAACGTACAACCTCAGGTCATTGGAGGGAATGGTGCTCAGGATCATCTTAGAAAGATAGGAAGCTCTGTATCTTAAGCATTATATATTTATTGTCAGGAGTGTGTGTGTGTGTGTGTGTGTGTGTGTGTGTGTGTGTGTGTGTGTGTGTGTGTGTGTTATGGGTGTAAAAGTCAGCACATACCACATTGAAGTTTTCTGGGATCTTCTATTGTACTAACACTCCATTATTTCGAAGCACATATGTGTATTTTCTATATTCAAAGATATGAAAAAGGCTTGAGACTATTTCTCAAGTAAAATGACAATGCACCAACAATTGATTGCTTTGAGGAGTTGCCTGAAATTTTAGTTAGCACTCCGCGCTTATTTTCTTTAACAGTTAAGGTATTCAGTTAGGGAGGCAGAAAAAAAAAAAAAAAAAAAAAAAGCTGAGCTGCCCAGTGCAGCAGCATCTCCAGTAAGTTTTGACTATATAAAAAAGAAAAATAGACAAAAAGCCAAGTATTCCTAAGATACAACTGCAAGGACCAAGCATCATGTTATGAGGATTTGCCAAAACGTCCAGTAGTTAGGATTGTCCTGATCCCAGGATAGAAGCCGGCAGTGCCTCCCGGGGAAGCATCAGACCATCACACACTGAGTTGGTGTAATTGAGTGTGTTGTTACACCCGTCAGCAGCAAAACTTCACTGTACCCGTCAGCAGCAAAACTTCACTGTACCCCGTTTTATCAGGCACCAGAGCCTGACGGATTTCTCACACAGCCAAGCAGTTGAAAGTGATAACAATTTTGACATAAAATATGTTTATATTCTGAGAGCCTTTAAACAAGGATTATTTGCTTATAATTTCCTTTTCAGGCCTTATTTTGTTGATAGTGTAGAGTTCTTGAGTAACCAGGCAAATTTAAGGGCAATTTCAATTCATTAGAAATACTGGGATATTTTATATTGTAGTTACAGCTTCATTTGAATTTTTTTATGCTTGCAATTTGATAAAGTTTTTCTGGCAGGTCTTTGCTTCTTCTTTTGAAATTTATTTCCATAGTTTGACAACTTCACAGATACATACAATGAATTTAGTCACTTTCATCCCCTTTACATTCTCTCCACCCCCTGCTGCTGTCCATATTGTCTTCCTGAGAGCCACCCCCTTCATGTCTTGGTGTGTGTGACCCACTGAGTTTAATTATGTTTCACTCATTAGTCGGTTAGTTTAATTAGGGTTGTCTGTGCACGTGGGCAGGAGGCCGTTTACTGGAGCATGAGCACCTTCTCGGTGTTCTCAGGGCTCCACCACTGAGGAAAGTCACATGGTTTCCCTCAGCCACCATTAATTGTCACCAGTCCCCAGGCAAGGATGGTACCTCATGAGCCTGCCCTTCTGTGGTGACGTGTTGAGGGACTTCATCTTGCCTGGTAACCAAACTGCAGTAAGTTCCTGAGAGCAGGGGCCATGTTCACACCCAGGAGACCAGTCTTTACAGCACCCCTACCTCCAGCTCTTATGGCCTTTCTTGTGCAGTATTCCCCAAGCCTTGCAAGTGGGCCGAGCACTCCACTGTCCCGTTTTCTCAGCATTTCTACTATACTGGAGCTTCTATACTAAATCCCTCCACAAGAACAAGAAGCTTCTCTGATGAGGGATAATAGTGTTGTTTTGAGGGGCATCTAAAGTTACTGTTTGCCTTAAGCTACTCTTCACTTAATCTTTAAGTACCTGTAAACTCTGTCATGTTCTTTTAAAGTACCTGGCTTTTTGAGTAATCTCATTACAATTAAGCTATGTATTCATAGGGTTTTAATATATGGATATATACACTATTTTATATATTACATAATTTTGTTACATGCTATATATAACAGTATATTTTATATATTATATAATATAGTATGTGTGTGTCTATCAATAAGAAGTGGCATCCTAGCTAAAAATATGAAACAATAAGTAGGATTTTGGTGGAAAGGGGTAAAAACATTGTCAGAAAAGCACATATCTCTGTGAAAGTGGCTAAGCTATGGATGTGAGACTCGAGCACTAAAGCCTTTCAATTGTGTATTCAGAATATCCAGCTGGAATGTCTAAAGTAAATGATGACTGTTGTTCTCAACACTCCCAGCCCTGAGACAGGCATTCATTTCTTGCCTCTTGCTACCATCACCCACCCTTCCTGCTAGAGGGTTCCTTTAGTGACTCTCCTTTGAAGTGAGGCTTCTGAAAAAATGTTTGCAGGAGAGGGAGCTACGAGATGCCCAGTAGGGGCAGCACTGCAGTGTCTGGCTGCAGTTCCCTAGGTGCAGTGCCGCAGAAGGACCATCTGCGGAAGCTCTGTCCTGCTGTGTGCTCAGAACTGGTCCCTTAGCATGCTTGCCTAGGTGTGCTCTCAGTGTGCAAACTGCTACTCCAAAGGCTCCCAGGCTTCACCAGCTCCATCTCTTCTTAGATCTCTGTAACCTACATGTGCCCTGGAGCCTTCCTACCAATCCTTCTGTAGGCCCTGTGTACTGTCTACAATGAGAAAGGCTTTGCCTTGCTGTACACTCTCCTGTTGCTGACTGCCCACTTCGCACCTGCACTGGAGCTTGCTTTAGACTGCACAGAAACTTGGCTTGGGAAAATCAGTCCTTCCAGGGCCACATTCTAAGGGGTCTTAAACACGGCCGTGTGTGTGTGTGTGTGTGTGTGTGTGTGTGTGTGTGTGTGTGTGCTGTTTGTCCTTGCTGAGGCACTCTCCTTCAACCCAAGGGCACCAATAAAGTCTTCTTATATTTCACAGTTATTCTTTTATTATTGTTGAGAATGTGTTGTGTGAAGCTCTCCTTGTTTGTCTCTCAGTGTGGCTTAGTTCCAGATTGGATCTAGACAGACAGGTTTAGTGTTAGGCTTCCAAATGTGTTACTGGGATCAGTGTCCTGGTTGAGCGTCCTTTGGGTTGTGGTCAGCCTAGCCAGCCTCCCTTCATGTGCTTTCACGTTTATTTTATGCCTTTGTGTTTTATTTTATTTACTTACTTATTGTTTTGTTTTTCATTAGAGGGTTTCTCTGTGTAGCCTTGGCTGTCCTGGACTCACTTTGTAGACCAGGCTGGCCTCCAACTCATAGCACTCCGCCTGCCTCTGCCTCCCAAGTGCTGGGATTAAAGGTGTGCACCACCACACCTGGATATTTTATGCCTTTGATGGGGTCAACATTCCTTTTTCACAGAAGCCACACATGCCAGCAGTTTACCTTGGGCTCTGCGCACACCACACACCCACTCTGTGAGCAAAGGACTGTACTTTTTCTCCCTGCTTGTCTGGGCTCTCTGGGCACCGCATCGCAGGGCAATATTACTAGCATCACGTTTTACATCAAGTTTGAGCTTTACTGTTGTAAATGGCATTAACGAGCCTTGAATCAAAAGAGATTTACTGGTTCATGACCCTGAGAAATCAACAGGTGAGCCTGGATTCATGTGCTGTTTGATTCTGAGCTCAGGTGATATCCACAGGTTCCCCTGGGCTGCTACGCCTCACAGGCTGACTTTCCATCTGAGCATAAAGGACAGAACAGCTCCAGGCATCTGAGCTTCAGGTACAAAAGCAGCCAAGTCAGAGTTTCTCTTTTCTTTTAAGTGGGTGTCTCAAAGGGTTACTGTAGTGTTTAAAATGTAAGATATTCGGGAATATTGCCCAAGCAGTGTGTGGAAACTGCATGTGCCACTGTGTTAGTGTGTGTCACCCATGGCTACTTTTACCTGTGAACTTTAGCTTCTTGTCAGTTTGTGTGCCAAGCACTGTGGGCCATGATACCAGAATATCCAGACTATTTTAGAATCTTCCTTTCAGTCCCAAGGGTACTGTGATGGCTAATTTTTTTTATCAGCTTAACTGTACCATGGGTATCTGGATATCTGATCACATGTCAATCTTGATATGTCCAGGAGGATGTTTAGTAATAGCTTACCTTTGAACTGGGGTAATAATAAAGTAGATTGCTCTCTGATATGAGCATCCCTGATACAGGAAGCTGGTCTCCCATGGAATAAAAGGCTGGCTCCATGCTAGTAGGAAGGAACTCTTTTCAGCTAATGAGTTCAGTGGGGACATCAACTCCTTCTGTCTTTGGACCGTAATTGAAACTTCAGTTTTGGGGAGCAAGCCTGATCCTGATTTCCAGACTCAGACTGGAACTTCTCACTGGCTCTCTGGTTGGCTGGCTATCTTGAGACTTCTCAGCATCTATAATAATGTAATCTGCCTTCTCATAGTACATTTCACTATATACATATGCATATATATGTCACATGTGCATGTGTGTTGTGTATATATATATGTTCCTGTAGGTTCTAATTTTTTTTTGAAGAATCTTTAAAAACACAGAAAAATCAATAAATGCCATTAGTAACCCCTGAAAGTGAAAGGAAGAAAGAAGGGAGGTGGGGCAGGAATGATGGCAGAGAGAGAGAGACACAGGGAAATTGAACAAGGAAAAAAAAAAAAAAAAACAGCCAAATTCATAATTTTGTCTTGTCCTTTGTATGCTCCCAGGCCCAGGCTTTCTGTGTTTTCTTCTGTCAGTCAGAGGATCAGCAAGATAGAAAGTGTTATATATCTTTCCACCACTGAGCCAGAGCAGCACAGGTCAGAACCAAGAGCATACTGGCGGAGGACGTCCATACACCTCGGCCTGGGATGGAGTCAGCCAGGGTCCCTCAGAGCTGTGTGATGGTGTAGGAAAGCGCTGCCTCAATCAGCACCGCCGGTTCTGGCTTCTGTGTCCTTGTCAGGAGATAGTCTGTGTCACTAGAAGCTGTAATCTGCATCTGAGAAAGGACGCATGGCACTTGTCTTTCCGAGCCTGCTTTGCCACAGCTAATGAAATGTTTTCAAGTTCTACCCATTGTTTTCCTGAGATCTTTGTAATTTTACTTTCCTTTTAGTTGAAAAAAAAATCCCATGTGCATATAATGTACTTTTCTTATCCAGTCTGTTGATGGACATGCAGGTTGATGCATTTCCTGGCTATTGTGAAGACAGCAGCAATGAACATGGATAAGCAAATGTCTCTGGTAGGACAGGGTCTTTGGGACATGCTATTTTGTGTCATTGATGGTTCACCGTGGTTGTTAATGTTATTGGACTGAAAAGTGCAGGAGGTCAGTGTGAGTAACAATGCATTTCCACACAGGACGAACCAGCAACAAGGCACCTCTGAGTGAGCAGACTACCATCCACCAGGCTGGGAAGGTCAGGAAGCTGCTACAGCACAAGCCAGCTTCGCTGCTCCATGTCAGCCATGGTGTGGACTGCCTTGACCCAGCACACCCAGTGCAGAGCACAGACACCTCCAAGGCTTTGAGCCACAACAAACCCTCCCTCCCTAGCTTGTTTTGGCAAAGTAGTAACAACTAACATGGTGTTGTGCGGATCAGATTTCTACATGTTCTTGATGAATCTGTAAGTTCACTTATTTTCATGCTTTAGAGTGTTATGATACCAGTCATATCACAGTTTACTTAGTCAAACGTGTGTGTGTGTGTGTGTGTGTGTGTGTGTGTGTGTGTGTGTGTGTGTGTGTGTGTGTATTTGGGGATTATAAGATAAGCACACAGTAGATACCTCAAATTCATTTCCCAGAAATATCTTACCCATATATCTGCACCAGCAGTTCACATGAATCCTTACTGCCCTACAAATCCTCAGCACATTGTGTTAACAGGACTTTAATTTTGAGGCCAGGAGAATTGCACCAGACCTGTGTCCAGCACTGGAATCTGAGTTGGAGCCTGGCAGGTGCTGCATTGGCGTAGAGGACTGATCTGAGGCAGGAGGTCAGGGGCAAGTTCTTAAGAACACTGTGGCAACAGACTAGAATTAAACAGAGGGGCTAGGGATGGCGGAGCTGAGGCATTACCTCGATAGCAAGGTTGTCAAAGAGCAGTGTGGAGCCAAGGTGGCCTTCATGCTTGTACTTAGCGGCCGGGGATAAAATCTTAGTTGAACTGAGAAGGTGTGAGAAAGCTCACCGTGGCTGTTTCGCTTCTAAAAGCCATTGCGCGATTTATTAAACCACTCACCAGCCTTTGGATTTGTGACTCTCCCTTTTCCCCAAATCTTATTTTCATTGTTGTTGGATCATTCTTGGAATACGCGGCGTCTTTCTGGGAAGAAAGAAGCAAGGCAGTGCTGGGCACTTAAGCCCCTTCTGCTTCAGTGAGATCCACAGAGAAGCCCTCGGGAAGCTAGGCCCAGCGGCCACATGGTGAGGAGCGACGGCGGCTAGGACACCCTGGCTTGGGGTTCCGAGGATCCTCAGTGATGCGTTGTGGATATGGCTCTGCTCTGCACGCTTTCTTCTTACGCTGACATGAACTGTAGCTTCTGTTTTTGCAGAGCGCTCAATGTTTAGAGACAAGGACGGGAGTGTTTGGGGTGGGGGCGGGGATAACAGATCTGCCCAGATCCAGCACCCACCCCTCACCCGAATCACAGCACAGCACAGGAGTGCTGTTGCTCTGGCTGCTTGGTTTGTAGGCTCCTGGGCTTGTTTGTCTGAAGGAGTCTGTGGAATCATCATCCGGGACTTAGGCGCATTTCAGTACAGCCTTTTTTTTTTTTTTTTTTTAAAGATAGAGGCTTGATTTAATATCTTTAGTGATATGTCATCTGCCACTGTATCTGGAAACATATGACTACTCATTAAACTGTTTATATTGCTTCTTCCAATGGGATGGCTTTGACAAATGCTTAGTCTTAAATTTGTACTTTCCAGGATAGCAACTATGCCTTCATAGCTCACGAGTGACACTAACAAGAAGCAGAATTAATAGTATTTTATATTTCTAGCTACTTTAAAATTTACAAAGCATTTTTTACATCTATTATACTCCATTGCTTCATGAGTGAGGTGCTATTACTTTGTTTCACAGATCAAGAAACGCAGGCTCAAGGACATACACAGTGTCACGGCTACTGATTTGTGGAGGGAGATCAAATCCGATTTCCTAATGTGAGGCTCAGTGCCATTTGGCAGTGGCTGTGCCCTGATTGCCTTTGTATCTGGATGCCGATTTTCCTATTATCCCTCCACTGTTAATCAGAATTGTATTCTTGCCAGGTAAGGATTATGTGTATAGCAAGTACACAACATTCGACAACAGCACCGATTCTCAGAATTAACAGGTTAATTTACTAACTGAAAACAGCTACATGTTCAGGAGTTCGTCTTCTGGCATAAGCTTTACCTCTTGTCACTTCCTTTCCATTGGCTTTAGTAATCCTTAGATAGCACCAGGGCAGCTCCCTGGGCAGTAGGATTTGGAGTGTTTCAGCAGTGTCTCTGAGGGTAAGTAACTGCTCCTATGGCACTGATAATAGCTGAAACTATGGCAGACTATGTCATTCAAGAGTTGGTCTTTATCCTAGTCTAAGGATGGAGCCAGCACATACATAATAGTTTTCTGTCTAATCTTACAACCACTCTGGAAATCAATCTGGCGCTTTCTCAGAAAAGTGGGAATAACTCTTCCTCAAGACCCAGCTATACCACTCCTGGGCATATAACCAAAAGATGTTCTACCATAAAAGAAGGATATTTGCTCAATATGTTCATAGCATCGTTATTTGTAATAGCCAAAATCTGGAAAAAAACTAGATGTCCTTCAATCGAAGAATGGATAAAGAAATGGTGGTGCATTTACACAATAGAATACTACTCAGCTATTAAAAACAAGGTAACCTTGAAATTTGCAGGCAAATGGATGGAATTAGAAAAGATCATCATGAGCGAGGTAACCCAGGCCCAGGAAGACACACATGATATATACTCACTTATAACTGGATATTAGCCAAATAATACAGGATAACCACACTACAATACACAGACCTAAAGAAACTAAATAACGAGGAAGACCCTAGGGAGAATGATTAATTTTCATTCAGAAGGGCAAATAGAATAGACACTGAAAGCAGTTGAAGAGAAGGAACAGGAAGGGAGCCTACCATCAAGGTCCGCTGAAAGACACCACCCAGCAGGAGATCCAAGTAGATGCTGAGACACACAACCAACCTCCGGAGTGGAGCACAGGGAGTCTGATGGAAAAGTTGGAGAAATAGAGGTACCTGGATGGGGTCAGGAGCTCCACAAGGAGACCAATGGAGCCAACAAGTCTGGGTGGAGGAGGGGGTTGCTGCAGAGACTGATGCAGTAACCAAGGACCATGCATGGTAAGGACCTAGACGCTCTGCTCAGGTGTTGTAGATAGGGAGCATAGTCTCCTTGTGGGTCCCATAATATGAAGGAACTTCTGCCTGGTGGGGCGGCCTTGCCAGGCCACAGAGGAAGAGGAGGCAGTCCAGATGAGACTTGATAGGCTGAGGTCAGATGTTAAGGGGGGAGAGCTGCCTGTTTCTGAGGACCAGGGGAGGAAGGGAGAGGGCTTAAGAAAGGGAGGGTGGGATTGAGAGGCAATGAGAGGGGCTACAATGGGGATATAAAATGAACAAATTAAAAAAAAAAACAGACTCTTTTCTCATACAGTACATTCCAACTACAGTTTTCTCTCACCCAAGTCCTTATAGCTCACTCCCAACACTCCTCATGCCCAGATCTGCTCCCCCTCAGTATCCCTTCAGAAAAGAGCAGGCCTCAAGAGACAACACCAAATATGACAAAGCAAAATATAATAAGGCAAACGCCCTCAAGATGATGTCAGACAAGGAAACCGGGCCGTAGGAAAAGAGTCCCAGGAGCAGGCAGAAGAGTCAGAGGCACATCCGCTCCACTTGTGACAGTGTTCTTGAGTGAACGACAATTACTCTGTTGTGTTTGTTTTGTAGATCATGATATTGCATGGGGTTTTGAAGATGCTGCCCATTAGTAAATATATTGATGACTATAAACAAACCAAAGACATAAGATACCAATAAATGTCAGTAGACATTAAAAGGGAAAGACAAGGTACAAGTAAAAATGTGTAATGTCTAACATTTTATCAGTAGCATGTGCCTCTGTCACCCTTCAGAGGCTTTTGATTAAGGACAATGTAATGGACCATTGACTTCCTCTTGAGTGCTGTTGAGACTCTCCTAGTGGAAGGATATTTTTAGGCAACACTCAGATTCAGAAAAAGGTGTTGGGTGATGATATGACCTTCCTCAAGCACTGCGGTGTCCATCTGAAAAAACAGTGACATGGAAGGAAAGGGTAGACACGCACACCGTGCTCTTCAGTTGTGGCGTGAGCTTGCGGGTCTCCACTCATTTGGGTGTTTTGCCAACATTTACTTCTTGGCTAAGTCGGAGCATCTTTAAATTCAGCATTGATTCCTAAATTTATGAATGAAAGTAAACTTTCCTGCTCGTATAGTGTTTGCAGAATGATCCAGCCAACATTAACCAAGTGGAGAAAGGGGAGCCCTTTATGGGGCCAAGGACAGTGCCAGAAGGGCCAGTACTGCCCTGGACCCTGGGCAGCTGGGAGCCAACACCTGGAGTGACAAGGATAAACTTAAGCACCTACCTGGTGCTAGGTTGGCTACACCAGGAATCCAGCAAGCCACACCATTCCTCACTGCACCACCTCTTCCTTCTAAGTGCTAGAGGACAAGAGTCAGAAAAGTCAAGCAGGTAGGCATTGAACCCTGGAGGTGGCTGCCTGGGAGGCCCAAGCCAGGCAGATAATTGCCAATCTTTCCTTAAATAGATGTTACCTAGTGTGTTGTCATCTGACACAGTTTAAAATGTTTAATAGTAACAAAGTCACAAATGAATTCAGTTAATTTCTCTAGAGAGTTCTACACAATATTCAACAGACCCTTAAGTAGCTAAAACGATGATTTTGGGGATTAATTTGGTAATAAGAGTCACAGACTCAAAATAAAGATGGTCCTGCTGTTCTTGGATGGGAAACCTCTCTGTCTTCTGTGGTGTGATAGCCAGAGTCTCTGCTCTATGCTCTTAGAGCAGTTGCCCTCACTTATTTCTAGAGTAACAGCCTCAAGGTCCTGGTGCCATCACCAGCAAGGGTGCTGATTTGACTCCCCCATCCCAAGACTTTGCCTGTATTTCTTGCTTTCATATGATTTGAGTGAGTTGTCCTCATTTTTCTTACTTTCCAAGCCCATTCTTCATCAGCTCTGTGCATGCCAATCAACTGGGGAACATTTTTAGGAGTGAGGACTCCTATGCTTCGTAAGTGTGTAGTTTAGCAGTGTAGGGTGGGCACATGAAGCTAAATTACAGCACACTCTAGGCAGGTGCAGGCAGAGTCCTCGCTGACCTGAAACTACTGTTCAGACACTAGGACTCAAATATAAATTAGTACTTTACTGAGAATTGTTGAAAGTGGAGAGGATTGATGAGTGACTCACCAGAAGTGTGATTCCCAATTCCTTCCTTCCTTCAGCAACCCACCCACAGACATTAAGATCTACACTGTGAGCACTGGAGAGACAATGTTTGAGGAGGGCAGTGAGGCAGAAAACTTACATCTATATTTTCTTTTTTTTCGTTTGTTTGTTTGTTTGTTTAATCACTTTACAATCTTATCCCAGCCCCCTTTCCCCTCTCCTCCCAGTGCCACCCAAATGCCTCTCCCCCATTCTCCCCTCTCTCTTCTCAGAGAAGAAGAGGCCCCCAACAAGTTTGAACCTACCATAGCTGCTCAAGTCCCAGAAGAACTAAGCACTTCTCTCCCACCAGGGCCTGACAAGGCAGCCCAGCTAGGTGAAAGGGATGCAAAGGCAAGCAACAGAGGTGGAGGCAGCCCCTACACAGCTCGGCCTGAGACCTGCCAATACCAGAAACTAAAGATTTGTGTAAGAACACAAATAAGAAAAACCAGGGCAGCACGGCACTGCCAGAACCCACTATCATACTACAACAGGCCGAGGGCACCTTTACACAGCTGAAGCACAAGAAAATAAACTTAAGTCCAATATTGTGAAGATTATAGAGGCCTTCAAAAAAGAAATGAATAAACCCATTAAAGAAATACAGGAAAATACAATCAAACAAGTAGAGGCTTTTAAAGAAGAAAGGAATAAATTCCTAAGCACACACAGGAAAATGTGATTAAACAGGTGAAGGAAATGAAAAAAAATGTTCAGGAACTGGAAATGGAAGTAAAGCAATAAAGAAAACGCAGAGGGATCCTAGAGATGGAAAACCTAGGGGGGAATAGGAACAGACACAGGCATCACCAGCAATAAAGAAAACACAGAGGGATCCTAGAGATGGAAAACCTAGGGGAGAGAACAGAAACAGACACAGGCATCACCAACACAATTCAAGAGAAAGAAGCCTACAGAACACCAATTAATTGGACCAGAAAAGAATACCCTCCCACCACATAATAATCAAAACACTAAACGTACAGGGTAAAGAGAGAATATTAAAAGCTGCAATGGAAAAAGGCCAAGTAATTTACAAAGGCAGACCTATCAGAATTACACCTGACTTCTCAACAGAGACTCCAAAAGCTAGAAGGGACTGGACAGATGTCTTGCAGCCTCTAAGAGACCACAGATGCCAGCCCAGACTACTATACCTAGCAACACTCTTAATCACCAGAGATGGAGAAAAGAAGATATTCCAAGACAAAACCAAATTTAAACAAAATCTAACCACAAATACAGGACTACAGAAAATACTAGAAGGAAAACTCCAAACCAAGAGGGTTAACTACATCCAAAAAACACAAGCAATAAATAATTCTACACAAGCAAAAACGAAAGAAAGGAAGTACACACACACACACACACACACACACACACACACACACCACCACCACCACCACCACCACCACCACCACCACCACCACCACCACCACCACCACCAAAATAATAGGAATGAACAATTATTGGTCATTAGTATCTCTCAACATCAATGGCTCAATTCCCCAATAAGAGGATACAGGCTGACAGTATGGATGCAAGAACAGGACCCATCATTCTGTCACATACAAAAAACACACCTCAGCGACAAAGATAAACATCACCTCAGAGTCAAGGGCTGGAAAAAGGTTTTCCAAGCAAATGGACCCAGGAAGCAAGCTGACATAGCCATTCTAATGTCTAGTAAAACATTGGTAAGTGGTTTCAGTACAAAGAATCAACGAAACTAGGATCTGGTTCTTTGAGAAAATCAACAAGATAAACAAACCATTAGCCAAACTAACCAAAAGGCAGAGACAGTATCCAAATTCGCAAAATCAGAAATGAAAAGGGGGCACATAACAACAGACACTGAGGAAATCCAAAGAATTACTAGGTCTTACCTCAAAAACTCATACTCCACAACAGTGGAAAATATTAAGTGGATGATTAAAGCTTAAAAAAAGGTTGTTTTAATATAAACAAATCCTCTTAAATCTGGAGATACCCCTTATATCCTTCTTGGTAACCTCTAAAATTTATATTCTAAGCTTATATAATTATAAAATATATGAAATACATATTTTACAGATTCTTTTCAGTCTTAACAAAAAACTTGTTTATCTCTTAAAAGGTGTCTGTCTGGTTTCCATGAAAGTTCAGATTAAAATGCTTTGACCGAGTCACCAGTGACAGGCTTGTACATTCCCTCTGCCTAAAACTCCCTTAGGAATCTTCTCCTTCCTGCCATAGAAAATGTTTGTACATGAAAAAACAATTAAAATTTGTGACCATGAGAATGTAGATGCTAACATTCATTGTGAATTAAAGCCTCAGTATACTTAAATAACACACAATCTAAACCACATAAATACTTCCACATTCAAATAAACATAAACGTTTATTCTAAACATGCATCTATTGTTCTGACAGTTGGGCTATTTCTGTTCAATAAACATATGCCTCTGAATATTACTTATTGCTAGAAGGAGACAATGACAGCATCAATCTATTCTATTTCTTTTTTGTGCATGTAAGATCTGAGAAGATGCATTTCCATAAATAAGTAGATAGGAGTGGAGCATTGGTTTAGCCAAGCACTCAAACATTTGAACTCCTTCCAAGTTACATGCCCACAATCACATCACTATCTATCATCAAAATTATTTTTAATGATCTACCAGCTGTCAGCTCAATTAGGACTTCTTTCAATGTTATTAAAGACAAAGAATTGAAACCAATTTCAGAATCATTATTCAGTTATTAGAGTCGTTTTCTTTCTCAGCACAGTTCCAATATTTTGAGCTGTACTACTGTTTGCAGCTAGAGGCTTTTCCATTTGCTGTCAAAGTCCATAGTAAAATGGTCAAGTGAACGGCAGGCTCTGTTCTCCCCGATTTTCTTTAAGCATGACAAAGACAGGAGAAGCCAGCATGAGTGTTCTAAGGAAAGAATTTTAAGTTTAGATTATAGAAGTTGTTTTTTTCAAAATTACTTACCCGCCCATGGCACACACATTCCATTTTGAATTATGCTTGTCTGAGTTTAGCTCCTTAGAAGATAATTACTCAACACTATACGAATGCAAGTTTTTCCACAGTGAAACACAGGTCCCTTTCTGAGGCTCCTCAGCACACAATGTTGGAGGCCTTGCTGTTGGAAAGCAGAGCCTATACTTCCCTGCTTTGGACTTGGGTGTGGGCTGTGTCTGTGAAGATGTGATGTCATGTGACTGGCTTATGAGGCTGCGTCATTAAAGGACAGTTTTGTCGAGTTTGGAAGGCACACTGCATGAAAGCCAGTTTGCAAAGAAAGGATGCGGACGGATCGAGTGACTGTCTCCTTTGAGACCCAACACAACAGGGGCCTCAACAACGTGTCGTGAATCTCCACAGCCTTCTGAATGGATCTGAGCCAGGGCCTCAGAACTAAAGTAGATGATCATAAAATGACCAGACTGTAAGATACTACATTTTAGCATGTTTTATTGTTTAATTATAACAAAGACTAGACTTAACAGAATAAACAGTAACCAAAATAATTCAGTATCAACTATATTCAAATTTATATTTTGAACATCATATAAATTGTGAGGTACAGTTGTAATCCATGGGAGCACATTGGCTGGTTGTTCATTTCTAAAGAAACTACAGCTTGTTCTTAACCAATTTCAGTTTATTATTGTCATTATTTGTTTTTTCAATTGAAAATCCCTGATCATTCTATTTTTACCAATAAAGATTCAGGAGCCAGGTGCTGTGGTGAAAAACCAGCTAGCTCAGAGAGGCAGAGAAAGCACCCAGGTGAACTTCCTGTTCCACTGATGTCCCAATGGAAGGCCCAAAGGCTCACTAGTTCAGCTGACAGCCCAGAAGAAAAGGCCAAAGGCTTGCTAGCTCTGTGATCACATGGTGGGGGAGGAGGACCCCTTCCTTCTGTCACAGGTCTAGGGGAGGAGAATAGGGTGAGAGAGGGAGGGAGGGGGGAAGGGGACAATTCAAGGGAGGGGATAACAATCAGGATGTAGTCTGAATAAATTTAAAAAAAAAAAAAAAAAAAAAGACTTGCTAGCTCAAAGCCCCAAAAGCCAAAGGCCAAGGAGCTAAGATCCAAGCTAAAACCCCAAGCTAAAGAAGTGCCAAAGACCAAAGACCCTTTCTACTTCTCCAGGCTGTCTTAAATGCCCCTCCTACTCTTTAATCCCGGTCAGCTGGTTTCTTGCTCTGCCTCTTGACCCAGGATTAACTTTATTAAACCCTGTGTACAGATAGCTCTCGGATTACAGGTGTGTGTAAGGCTGGCTGGACCACACCTTAATTACTTGTCTACAATAAACAGAAAGTTCTTGAACTAAAGGTGTGTTAGGACTCAACCACAAGAAACAGGGATTTACAGTTCAATATCAGGATCACAATGGGACCAAAAACAGGTTTTTACAGTTCACAATCTCAGGGATCACATTGAGGTCAGATATCCTGCAACAGTTATTTTATTGATTCTGGGAATGTAATCTCGGTCATCACACATGGTAGATAGAACTTCTGTCATGGAGTCACACCTCCATATCCTCCACTTACATTAAAAAGGGCCTCGAACCTGTATAGAATTATCTAAGCTTCTTATGTTTAATGTCGTTTACCTTTTATTTTAATTTTTTAAAGCAATACTTGTGCTTTATTTTGGAAGCCAAATAGTTCTTGAAGTAAGCAGGTGAAAAAAAGATAGCAGCCCTAGTAGTACCCTCTCCCCAACACTGTTCCCAGTGGTTTTAGCCTCATGTCAGTATGGACTCTCTGTTTCTGACATGGTTAGTACGTGTTCAGTGGGGTTTTGTTGTTTTAGTTGTAAAGTTTAGACACTACCTTTGAGCTACAGTGAAACTCTGCATGTTTGGGAATCCCCTGGACTACCTTGACCAGCCACTAAAAGTGTATTTCTCTTGACTGGTTCTGGGGTTTTCATTAGATGGTCAATAGTTCTTGGAAGGGAGCACCATAAACCCAGGGGCATAACTTTATCAAAATACATTTACACGCATTTATGTGTAGTATATGTAGTTTTAGGTAAATAAAAACAATATGACTCCTTATGGCTGTTTTTTTTTTCAAACATCCTTCAGTATTATTTTTCTCTCCTTCCTCTCCTATACTGGCCCCCTGCCCCCTTCTTAGTTAAAAGTCCCCCCCTTCCCCCTTCTTAGTTAAAAGTCCCTCCTTCCCCATTTTCTTCTTCATATCACTTAACTCCTGTTATTCCTTCTTTTCCATTCTCCCCATCGTCCCTTTTACTTTCCTGGTTTTCTTCCAGGTTGTGTCCTCACATGGGAAGATTGGAGCTAGGAGCCACAGATGAGAGAGAACTCCCACACTTGTCTTTCTGGGTCTCGGTGTCCTCGCTCAATATGGAGTTTTCTAGTTCCATCCATTTATCTTCATAGTGTTTCATAGTGGCTGCCCAAGCTTGTAATCCTATTAACAGCGACTGAGGGTTCTATTATCCCAGCATCCTCATCGTCACTTGTTGTTGGTTGTTTTGTTGTTGATTTTAGGCATTTAAATTAATCTTAAAATTGTTTTGATTGCATTTCCCCAATTTTTAAAATGGGTCAATTTTGACTCTTTGTTTCTTTATATATTTTGGTTATTAACCCTCTGTTAGATTATGTATAGCAGGCATAGATTCTCTCCCGTCCCGTGGGATTTCTCTTCACCCTGTTGATTGTTCCTCCAGCTGTGCAAAAGATTTTTAGTTTATGAAGTCCCATTCGTCAATTGTCGGCCTTAATTCCTGGGCAAATGGAGTCCTAGTCAGGTCTTTTCCTACATTTATTTCTTATAGGGCACTGCCTATATTTTTTCTAAAGGTTTCAGGTTTTACACTTAGATCGCCGATTAATTTAGAGTTAGTTTTTGTTCAAGGTGATTGATACTAGTCAAATTTAATTAATTCTACTTTCACAACTTAATTAAAATGTAGCTGGTGAGAGAGTTTTACATTAGAAATGCATACCTTTGGAATCTAGAAAGCCTTATCTCTTTTATTCAATTTTTTAAATTAATTATTTTTTTACATCCTGACCACAGTTTTCCTCTCCTCCTCTCCTCCCAGTCCCTCCCTACCACCTTCTCTCTTCCTTTTCCACCCCTCCTCTTGTTCTCTTCAGCAAAGGGCAGGCCTCTCAAGGACATTAACCAGCCATGACACATCAAGTTGCAGTAAGACTGGGTACCTCCTCCCCGCTTAGAAAGCCTTGTCTCAGCTTTGTCTGTCAGCGCTACACACCCAGAGCCTAGGTTAAGGAACTGTGGACCTTGGCCGAGGCTGAGGGACACTAAGGGTGGCAACATTCCTTAAGCAGGTAGTTCTGAGCTGTAGAAGAAAGCTAGCTACCCATGAAGCTTTGAGGGAGCTAACAAGTACCATTCCTTCATGGTTCCGGCTTGCTTCCCTGTCCTGACTTCCCCGGAAGTGTAACCTTCCCTAATGTAAGCTGCTTTTCTTCATGGCGTTTGTCACAGCAACAAAATAAAACCAGGACACCCAGCTTTGCCCATTTCCTCTTGCAGTTGTTTACTCTGATGCTATCTTGGACGTTTGATGATTGGTTTCTATTTATGGAACTTTTTTGTGTCTTATCCTCCGTGTTTTGAAGTTTCACAAGGAGCTTTGATGTTGGTCTTTTAATTAGGTACTGTATTAGACTGCAGTAGTAAACTTTCAGTATGAAAAGGTATTTTTTATTGTTTCTGAAAATACTTATTTTTGTTTAAATGTAACTTTTTTTCTTTCTAGTAAACTTCCATTGGATGTTGAGCCTCCAACAATAATTACCAATTGCCTGATTAAAAAATATAGTTATTTTCTACTTTCCATCCCCTTTCTGTTACATTTTCAGAAGATCCTTAATTTATCACCTACATTTTTATTGAATATTTTCAATTATTTAAATAATTCCGTAGATATTTTTTTCCAAAATGTTTTCCTCCTCCTTGTGTTCTTTAAAAATCATTCTGTTTTCAATGCCATGGATACACTTGTTTCTCTTATCCCCCTAAAAATATTTATATTTTAGAGAATTTCTGATTACCTTGTTTGCTCTGATTTTTTTCATTCTTATTCTTTATTCTGATTTTCCTATTTAAATCTAGAAACTTATTCTTCATATCTCTTCATGATTAGCCATTTAAACCTGTTTTAGGTAGAAAGATGAATTAAAATGTGTAGCTCTCTGTGCTCTGGCTTGTGGATGACTGCAGAGCCATCTGTTTCTGGGGCTATTTCCTCTTAGGCCACTAACTCTTTCTGTTGGAGACTCTTCCACATTTCCTGGAGGGCAGAACCCAGCTCTGTTCAGCCTGACAACGTGGGTGTGCCAGTGCAGAGTATGAAATGCCTCTCGACACTTCCGGGACAGGCTTCTTTCCTAAAGCCAGCCACGCTGTTGTTGTGGGGTGTGGAGTCTCAGGCTCCTCTCTGGCAAATGGCACCGGCTGGTGGTGTGACTGGACAGCACACACAGGGAGCAGGTCTTCTGAGGCACACACTGTGCTGCCGCACAGCCACCCAGCTCCGGGCCTTTCTGAGGTGGCTTGGGTGTTCTCCACTTGAGCGCTTGGTTGCGGCTTCCCACAGTGTCGGTGCCTCTTGTCTCCGATCTCCACTGCCTCATCCCCTCGCCTGTCCTTTGCTTGACTCTGCACATTGCTCATTCTTATGCTTATGCTCATGGCATTCCAGGATTACATGTGTTCAATCATGTTTAACACATCCGGAAACCTTTCAGTGTGTGCTGTTCCGTGAATTGTATCTCCGGAAATTACTTTTTCAATCATAAGATTTTGAAGTGGTCAGCGGGTATATGAAGAATTGACAGAAACATCCATCTTTATTCTTGTGTCGTGATTCTCGAATCTTAGGGAATGGTTGGGGAGATGACTCAGTAATCAAGAGAGTTACCGCTCTTCCAGAGGACCTGAGTTCAGTTCCCAGCTCCCACACTGAGTAGCTGACACCCCCTCTAACTCCAGCTCCGAGGGGGGGGGCAGTGCCTTCCTCCAGGCTTCGCAGGCACACCCACACCCACTCACACACACCCACACACACACACACCCGCATCTACTCCCCCTGACACAAACTCACACCCACCCACACCGACACCCACTCCCCCCCACTTACACACTCACACACACACAAATCTTTAACAAAGAGAAAGTAGTAGTGGATTAGTGTCTGATGAGGAAAACAGGAAAGCATTTAAAGAGTTGTGGTGGCACACTAGACCTGAAGGGCAAAGGGCACCATTCGCTTTAGCTTCTCTGCTCACACAGGTCCGCCGGGCCAGTCAGGACTGTGCTGCACAGCGCTTCCTCTCCCACAGCTCTCACATTCCTTCCTAGGAAAGCGGATCCAACACCGACACAGAGATGCACAGCATGTCCTGCTCTGGGGCTCTCTCTGCTGCTGCTGGAGACAGAGCCCAGAGCCTCAGGAGCAGGACGCACCAGGTTGCTTTCCCCATGAAGTCAGCTGACCAAGGAGAAACTGCAGCTTGATGGTGCCTCTGCACACTACCTGAAGCAGAGCACATGTGCAAATGCATGTGCGTGCCCACACCCACACCCACACTCATACACACTCACGCTAACTCACACACTCAGCCACACAGTCGCAATCACACATACTGCTGTACCTCACACACTCATATACTTACAGATACACACTCATACACATTCACACTTATGCATACACTCACACAAAACATTCCTATATACACACTCACTCACACTCACACATTCACACACACACAACTCACATATACACATGCACTTACCTTACTCTACACATACACTCACACACATCCACACACACTTAATGCACACTCTCACACACTGGAATGGAGCCATGCTACCTGAGAGGGACCTGCAAACTGCATTTTCTATCATCTTTTATATCATTTATAAGGCACGTTCACACACATTCACACACACAAAGACACACTAACACACACTGACGCCCATACTACCATACACACTCTGCCCTGCCCCCCACGGCACAGCCCCATGGGAAGCAGCTGGCACGGAAGCCTGTAGGAAGCCGTCAGTGCGCAGGCTCCTGCTGGCCACACTGTGATAGAGGAGGTTCTAGGAGGCTGAGGACGCTTCAGGGAGCCAAATGACACCTCACCAAGCAGAGGTCTTAAAGGAAAAAGGCAGCAACCGGCTTGTGAGGCTTACTTCCCACAGAGGCACGTGTCTACGTGGCAGTTCTTCCAAGTGAGACACATCTCTAAACATGTTGTATTTAGTTGGTTTTTTTTGTTTGTTTTTTGTTTTTTTTTTTTTTAATATAGTAAGGGAGACTTTGGGAGTAAAGTCTGAATTGTGTGTATCACGTAGGTTTGATTCTTTTCCAACTGTGGAGAAAATGCTACTGGTGATGATATTTCATTGATTATGTTAGCATTCACAACACTTTTCTCATACAGGCTGTTTTTATTGACGTTTGCAGGAGTTAGAGCAAGTGTATCGATTTAATAGGTTGTTAAACCAGACTCAGGCCTAGGCTGTCAGAATACCCCGGGTGCTCCTCCTGCCCCAGGGCATGCTTTCCCTCTGGCCTTCTTTTTGTTTATTTGAGGCAGGGTTTCAGTACCCCAGCTGATCTTGAACACAGATTCTTCTGCCTCCGCTTCCTGAGTTCCGGGATTATACACACCATGGTGACCACTCTATACCTTCCCTTCTCATACTTGCTTATTAAAGTAAATATGATCTTTTTTCAGATGAATCTATGTTTTTGTTTTTGAGACAGGGTTTCTCTGTGTAACCTTGGCTGTCCTGGACTCACTTTGTAGACTGGCCTCGAACTTACAGCAATCCACCTGCCTCTGCCTCCTGAGTGCTGGGATTAAAGGTGTGCGCCACCATGCTGGACCTGAATTTATGTTTTTATTACTCAAAGAGATGGTAAATAAAATCCTGTTTGACTATCTTAGAAAACAAGACTGTCTGTGTGGGTCCCCTGCAGTCCTCCCTGAGGGAACCTAGTCCACCACCTTTTGGTGAGAGGCTTGTGCTTTGAAAAGACAAAGGAGTACTCACTTTTATTTATTTTACATAATTTTGAGATTATAATCGGATTAATTTTTCTCTTTCCTCCATTCAATCTCATATCCCCCCCTTCCCCCCCCCCCCGCCCCCGCCACACACACACTCCCTTTCAATTTCAGGACTCCCTTTGACTGGCCGTTTCACTCCCATTTCTTACTCCTATGGCTTCTGGGCCCCACAGACAGCCTCTTTAATCCTTATTGAAGCCAAGGCATCTGACCAGGGAATGAGGCCACGTGTGTGTGCCTTCACCTCTTTCCACACTCTACTGTGACCCAGTTCAGAAACAAGAGGCAAGAGGCTGACCAGAGGCTGGGCTCAGGAATCTTCTAGGAAACCCTGCTGGCCACCAATGCAGTGGTGCCTATGGACAGTTGGAAAGGCCAGGCTTCCACGGTTCCGGTGTCAACAGAGAACAGTCCTTCCTTCCCCTCACCATCTAGAGAATGTCCCCACTTAGAAATGGCTGTCTTTTCATCACTACGATGTGCTCTGCCTGTTCTGTGGCTTCACCTTGCTTGTTCTAGTGTCTTCTGGCCAGGTGTGCTCACTGTGCAGCATATTCTGTATTCCCAGGAGCCACTGCGTCAGGTCTCAGGACAGCCTGGTGATGAAGTTGCCAGGTACGTGGAAGATACCTCTGGGGATCACTGTGAGACTCACCAACGTCATTTTGAAAAATGAAAACTGCCTTCAGGTCCTTGTTTTGAAAAGGTTTCTTAATACTTTCCATTTTGGAAAAAAAATTGGTTTACTGTTTTTAATGCATCTTGATGGGACTTAAATACCCTCCTTGCCCTCACATCAGAAGCATCCCAGGAAATGATTTCTGAGTTGACAGGGTATCCAACCAAGAGGCACTTAATTTGGAGACACTCAGGCCAGGCATTGAGGCAGAGTGACAGGCTGCATGCTTGGAAGGTTCTCTCCAATGATTAGGCCGGTCTCCTAGGCAGCTTTCCAGAACAAAGTAACAAGGGAAGCGGAGGGATTGTATGTTCTCATAGTATGCTATGCTGCAGCCTCATTCACCCATTCACCTGCTCTGTAAGGGACACATGTTATTATCTGTAGCTCATAGGCCAGATAACCGAGGCTCCGTGGGCTTAGGGAACCTGTCCGCCTCCCCTCATGCTGGTCCTGGCAGAGGTACAATGAAAATACGCTGTACTTGACTTTCTGGGCCAGCTTATATCCTTGGTCACCAATCAGCACTGCCCTCTGAAGACTGAGAAGTGTCCTGGGGAGGAAAGGGGTGTTAAGAGGAAGGATGGCCTTTGTTTCAGACACATTTTGGGAAACCTGAGTTTGTGCATTGCGAGTGGACTCACAGCTTTTGGAAGTTTGCTTCACACTCTGCGTTCCTGTATGGAGGGTTAAGAACCCTGATGTTAATTCTCTGCTGGGAAGAATCACACACACACACACACACACACACACACACACACACACACACACACACACACACGCATGCATGCATGCGTGTGTGTGTGATTGACTTGTTATTGGAAACAAATTTAGAACTGTTGTAATGAATAATGACAGGTTGTTTTGAAAGGGGTGAGAACCCAGAAAAGGTGCAGTTCTAACTTTTTTTTTTTTTTTTTTTTTTGCGTGTGTATGATTTCATCTACCATGCCTAGTACATCAGGATTTTTTTGTTTTGTTTTGTTTTGCAATAGTGAATGGAGTTATTTTAACTGAATGCTAATGCGGTGAGTGCTGGGTGAAAAATGCAGCGGAGACATTGTCTTGAGATTCTTTTGTTTTACCACGGGGAGTGATGTGCTCTTTTTTTTTTTTTATTCTTTTTTTTTATTAATTTATTCATATTACATCTCGATTGTTAGCCCTTCCCCTGTTTCCTCCCATTCTTCCCTCCCTCCCATTTCTCCCCTTCTCCCCTCCCCTATGTCCATGACCTAGGGAGACCTCCTCCCCCTATATATGCTCTCAGAATATCAAGTCTCTTCTTGGTAACTAGCTATCCTTCCTCTGAGTGCCACCAGGTCTCCCCATCTGGGGGACATGGTCAGAAAAGGGGCACCAGAGTTCCTGTGAGAGTCAGATCTCACTCTCCACTCAACGGTGGAGAGTATCATGTTCGTCGGCTAGGTCTTGGTAGGGGTTCAAAGCTTACTGCCTATATTCTCCTTGGCTGGTGCCTTAGTTTGAGGAGGACCCCAGGATCCAGATCTGCCTGTCATAAAGTTCTTCTTGTAGGTTTCCAGGACCCTGTGGGTCCTACAATTTCCTCTTTCTTCCATGCTACTCTTGCCTAAAGTCTCAATCGGATATCCTCTCCTCTGTGTGACCAGAAACTGAAAGAGAAGTAGGAAAAGCAAGGGCTGCAGAGGAGGTGGAAGGGCTTCCCGGCGTTTCTGAGACTATTAAAGGAAATGAAGCAAGAGAGAAGTGGATCAGGCGCCTAAGCTGACGGAAAACCACGCAAAGAAAGCCTGCAGGGGGACTAACAGTGATGGAATCTGGGCAGGGCTATTTACTGCCATAAGCAACTTTTCCTGTTTTTTCCACCTTGGCTTCCCATTCACTGTATTTCTCTTTCACTTTTCAGTCCTGTGGGACCTCCGTAGGTGCAGCTAAGGAAGCGTGGGTATAAGACACATCTTATTTGAGTTCAGTGGAGGCACATCTGTGTATTTCTCATGATCCCTGCCGCGTGTTTAAGTTAATACCTCCTCACTGTGCCACAGCAACACTTCCAGGCACAGTCATATGTCTAACACAATTAGTGCAATTACTCACTGGGAAACGGCCAAAGCGATGCAAGGGTGTGAAATGAGTACGTCTTCAGGCACTGAGCATTAAAGGTGCCGGTGTAAGCTATACTCATATTTATAAAACTGTGACTGGCTTCCTCAATTCCTATCACTTTGTACCCTCACCTATCTGGCTCATACTTAATAACAATGCACAATACAAGTTTATTATATGCTTGCATTTTGGGGTAGATATGGATTTAAATGAAATGGAATCTGCTAGAATGGCTGTCGACCACCTTGACTCCAATTCAAGGCTAGAGACATCAGTTAGAACAGGAGTGGCAGAGCTTTGCAGGTGCACAGCTGGGACTTAGTTTTCATCTGTGGAAGGCTGCCTGCACCTGCACCTGAGACTGGCCAGTGATGCAGTGTTGTGAGGAGGTGAGTTTTCAGTTCTGAGAAACTCTGATTTGAGCAGTGACCCATGTACAAGAATACTCTCACAAGGAAGCCAGGACAGGGACAGCAGCCTGGTAAAATGCAGAGATGGGAGACCAAGGAAGAGAGCAGGAAGCATAGTCCACATTCCCATGCACTTCTGCCCAAATTTCCACATCCCACTGAAGGCAGAGAAGCCTTCCAAAATCACATGAAACTCCATCACCAAAGCCTCACCTGGTGCTATAAGGGATTCCTCCCTGTGGAAATGTGGGCTGGTCCCCATTGATGCAAGACCCAGCATGCAGCACCTTGGCCCTTATACCCTAGGCTTCAGGCTTTCCTATACAGACCTGGGCTCCCTTGAGCTACACCAACCCTCACTGACCCAGGTTAGATCCTCCGTAGGCCAGGAACGTCCCTGTGATTCACCCTTGAGGACCTGGTAACCAAGTCCCAGGCTATAGCCATCCTTTATGGCTCCAAATTCCGGTGGATTTCAGGCTGAGTTGCTCTGGGAGGTGCTGCAACAATAGCTTAGTAGAAATGCAACACATAAAAGATGTAGATTGTTGTTTTGTGAGATGGCTCAGTGGATAAAGCTGCTAGTCACTGAGACTGACGACAGGACTTAGACCCTCGGGCCCTGCATGTATGTGGTGTGTAGCTGACATGCTCTGGGTGGTACATTGTAGGTCTGGAGAAAACTGTTTCCTTTTGCAGTGGAGTAATAACAACATGCATACAATTATGAGGAATGCTACCTGCTATAGAAGTCTATGCAGTCATGTGCAACTCCTGCTTAGAAGTGTGCCTTGAATGAGTGAGAGGAGTTCAAGGTGAGTCAGTGTCCAGAGTTCATACATAACACACTCTCCCAAACTGTAAATGGAGCCTGAATTATTTAGGACCTTGCCAATCCATTTAGTCAGGAAAATTGGATCTCTTCCTGGCACATTTAAAAGAAAAATCCTTACTGAAAGCACGATGTCTTCTTATTTATTTTATTTTATTATAGTATCCTGAGGAATTAAAAGAAAATCTAATTTAGGAAAGCTTTTTCTGTCTCAAGAAAAAAATCAAGCTCTCAGTATGTTGGAAAAGCATCTTTGAAATGTGCTCTCTTTCTGCATTGCAATTTTATCAAAAATATCATGTATTGAGTTTTTATGCATTTCATTTACAGCCTACCCACTCTATAGAAATAACATGACAATATATGTTAAACACAGAGATTTCTTTCTTCCTAGAGATGAATAAGTTATCCTGGAACAGTTGCCAGATTGAGAGAAAAGACCTCAGCTCTGTGTCAGAGCTGTAGTTTTGAAGAAAAGTCATTTTATATCTTATCTTTAGATTTGGTAATTGGTGAATGCTATGATTAAATGGGATATTTCCAAAAATATTCAGGATTCAGATCAGCTTTTCATTTTGTTTTTAACTAGATTTCAGGGCCTAATAATGTCCTGAGGCCTTTCAGTTTACATATCTGTGAGTTCTACAGCGTATGTTGAGGCTGACAGAGGTGTGCTTGTCTTGCTATGTGTAGTTGGAAGGGTGTGGAATACCAGCCAATAACAATATAGTAAAAAGTTACAGTTTGTAATGAGAAACGGGATGTGCTTCCTCCTGCTTGGCTTTTATTTAGAAAGTGGTTGAGCTAAGATGAGCCCATCTGCCTTCCCTCCCCAGGCCTCTCTGTTTAACAGTAGTGAAGCTTTTGCTTATTTCACAGATTCCCCACTTGGTTGCCCACTGGATGAGTTTTGCTGTCATTTTATTATTGCCATGTTTTTCTTTTTCATCTGAAATGTAATGTAATATTTTTGATGATCCATTTCCTAGAGTGCTCTTTTATTGCCCTACCCTTTTCCTCACAAAGCAGAGAATTTCCTTTACCTTTTTTTTCTTTTTTTTTTTAGATTTTACTATAATTGCATCATTTCCCCTACTCCCTTCAAACTCTCTCATATCTCCACTATTTAACCACTCCCCTCATGTCTCTCCGGCTCCTTTTCTTGCCTGACTGGGTGTGCTGGTTGAACTAAGATGAGCACATCTGCCTCCTGTTCCCGGGCTGGCTGGTCTCCCGACAGCAGCGTCTACTCTGGCACTCTTTGCCTCCAGTCACGTGATAGAGCTACAGTGAATGGGCAGCCACACACTCTGCCTTCTAACTTCTCTCCCAGAAACGGTCACACAAATGGCTCCCACCTCTGTGTTGTTTCCTTAGTTCCTCCTCAATCCAACCTGTTTTGTCAGTTCATCCCTCTCTAAAGGTTTTACAGAAAACACAAGCTGTGAAACAAGATGGATGAATTTCATCAAAGTGAATAAAAATGCTCAGGGAGAGACATCTTTCGTAAGATGGGAAGGTAACCTATTTGAAGAGGACCTGCAGCTAGATTACATTAAGAAGTCTTTCAACTCAATAAGAGAAACACAACCCAACGAGAAAGTGGACAATATATTTCATGACTTTCTTGTCCAGAAAGATCTACCATTGACATTACCAATCCTAAAGAGAATGCATATTAAAATCACGACGAGTCATTAGTGTGGATGAACATACTTGCATTATTATAAAAATGGAAATCACTGAAAGCCCAGAGTGCTCAGATGTGGGGTGACTGGAGTGCTCAGACATTGCTGGTGGGGATGCAGATGGATTAGTTCAGGTTTGGAGAGCAGCTTGGCAGTGTTAATGAATGCCATCCTACTGAGAAGTTCTGTTCCCATTTTTCCACCTAAAAGGAAGAAAAGGCACCCCCAAAGTTCTTACCATTGTTGATGATTGAAGAAAAAGGAGAGAAAGTGATTGGGGAAGAGGATATGGAGGGAGTGGGAGAAGGGAGACAACTGAAGAAAATTATGCAAATAAATTCCCATTACTGCTGAGTGAAAACCCCTCACTACATCCAGGTAACAGCAAGGAAGGGCAGCAGGCCATCATAGAGCTTTCTGCTGGGTCCAAGAAGCCAGGCAGGAACCCGTGCTACGCAGTCTCACTTACATGTCACTTTAGAGAAGGTAAATTTGGAGCAGTTTCTTTATCAGCGGAACTGTGGGGCCAAAAGCACCAGGGAGCTCTGGGGAGATGGAATGTTCTACAACCTGAGTGTGGTCAGGATCACCTGCTTCATACACTTGCCAGAATCAATTCAACTATAGCTTTAAGACCAGTCAGTTCTTTCCCAGGTAAATAGCTCTTCCCTGACGCTGTTTTAATAAGGGGATACTTACCACAGATAATTTGGAAACACTGGAAATACAATGTATAAAAGAGAACTTCACTTTACTGTTGTTTTTTAGAACAGAATAATTACAGACTTCTACAAGAGGTGTGAAGTGGGTCTGTGTAGCCCAGTGGATGCCCACACACCTGTAAGACATGGCTGAAACTCTACCCACCATCTATGATGTGATCATTCGTCCCTCTCTCCTTCCCTCCTTCCTTCCTTCTCTCTCTCTCCTTCCCTTCCACCACCATCCCCCACACCCCAGATAGATTTTAACTGTGCAGCCCTGGCTGTCCTGGAACTTGATTTGTAGACCATAGACCAGGCTAACCTTGAACTTAAGAGATCCACCTGGCTCTGCCTCTTGGAGTGCTTGGATTAAAGGTGTGCACCACTACACCTGACTCCCTGTTTCTCTCTGTAGTCTTGGCCCTATTACTATTAAATGTTACTCATATTCTTTCTTACTTCAGAGATTCCTCTGGGAAATTACTCATTGCTTCAGAAAAATTGTTTTCTCACATGGGTGACATTTTTGCTATTTAAAAAGAGATTTTTTTTTTCTTGTTGTTCAGTTGGTATTTTGAGACAGAGTTTTTCTGTGTAGCCATGGCTAGCCCTTGAAACTGAAGCAAGTCTTCCAGTTCAACCTCCTCTGTGTGGGGACTGCAGGCATGTTCTACCACTCCAGCTCTTAGCTTTCCCTCTGGGTCCGCACACCTCTACTTTCTTCATGTGTTCTCATGTGCAGTCGTTATAAGGTGCTGCTCAGATTGGGCGAGGGCCAATCACTTCTCTAAAAGGCCTGTCTCTGATGACAGCCATGTTTGAGGTGCAGAGGGTATGTCTTCAGTCCTTGGGCGATTTTCTTCCCTAACACACCGTGGCAGATGGCTGTAAAACAGCACAGGTTCCTTCCCTCCCAGGGAAGCACAGCAGCCAGGAGTGGGCCTGTGGGGTCAGCCACGTGGGCTGGTGTTGGCCATGCTGTTGACTAGGTTTGCAACCAAAACAAGGATCTCAGCTTTCATGTTTGGAAACTAGAGGTGCCAATAATAACTGTTACCATGGGTTGCTGACCGGCTCTTGTGGGAAGCGCAAAATACATTCTCAGTAAGAGTGAACTCTAAAAGCTTGCAAGGATTGGTCATGAAATCCTGTAATTTGATGCTCATACATGATAGAGCTCATAAATAAAGATTTGTATTCTGTAGAGCTGTCTCCATTTTTCATCAAATGTCATAATCAGAAAGAAAGATGTATAGTTCAAGATGAATACCACAGCTACTGTTTGTGTCGCTCGCTGTTCACACACTCCCACGCAGCGTACATCTGCCTGGCCATCTGTGCTTCCAAAATAAACCCAGTGGTATTTCAGACACCTAATATTGTTAATAATGAGAGCTCTTTCTTTTGCTTCTGTGATGATAACCCCAAACTTGAGCTTGCCGTTCCAAATCCATCCTCCATGTAGGCCTCGGCTGTCTTATCTGTGTTACAGCCCCATTAATCCTTTATATGCCGCAGCGCCCCTTGCTTGTGGGTTCTAATGGCGGGGGGGGCGGCTGAGAATCTAGTGGCAGAGTTTTTTTCTCAGCCTAGACGCATAGCTCTTCTGAGCTCAGCTGGAGGCCAGCTGAGGAGGGCTGGCCGGACATGCAGAGGGCTGAGACTCACAGTGAGGTGGATGTGGCTTGCCTTCATGTTCTCAAGCAGGGCGGAGGGCCCAGGTTCTCACTTTCCTCTATGGGGACAGAGCTCTTTGCTCTCCATCTCTCTGCTCCGACACCCCAGGCTTGAGAAAGTGCAGGGTAGCAGGCACTTAGCTAAAATAAAACACCAGGAGTCCCAAACTTAAGAGAAATCCAATAGCCAAGCATGCTTGGTCAAAATGACAAAGGGGAGGCAAAGTGCTAGGTTTTAATTCACTGAACCAAAGTTCAAACCAAACTTAAAGATAAAGGGGGAGCAAGGAAAAGGGGCTGCAGCCATCTGCATAATCATCCAGTACATGAGGCTACACTGAGTGAGAGCCCTGTAACAGCCAAGATGGATGTGTCATATACAGGATGGCCCGTATCTGCTATGACACTCCCAAAGATGCTGTTCTCAGAGTGGTGTACCCTGGGTGGTTAAGTGACAGGTGGTGGGCCTCATTCCTCTCCCTTCTGGCCTCTCCTTGGCCTGGCTTATTCTTTTTCTTTAGCTGAGATAGTTCTAGAATACTGGAGCAGCCTAAGGCTCTACTCATGAGGCACTCACATGTTCCTTCTCCAAACCCTTCCCTCACCCCCGTTCTAGGGTGAGGCTCACTCTACGCCATGGTGGATCTTACAGCTTTGTCTCCAGAGCTGAGTTTTTTCCTGAATCAAATGCGCATGTAGCTTGGTTTCCAGGCACCTCTCCGATGCTGAACATGTACAAGGCTGATATCCTTATTAGGTCCCCTGTCCTCCACACGCTGCCTCTCTCTCCTCCATCTCTAGGCTTTGTGGTGAGCTCTGGCCCTCCTCCTTTGGTTTTGATCCCCATAGCTCAGGTGGACTGTCCTGCTCTCTTGTATGTACTGTCTGGCAACAAGTACTCCTGATTCTGTCAGCAAGTGGCTCCCAGTGCTGTGGGCAGCTTGTCTCTCTCCACCAGAGCTTTAGCCAAGCCCATCTGTCAGGTACCTGTAGGTTTTCTGTTTTATTATCCATGAATGATTTTTTTACTTGCTAAATACTATCACTTGACCACTAGAACCAGCTCACATTGGGAACATTCTCTGCAGCTCAAGGTATTCGTCACTGCATCCCATCACTTCTCAAATACACCCTGTGCTGGGAGAGTTATCTCAGGAGCCAGCTCTGCCTTCATGCTAGGAGAGAGTTCTACTCCCTTCTCACCTCAGCAATGGTTCACACGAGTTATATCTTTGAGGACTGAGCTTATTGAGGGTTTGAAAAATAGATGGGTGTACCATTTCCTCATTGAGCCATTGCCTATGCACAAACAGAAGATGGGCTTACTTACGGGACCAGAGCCTTTTTCTTTGAGCTAGTTCCCTCCACTGTGCAATCTCTCCAGGAAGTGCATTAGCTATTTTGTCTATTTCCTCCCTCTGTAACCCTGCAGCAATCCTGAATCAGTCTTTTCCACCCTAACTCACCTTCTGTACCATCCTCCTACAAATGGGAGCAAAGGTCTGTTGTCACTTGATTAATCGAACATCTGATGACTCAGGATGTTTGGCAGGTCATCAGAAAATGACCTCTCAGACGCTATCTTCTTCCTAGTCAGGGTTCCTAAGCTCAAATTCCCATAGCACACATCTCCACAGTGTGTTTTTCTCTTTCGCTGGTGATGTTTCTTTTATTTCTGAAAATCCACAAATTTCATGACTGCCTGACCTTGACATGACTTGTGGATAAAACTGAACTTCCTGACACTAACCTTTGACCATTTGTGTTGGACTGGAACAACTCTGTCCTCCTGGCCAGCAGCCTGGATCCCCTGTCAAACGGATGTGTAACCCTCTCAGGCTCCTTGCACATATGTTTTTGTTATCATTTCAGACTCTCTGGCTTTAGACTCTATGGCGTGAACTTTCTTTGCTAATTTTTGGATGGAGTTTTAGTTCTGAGTGTGTCTTCAGGGATGTTATGTAATCCCCACACAGAATGGAGCCTGGACTCGAGACCCAATCAGTTGCGCAGGCACTCCTGAGAGTCCAAAGGCTCCTCAAAGGAGGCTGGTGAGCAGAACCACAGGCTGCTGCTTCCTTAAGGAATTCCTGGAAAGCCTCTCTCATCTTGCCTTCACTGTGATACCTCTTTGTGTTTTTTAGCCACTGCTGCCTAAGGACACAGCCCCAGACAGAGTGACTGACATAGTTTGGGCTTTCAGAACCCACTTCCACTGGGGAATGTGGGCCCCGTACTAGCCACATCTGCCATAGTGCTGCTGCCCATCTGAGTGTGTTGTGCTTATGGGCACCTGACATTGTTTTCAGAGGGTGCCCTCAGGAGACTGAGTTACTATGCCCAGAATCTCAGAGACCTGGAGATGCCTGGGAACGGCCTTCGTTTCTGGTGGCCCTCAGCCAATGGCTGAACGTCAGTGAGCACCCCAGGCTCAGGACACTGAGGTCTAGGTTGACACACTTTTGTGGAGCTTCACTTGAGGTTAAGTGCATTGGATGCCTTGGCTCAACCTAGTCTTCAGAGATCTCGATCCAAAATATTGCTTAATCTCTATTTCAGTGTGTTTGTTCAATTGCAGGGGGATTAAACACACTCTGACTACATTTAGTCAGCTCAAATGTCACATCAGTCAATCCTGAGTTTTCACCTTTAAGATTCTCTCCAGGTTCTCTGTGGTAGTCATGACGTTTGTGATGTTTTCACATCCCTTGAGGACATCTTGGTGGTTCCAGGTGTCAGGTGTGTCCTAATGGCTTGCCATCCAGGTGCCTGTCTGCATGCTTGCCCTAATCATTATGAATTAATGGTTTACAATGCCTAGTTCCCTTCCCCCTCCTCCTCCTCCTTAGTTTCCTCTTCCTCTTCTTCCTCAGTGTCCTCTTCCTTCCCCCTCTCTGCCATGTTCATCACCATGAACTACTCCAGAAAGAGTACATAGAAAAGAATAATAACTGATTTGTCAAATAAATAACAATACTACAATGTTGTGAGCTGACACGGCTACACCACTTTCATGGTCTCACAGATGGAAACAGCCGAGGCAGAGGAAATACTTGATTTAAAATGGCAGAGCTTAAATATGAGTGTCCAATTCCATGTGAGTTTTCTCATATCACCCATGGTTGCATCACTGGGCCTGGTGTTCAGGGACTTCATGGCTTGTGGAGATCTAAGCTATGAAACCAACCCACAGGCAAGATTGGAGTCATCTGCAGCCTTCATTACTGCTGGGAATGAAAGCTCCTCCTTGAATATGTGCACACCCATCTATCCTTTGCAGAGCAACTGGCCACGCTGAAGCTGTCACAGGATCCCTTCATGGGGGATCATCACACACCAGCTCTGATACCATTTTAGTTTTGGGAAGTACTCTGTGAGGAGGGAGTGTTCCTGAGATGGTGGAAGGAAGAATTGAGAATTTCAGGAAGGTCTGCACTTGTAGGCTGGATCAGCAAAAGCAATGGATAGTTGAAATATCCCACGCTGACGATGTGCTCCACCGAAGTTTGTGATATGGACTATACTCCTAAATTATTGATATTACAGTGAGCAAAGGAGTCTCAGCCTAGTTAGGACGTGTTCACTCTGAGGAGGTCAAGTCCTTATAACACTGCTGTCTTGAAGCATTTAAAGGGCATCTTGGACATCTAAGTGTAGTGGAGGCAGCATGACCTTGTGTCCGTGTGTGTGTGTGTGTGTGTGTGTGTGTGTGTGTGTGTGTGTGAGTGTGTGCAGGAGCTGTGTGAAGAATCTCCTCAGGTATGTTGCCTAGAGGGAGGGAGGGAGGAAAAGATGGAGGGAGGGGTGGTAGACTGACTGGAGCAGCATTGTGGATTAGTTAATATGCTGCACTGACTCTCAGGCACACTAGGGCGGGTCTTTTGTTATCCTGCTTATTTCCCCTGACAGGGGCGAGATGTGACAGTGTGGTAGGGAACAGCACCACTGTTTAGAAGAACACTTACCATTTTAAAACTTTTAACTTGAATTAATGTCATGTAGAGTGTATTTGTTTTAACCTATTGACTCTTAGCACTTAAACACCATTGGCGAGATCCATGCACATGTACATAACCTGGAATCATTTGCAGTTTGCTAATGTGTCTCATCGCAGCATTTTGAATGCTATTGTGAGGTAAACAGGGTAGTATCATCTTATATTCCATTTTGAGATCTTAAAGTTGACATTTACTTTTTGCAAATAAATTCCATAAAAAACCTGGCCAAGTGAGGATGCTTCTGTGTTTTACACACCTACGCTTCTCCACCATGATGGCAAGTGAGGATGCTTCTGTGTCTTACACACCTATGCTTCTCCACCGTGACCAGTCAGGCTTCTTCATCGTGCCTATGTTTCTTTACCACTCACATCTATGCCATTTTAATCTTTTACATAAAACCTCGAACAGTAATTGGGAGGAGTTCTTTCTTCATAATGATATGCCAGGGAAGAAAAGCTGCCTGTGATAGGACACACCTTAAAAGGGAAATGGTAGTTGGCACTTTCAGGGCAGCCTCTGAATAAAACCTCAGGCCTAGTGACAATTGGTTCTAGCTGTCTTACAACCATGTATGGTGTGTCTGCAGTGCCACTGTCCTTAGGATGGACTTTGCCTTGCCTCGCTGCAGTGTGGGTCTCCTCTCTGACACCAAGAGCCGTACTTTCTCCTTCTTCTGACTGGCTAACAACTCCTTCCTGTTGGATACTTTGAGGAGGAGCTGGGAGTGTGTGCAGAGTGTAGTCGTCCCATTCCAGTTAACTCCTCATTGAGGATAGCATCAGTTTAGAAGAGTCTACTCTAAAAGAAAACTTCAATTGTGTTTGAAACAGTGTTGCTTGATCAAAGGAAAATTTATCCTCTCATTGGTGTGTCTCTAGCCTGCTGTCCTTCCGTTATTTAAGTGTTTTTATTTTTTAAACCGATAGAGTAACTGCACTAATTTGACTCACTGTGCTGATGGTGGGTAGCACTATTATTCTGAAGGCCAAAGGATTTTTCCTATATATAGGTAAAATCTAGGTGTGTGTGTGTGTGTGTGTGTGTGTGTGTGTGTGTGTGTGTGTGCATGTTTATGTGTGCTCTTTTGTACATAAGTGAGTGTGTACATTTGCATATACATGCATGTGGAGGTCAGAGGTCAACCCTGGTGGTGTTCCTCAGAGACTTTCTACATTTTGTTTGAGCCAAGTCTTTTCATTGGCCTGGGACCTCACTAGGAAGGCTAGGCTGGACCTCTGCTTGACATCTTGCCATCTTGGGCTTGTGGCACTCACCATTCTGCCAGCTGTCATGTGTGCTATGGGGCTGGAGCTCAGGTCCTCACAATCGAGAGGCACATTATCAACTGAGCCATAGCCCCAGCCTAAAGTTTAGCTTTTATCTGGGGAGTCCTGATTCAGAGATAAGATGGATTCACTCAGTTCAGCAAAGTTCCTACTGTGATCCTGCTGTGATCTGAACTATTTAAGGCACTGAGTAGGTAATGGTAAGCAGAGATGACCAAGTTCAAACTCACACAGCTCATGCTCTGATGGAATGGGGGCCAGGTCTAAGCTCTTATACAGTCATATGCTGATGGGGACCAGGTTCTAATGCACATGCAGTCATGTGTTGAAGGGTGGGGACCAAGTCTAAGCTCATACAGTCCTGTGCTAATGGACTAGGGAACCAAACACAAAGCTTGGTGAGCCAATAAGGAACATGTTAAGGAATAGGTAAGTGCAGGGTTCAAACAGAGGCTTTGAGGGTGCCTAGAATTGGCATTTGCAGTCAGTGTAACAGGATCTGGAGTCACTGAGGGAACATGCCTGCAGGCACATCTGTGCAGGAGATTCTGCAGGTTAAAGATCCCTGACTGCCTGTGGGCACATCTGTGCAGGAGATTCTACAGGCTAAGGATCCCTGACTGACCAGAGAGAACAAAGTGAGCTGAGCACCAGCATCTGAGCTCCTACTTCCTGACTGCAGACATGAGCCACTGGCTGCCTCATGTTCTGCTTCCTGGTCTTCTCTACCATGATGAGTGATGACCTCAAACCATGAGCCACAGTCAACTCTTCCTCCTTCATTTGAAGGATACCGTGACACCCACCAACCAGGGATAGTTGAGCACCATGTGGCAGCCATCGCTCACATGAAACCTTCCTCACTCTCCACTCTCACTACAACTCTAGCAATTGCAACTGGAGCTTTGCTAAGAGATGTATGTGGGAGAGCAGCTGCACGGATATGAATGCAGTCACTAAATGCCCTAACTTCCCTCATCTTCGTTGCAAGTCTTTAGCACTCACACAGCTGTCTTCAGCTGTTAAGAATGTCACCATTTTTGCCTCATACGAGCCCCTTAGATTTTATTAGGGCAAATCAGCTCCATTATAAAAACTATTTCTGTGGTTTGATTTTTCCATCTCCTGTCAATGTGACTATAAAAGCTATTTTCACAAAGCCCATCACTTAAATCCCTGCTTCTGAGGCTCATTCACCCACCATATCCTTAGGTAGCTCATCAAAAGATGCCATGAAGTGACCTGTAAAACAATTAGTGATTCATCAGACTGTTGCCTCACACTTGGAAATCAAAGCCACTTAGAGTCAATTAGTTATGATACATATATATACTGAAGTAATTTTACATTATGCAGAACCTTTCTCAACCTTAGAAAAATATTATAATTTTGTGGGCTTTAATTTTCAAGTGTATTTAAATAAGAAACAAAATGCATTTCAGAAGGTAGTTTATTGCTTGCAGCTGTAGCAGCAAGGCCCACAGCAAAGCCAGTTGAGGAAGTCAGGCTCACATAGATTAAGGAAAGACAGTGTTTGTGCTAAAGAGGGTCAAGAAGCCAGGAGCATGTTGAGTACTAAGAAGGGAGTATGGTCCAGTCTCCTGAGCACAGGGTGAGAAGAAGTCCAGGATAGCCACGCCTTCTGTGTGCATCAGAAGAAAAACACTGAGTTCCAAAGCCAAGATGGAAAGAAAGCACAGAGGGCAGAGCAGGTTAACATGGCTTACCAAGTGTCAGGGGCCCAAGAGCTGAGTGAAATATAACAGCTGAGTTAAATGGCATCTAGTTTTATAGATCTGAAATATTTTAAAATGGAAATGTTCTTAGCCAATGGATCTTATAGGGATGTTCTTTAGCTTAATTTTCATGAATGTGGTATGTACATGTGTACTTGTTCATGTGTGTGTATGTGTGTGTTTGTGTGTGTGTGTGTGTGTGTGTGTGTGTGTGTGTGTGTGTACACAGGCCAGAGGTGGGGGTCAGTTGTCTTCGTGGTTTCTGTTTTCTTTTTGAGGAGGACTCTCGCTGAACCCAGAGCTCACCAATTTCACAAGACAGAACTCAGATAGATCCTCACGTTTGCTTGGCACTTTATCAATGGAACCATCTCCTCATTCCCAAGAGTTCCTTTAAAATGTGAAGAACATACATCTCAGAGTATGCGCTCCTGTTTTTTAAAGGATAGAATGACTGGGAACAGCAATTTCCATGGGCGTGTTTGAGAACTAGGCTAGCCAATCAGTTGTCTAGCACCAAATGGCCAGCCCTGAACACATACATACAAGCAATACTGTACAGACTAGCGGGTTATACTCATGAATATATATGCATATTGGGAACACCCTAACGATTAATAAAAGAAGAGGCCACGAACTTATAGGAGAGGAAGGAGGTATGTGGGAGAGTTTGTGGGGAGGAAAAGGGTAGGGTAGGGAGAAATGTTGTAATTGTGTTATTGTGGGCTTTGAGCTTTTCAAACCTACTTTATTTGGGGTTCTTTAATGCTTATACCTGCCTTCCAACCCAACTGCCCTAGATAGGAGAGAAAAGAGGTTAATGGGAACAGGAGAAGTAGGCCTTCTTAGACTCAGTCTTTGGAGTGGTTCCGTTCTTTGTCCTCAGGATTTCAGCAGACCTGTTAAACAGCAAACCAGCAATTCAGCAAAGGTGACTGCAACCACAGCAGCCAGAACCGGAGCAGCAGCTGGAACTCAGAACACCAAAGTGTTCTCTGGAGTGTTTCTCCCTAAGAGCATCTCTAATGACCATCCCTAAGAGCCAAATGATCAGAAGCAATACCAAAACCAAAAAGACAACCATCTTGTTTTGGGATCACACACACACACACACACACACACACACACACACACACACACACACACACACACACACATTTTTTTTTCTCTACCCTCAGAGTCTGTACTAGGGTGTTTATCAGTTGGCGAAGACCATGGTCCCCACAAGAGGCAGCTCCTCTTCTAGCGGACAAACACCACATGCCGTCCACAAGGCTGTTTCTTTTGAACAAACAACCACACAGCCTCACACAGATCTGTTTCACATCTCACACTTGGTATCAAAACAAAAATATGTTTACATCCGCTACATGTTATAATTTCAAAACTTTCAAAAGGCTAAAAAACCAAAACAAACAAACCTGGTTTAATGAGGTGAGGCCTGAAGAAGAATTTAGCTCAGGTCCTAGCTATGCCTTGTGTAGAGTCTGAGATTTAGCACAATGAAGCCAAGCAGCTCCCATGTTAGTGTGATGTCCAAGGGTGCAGCCACTGCTGCTCACAGTGTTTCCGGGGATGTGTGGAAAAGCAGAAGGGACGTGTACAGTCACCATGGCTTCTGATGTGTTCCTGACCTCACATTATCCTTATTCTGTACAGGCAACGCGCGCTGACTAATCTTCCAACATGGTTTTCTGCATACCCAGGGGCATGCACTCTAAATGGAAAGGATTTACCAGCAGCCTAGAAAATCTGGATCTTCAGAGAGGAAGAAGATGTGGTACTCTGAATGAGAGTGACCCCCACAGATTCCTATACTTGATGCTTAGTCACCAGAGAGTGGAGCTGTTTGGGGAAGGGTTAGGAAGGAGACATGGCATGTGGACTGCAGAGTTTATATCAAGATGAGTGAATAGCAAGAAGAATCTGGGAGACTTGGAGTTAGTGTGTGTGTGTGTGTGGGGGGGGTAAAGATACAATCCATGTTTCTTTGATGTAAGTCACCCTGGTCAGTGCAGAAGGGTTAGGTGGGTGAGACAAAAGACTTACTTGTTCTCTTCGAGTGCGTGTTCCGATGCCTTAGGTGACATTCTGAAGGTAGAAGGAGACTTTCGTATGTAAACTTAGATGTGAGGTGTTGAAGGAAGTTGTGTAGAGACAGGAGGTGATGATGTGGAATGGAAGCCTCATGCAGCTTCCAACCCAGGGTGGAGCGCAGATCACGGCTGAAATAGCCCTCTCTTCTCACTGCCGTGAACAACGGATAATTTCTCACGGGATCAAATGCTGTAAGTTCGCTTTAAAGAGTTGACTATGCCAGGAGTGTGAGGCAGATGTATCTGGGCCTGAGAGGGCATGTGTGTGTGCCTCGGGTGACCAAGGGGACCCTGTACTAGGATGTGAATGAGCAAAGCTGCATGGAATGATCTAGAATGCTCAGCTTTGGGTTTGCCGGGGGCTCTACGTGCAGCACCCCGCTTAATCTTTGTTATTACCCTACCGTGCCTGTTATTAACCCCATTCTTCAAAAGAGAAAATCAAAGCAGAGCGATGAAATGAATGTCATTGTCCTGGTAGTTTTAATGTCAGCTTGACACAACCTCGATTCCTCTGAGAGGAAAACCTCGGCTGAGGAGTAGCCTAGCTCAGCTGCGCCTGCAGGCATGCCTGGGGCGCTTGTCTTGATTATTAAAGAATACGAGAGGGCCAAGGCCACGGTGAACAGCACCAGGCAGGTGGTCCAGCAGAGCACAAGCCTGGGAGCCAGCCAGCAAGCAGTGTCCTTCACTGCTCTTGCCTCTATGCTCCAGACTTAAGCTCTTGGCCTGACTTTCTTCAGTGGCAGACTGTAACCTGGATGTGGAAGCCAAACAAACTCTCCCACAAGTTGGGTTTGGTCAGAATGTCTTATCACAGTAATAGAATGAGACCAGGGCAGTCATGGAAGGAGAATTTGAACCCTGATCCGAAAGCCTCAAAAGCCAAGCATTTGCTGCCATACTGCACTGTTTGGAAGAGAAGAAGAAAGGTTGCACACACTTTGGCATCAGGGTACATCATGGTCACTAGGACTTGCCGAACACTGTATGCTTTAATTAGATTGCATCGTCAGTATTGTTCAGTTGGCATCTCCGGTTGCCCTCCCCTTCCCCACATGGTCTGTTAAATCCCACAGCTTTCTCCAACCCTGCCCCCTGGAAGGAAGCCTCTGCATGTTCTTAGCATTGCAGAAAATGCCCCAGCACCCTCCCCTGGAGCCACCCAGGAGGTGGCACACAGGTCATCCTCCTTTACCTGCAATCCTTCAACACCCCACCTCACCCCCACCTCACCCTCACCCCCACCCCACCATAGCCAGGTGGTGTGACTTCTGACCTGGTCTTGGAGGCTGGAGCTTCAGGAGCTCAGTTCCCAAGCTACCTTTTGCGCTTTTAATCTGGCTGTGATTGGCTTATTTCGTTGGTGGAGATACCCATCAAGGACCAGTGTAGTGCAGTCTCAGCTTCAGAAATATGAAGCTCCCAGGAAGAGAATGTGCAAGTTTTCACTAATGCAGTTGTAGGGGCAAAACTAATGCCATATCCTATATGTAATGTATATTCTACAATTAATGCCGTGGTCTGTGAGAAGTTGTCCTCCAAGTGTTTTCACTACTTCCTGCGTTCCAGGAAAGACCACGTACTGCCATAAACTAGACCTGCCACCAGAGCAATTAGATGCAATTAATGCCCAATGATCCTCTCAGATAAAACAACTTCCCTGGAGATTCAGCCTCCTGGACCCAAACTGCCTGAAGGTCGACATTCCTGAGACTCACGACTTCCACTTATGGTTTTTTCCTTACTTCCCTGTGACCCTAACCCCTAATTACAGTTTTTCCTTATAAACCCAGTCCCCTTGAAGCTCTGGTACCACTCTCCTGTCCTGCTCTGTCAGCAAGGATGGTGATCCGAAGCTCTGAGCCAGTAATACAGGACCCTGTGTATATTGCATCAGTATCGAGTCCTGATGGTCTTTTTGGGGGTCTCATGATCTAGGTGATCTCGGCATAACACAGTAACTCTTGAGGAGAAGGAAATATGGAAAATCCCCAAGCTTTTATCTCCTGGCTGAAGTGGATATGAGCAAGGGTGAGTAAGCTCTGGGGTAGTGACCCAGGGAGCATGTGAGGACAGCCAGAGGCCTAGGCTTTAGGTTCTTCTGACAGTTACAAAGTAGATAGCAGAAAAAACCCCCTCAAGGCTGGTGAGTTGACATGGGTACAGATACACCAGCTACTAGAATGACCCTCTCCTCAGTTTTACATGAGGATATAGTTTTCTACTAGACTTCTCTTGAAGATATTTCGAAGCTTTTCATCATTAGATGCAATGCATCACAACCAGTATCACCCGAGCCCAGCAGAGGCACCCTCACAGTTTAAGGTGCCTCCTGCATTAATCAAACCTTGAAAATCACCTCACATAATTAACCTTGGAGGAGGAAAGACATTGTTTCATGGCTGTAGAAGTTTTGGTTCACAGTCACTCATCTCCATCAGTTGGGCCTGTGGTGCTATAGGCATCGTGGTGGGAGTGTCAATGGGTCTGTCCACTTCAGGGTTGTCAGGAAGCAAAAAGAGAGAATGAAGGAAGTCCTAGAGTCCCCACTAGCCCTCTCAAGGGTCTGTCCTACACACAGGAGCTAAACATATGCCTTAAACACAGGGCAGCAGCTAAGCCTACCTCCTATTGGTTTCACCACCTCTCATTGGCATCATGGGCTGGTGTGGCTCTCTCTCATTCCTGGGGTCAGGAACAAAGAAACAAAATCAACAAACTAAGGGTTCAGTGACTGTTAGCATGAATGGAAACAACCATCTGGGACTAGGTCCTGGGAGACACATCAATTTTATTTAGGGTGGATGAGGGTTAAATAGAACTTTGGGGAGGAGATGGGCCTTGTGTGAATGTTCTTGGCTGAAGGGCTAAAGTACTGGGATGCCTCATTAGCATGGAAAGGCATTCCAGGAATTCCAGGTGCTGGGTGAACAGGTACTACTGGGAGAAAGGGAGTTGGACCTGTAATTTTCCTAGGAGCTACATGACATTCTTTAGGTGTGGAGGGTGTGGAGATTCGGGCTCTCCAGATCAGGCAGAGAAGAGGAACTCTACTGACAAAGGGAGTCCTCTATTTTGCCAACTTCAGGGCTTTCCAATCATGAAGGACTAGAAGCTTAGTAGCAGGGTCCAACAGGCTGGTACCTGAGCCCTGAGCATGGTGGTCCATCTGGAACTGTCCATATCTAACCCATATCATCTCCTTTAAAACTTAACTATCCTTCCCCTGACTAAGGGACCAAAGCTGGCAGTGCCATGTGGGTAAGGTATCACAGGACTGGATGAGCTAGTGTTAGATCCTCCTCTCTGATGCACTCGCTGGATAACTAGATGTTCTGAGGAGTGAGGAAACCATGCCAATGAGACCTTCTTAGAGTTATGGACTATATTCAAGGCCAGAATGGAGACATGGAGAAAAATGCTCCCACTGGCCAATATACTGTTTCTTTTTATAGGATCACATGACAACATGACATAAGGTCAAGCTCTGGCTGCAGACAGACTTGGGTCCAACTCACTCCTAATTGTGGTGCACGTCCAAGTGTGTGCACCAGATATTATACAAGGGGCAGGCATCGCTAATGCTGTGTACACAGAATCCTCCCCCAGCCACCAGGGCACTCACCCTAATAAGTGTGAGTGAGGTAATGCAGTCTTCCTGAGGCAACCTCCCTTCTCTTCTCTGAGGAGTCTCTAGTCAGTGGCTCTGATTCTGGTAGTTGGCACCCCCATGCTCTCCCTAGACAACCTTAGATTATATTTGCTTCATGATAGCTGTTCCTTTGATTAATGGGGTCATTCCTTCCACCTTGCTCATAGGCTCTTCAAGTGTTCTTCCTCCTGATGGTATGTGGAAGGCAAAAGTGGCAAGCATCCAAAGAAAGCACACTGAAAATATGGGGAAAGTGGCTCAACAGAAGCCATGGTTGAAGAAGTATGGTTTCTCCATTAATATTATAAAATTTTGAACAATGAATTTAATTATCAGGTAATTAATTATGATACATTTCTCTCCCAGGATTCTGGGTTAAAACCTCATCTGTGACCATCATCAATGAAACACGGTTCGAGAGAGTCACCGGAAGCCAGTATTCACAGGTGGCGCAGTGAATGATGGCATTATTACACGACTAATGATGTAACGAACATCAAATAAATGGCATTGGAGAGCTGCAGAGACAAGAAGACCTATCACGCTTCACCGCAAAAGGCACCAAAGAGTCCAGCACTATGAGAAATAGCAGCACTGGTACATTTTTCTCCTACCTTGGAGATGTGAAATTAACTTGGACCAGAGCAATCAAAATAAGAAATACAGGAAGTATACTTCTGGACTTGACCAAGAGGACCTGATGCTGCACACTCTCCGCATGCTCTGCCGAGACAGAAGGTGACACCTCTTCCCTCTCTAATGTTCTGAGGATAAGTAACTATACACAACATGGGCTTCGAAAGTCAGATTGTATTGTACCTAGAGTATCTCACCATGGTAACACAACTCACAGCCTCCTGGTGTGACTAAACAGTCCTGGGCGGAGCTGGTGGCATCACAGGAACAGGTACTTCAGCAAAATACACCGCGAAGAATAGTGCTTTATTGGGATAAAGGAGCCATAATGTAACCATCTTGTTATTAAAACACATGCTTTTGGAGAGAATCAGTGGCATCTGATCTGTAAGCTGATGTGTGGTATGAAGAAAGCACTGCTAAATCACGGGTCAGGGAAATAAAATGAAAGCAGAACTTTCAGTGCCGAGAATAACAGTGCGGCATCCCTGTGAGCATTCGGTACCCATAGGTGTTCAGCTGCAGCAGCAGGAGGGACGTGGTGCAGGAAAAACCTAGACCCCGGCTCACCGCTCCTAATGAGAGCGAATCATAGGACAGAAAACTTGACAACTTGAGATAATTCACAATGTCACATTAGCTTGGTGCTTCAATCTCTTTCACAACCGGTCTTCATAAACCTGCTAATGAGTAGTAAATTAGACTGACTTGAGTTTTACTCCAATCTGGTGTTTTTCTGTGTGCTAATCATGAGAGAAAGGGCCTAAGCTGTGGTTGTCATGGACAGCACATCAGGGCAGGACTCAAGTGGCCTGAGTCAGTCTGGGCTGTGCAATCCATCATCCGTGTGACCCTGGGCAAGGAGAGCGGAGGGGCTAGCTGTTCGCAGACATCTGACAGGTGCGTTCACTCCAGGTCCAGATGGGGCAGGTCGACAAGGTACAGCCTTGGGGTGGAGACTGACATGTAAAGCGGTAACAGGAAGATCTGAGAAATTCACTGTAGAGTCACCAGCAGAGGATGCCGGGAGTGTGGCACATGGAGTGGTACCACACAGTGAGACCACCGATGAGGTTATGTGTCTTCATGGCTGTCTGATGTGAGCAGTACAGGCCTCTCAAGCCAACTTTCACATTTTTTTAAAGGTAACTCATTGAAAACAGAGAAGCACAGGTAAGATTAACCTCAGCGTCTTATTAAAACTACGGGCAATGGATACAAATTGTATTCCAATGTATAATGGATGCCAAATCCTTAATTCATAGCTTTACAGTTACTTTTTTTCTAATATCTCATTTTGGAGGTACTGTCAGTAGCTTCACATGCAGAGAGCCTCTTGAACAATGCATCGCATTGACACATCACCCCAAAGGCCTCCAGGCGCACGTGCATGTACATTCAGTGAGGACTCCCAGCCTTCTGTGCAGGGCACACAGAGAAGGGCTGGAGGCTCCAGGGTTTGCTGAGACTGGTTCCAGCTCACACTGTCACAGAGTAGTACTGGGCAGACTCCAGGGTCCCAGAGTACTCGATAGTGTGAGTTGGGGACTATCAGTCAGTCAGTTGGCTAGGAGTTATCTGTTGAAATCAAACCGGCCGTTGTGCTTCAGGCCTCTCTCAGGAGGGTCTCATGTTGCTGTGCATCACGGCCATCATCAATGCAGCCTGCAGGACTCTTCTATGAATTCTAACCAGGTTTACCAGCCAGAAGCTCATCGAGACAGACCACACCCTAGGGAACATTCTGCATGGACAGGCATTTGGAACACGGTGCCCTACAGACTTCCGACAGTGATTTCTGGGGCTACTGGTTTCACTGGAAAGATTTCGTGATGGTTTATTGTCAAGTGCTGCACAGTTAGTGCCTTGAGCAGTTAGTCCTGATTTGACTTGTGGGGCTGTGACTTATCAAGTGTGTAAGCTCAGTACTTACTATGTCTGAGCCCCTACTTCCTCATCTGAAAAATGGGGACTTTAGCAGGTATCCCTCTCCTCAGTGTCCTGGAGATCAGCCTCTGCTCCTCCCCACAGTTGGCCACTCTTCAGGAGCTCAGCTAGTCTCTGCCTCTGAAAAGCCGCTACAGCAAATGACTCAACAGCAAACCTCCAATTCTGCCTACCTCCCTAACCTGGCTGACCATGCCTACTTCCCTACACAATATCTTTGATCTTGCCGACGTCTGAGAGGTGCCCACACCTGTCATGACCTAACTCTTCCCTTAGTTTCCCAGCTCAGTTTATATTTCACAGCAGAATACAGAAACATCGCATCCCAAGCATCTGAACATCTGGCCACAGGCCTTGCACTTGTCCTCAGCAGTAAGTCTCACCAGCTCTGCCTTTAGACGGATCCAGATCCATCTCTCCAACTCCGCATTCCCGCTTTGCTCCTTTCTCGCCTAGATGATTTCCTAAGCTCTTTCCCCCCTCCCTTCCCACGCCATCTGCTCTCAACAGAGTAACTGCAGTGATGCTTTGACACCACTGCTCTGCTCCTCTTGAGATATCTCCCTTCCCAGAGTAAGACCAAGTCTTTAAAAACATTTGCTAAACAGCCTTTCTATCTGACGCTTTGAATCCTTTTCACAGGGAGTTTGATGCTATGTTTATCTAGCTGAATACTAGTAGTATATGCACCCCTCGGCATGGTGAGCCCCCCTACCCTCCAAAACATGGGCTTTGTCCAGATTTACACTGCCAGACACGTGTTTCTTCCTTGCACTGGGCCTTAAACCAACCAGAAAGCCAATGGTTGTCCTGGCAATGTTGGCGCCACTTTTGCACCTTTGGATGAATCTTGCCATGCCAAATGTGGTAGCTCACAGGTTCAGATCTGGTTAGGAGACACTACAGACTATTGTTGCACCACCTGTTTCTTCATCTCTAGGACTACCCCTTCCCGCATGACTCACGTGTTTGTAGAAGAACCGATTTCGTTAGTAAAATATGGTCTTGGCCCTATAAATGGGATGGGATGGGGGTGTGAATGTCTTCCTCACAGCCACTGTCGTCCACCCCCCCACCCCCGCTTGTAGAGTTTTGATTTGAAGCTAAGAGATATATACAGGGGATGACTTATATCTGCAGAAATCCTTAACTTCTGATACATATCAACCTGACTTAAATAGGGACCTGTCAAGGATAACGAAGTGAAACAGGCAAGTCTACAAAGTAGAGGAACCTCAGCACCAGGAAATGATACTTCAAGGCCAAGGTGAAGCAGAGCAGACACAGTGGTACCCGAATTTCTGTCTTTTGTTTTTTTGGTGTCTTTTTTTTAAAGGCACTACTCACAGTTCCTTGCTCCAACTTTTTCCAAAATCCTGAAGTAAGCTTACACTGAGTGTCTAAATTATTTTCAGTTTTATTTTGTTATTTATAACCAAAATAATCTCAATCAATGTATTTCTGCCTCAGAGAGATTTCATTTGTAGATCAGCTTTTTCCGTATTTAAAAATATAACACTCTTGTACTGTCTGGATTGGCAATACTTAAGTCAGGCAGCACTGTCCTACCTCCCAAGACTTGGGGCAGACCGTTCATGTGAAACTTTAATTCCTTTCAATCTGCAATGACCTCTGCAGAGAGTCTATGACATCTGTGAACATTTTTTAAAAGTTGGTCTTCACTAGAACGTCCCCCACTAGCTCAGCTTCCTCAGAAGCCTTTGCACAGGAGCAGCTTCTGAGCTGTGTCTGTAACTGGCTGTGTGGAAGGTCCTCTGTGGACTGGAGGAACACACACACACACACACGATAAGGCACTGTGACTTTCTCGCGGACCTGGTGAGACATCTAAGCAACACATTCGGAATTAGAATGGAACAGTCAAGTGTGGTGCTGCACACCTGTAATCCCAGCACTGGGGAGGCAGAAGCAGGCGGGGCTCTGAGTTTGAGGTCAACCTGGTCTACAAAGTAAATCCAGGAGAGCCAGGGCTACACAGAGAAAGCCTGACTCGAAAAGAATTTCTAACCTCCACACCTCCAACCCTCTCACCCCTGCCAAATTAGTATGAGACAGCCCACAGGGCAGACAGCTGTAACCTAAGCACTCGGGAGGCTGAGCAGGAGGTTGTAGAGTTTGAAGAAAGACAAAACAAAACAACAATATCATCAACAAGAAAATAAGGTAAGGGAGCAGGACACACATACACGGACAGAGCTACCCCAGTGGCTCAGGGAGGGTGAGACTCTGGAAGGACAGGCATGCTGAGTTCTGCCACACTGAGCCCGATGGCCCACCCTACAGCTGTAAGCCCAGGTGAAGCTTCCCTGTTGAGTGCTCACCTTCTCTTCACTGAACTGTGGGGTCTGTGAAAGTAACAACCACATCAAATAATCAGTGCTCCCCATCCTTGTGCTTGGTGGAGAGGACGCTCAATAAACGTGCTCTGCGTGAATGGACAAGGGCAGTGGCCACGCCACACAGAGGATGGAGCAGGAGGGTGTCAACAGCTGGCGCTCAGGAAGCTTTGCTCTTATGTTGCTGTGACTAGCTGGTCTCACAGTTCTTCCTGCTTCCTTTAACTAGCAAGTTCCCTCTATTGCTCTCCCCCCTCAACAAACAAAAAAAGAGGTTGGCTGATTGGTCCATCTTTCCGCCATGGCCCACACAGGTCGTTGGGTACTTGGGTGTCAATCATGCCAAACTATATGAAGGTTCTGGAGTCCAAGAAGTATGATCTAGTTCAAAATAGCTTTGCACAGAAGAGGGTGTGTGTGTTGGGAGGACCCTGCTGTTTGAGCTTGCAGTCCTTCCAGTCTGGATAGCCATTTTGAGCTAGCCCTCCCCTCCTTGCGCCTAAAGGATAATTAGGTACTGTATTCCCATTCATATGATAAAATCATACTGCCAGATGCAAATCAAGCATCATTAAAATGCCTAATTCCAACCAATTGTGTACACCTCTCCTGAGAGCCCCCACCCACTCCCCAAGGACTATAAAGCCTTTGTTCACCCTGAATAAAGTTGAACTAGGTCCCTGAAGAGGTACCAGGAGTGGTAATTCTCCATCCTGCTCTCAGCCTTCCAAATCCTGCACTTTGCCTTCTGCCACCCCTCCTGCCTCCCCCTCCCCTCTCCCCAGCCTTCATGGGCTGGTGGCCTATAGCCCCCAGGGAAGAGGAGACCCACAGGTATGAACTAGGAAGACAGTGAATGATGCTTTTAGACTACTCTCCACACAATAGCTTATGTATAATAAAACAAAGCCATCCCACTACACTAATTTTGGCCCATTAGAGTTCAATAGAGAATCCTAATGAATCAGTGGATTAGCTGGCCAACTAGGATATGAATATTGGCTGAGTGAATGGCTTTTCCATCAACATAATAAATCCAATTGAGTCAAATTTATAGTAAAAAGCAGGTTTATTGGGGCAGCTCTCAGACAGGTTCACTGACCTCACAGGAGGAGGGGCAATGAAGTTGCTATGCAGAGGGAAACAGAAAAGCTGGGGACACAGAAAGAAAGTGGGTACACACACACATACACACACACATACACACACACACACAGAGAGAGAGAAAGAGAGAGAGAGAGAGAGAGAGAGAGAGAGAGAGAGAGAGAGAGGGAGAGAGAGAACCAAAATGTCTGATTATGTAGTGCCCCAGCTGGGAAGTTCAGGTGGGGACCTAGGGACGCAGGAAGAACCTGGAGGCCTTTTCCTTTCCTGCCTATATTTTGCCTTCTACATCGAGGCGAGCACGCGGAGGAATTCACACTCTGCTGTTAATATGGTTCCGGATATGAGGGATTCTAGTCTTCAACATAAGTGGCTGGAAGGCTCCTTCCTAACACAGTGGCACCAAGAGCACAGCTGTGGGACGGGACTCTGAGTGGCCATTGATCTGTGCGTAAGTACATGTGGCTTCTTAAAAATTAATTATCTGCTCATGTTACATCCCAGTCATTGATCCTCCCTCCTCTCCTCCCGGCCCCACCGTCCCTCCTCTTTCCACACCCACCCCCTACTTCTCAGAAAAGATACTTATTGGATGCTAGGATGAGATGAAGAGGAAGCTGGGCTGCTGACTGACAACAACGAGGAGCACTTGAAGTTCATTAGGAATGCTGTTTCTGTCTCAGAGCTCTTGAGTAACTCCTTCTCCCTCTCTCTCTCTATCCCAACCCCCTCTCTCTGTTTTCTTTCTCTTTCTTTCTTTCTTTTTTTTGATACAGTCTCATGCCACTCAGGCAAGCTTCAGTCTTGCTATGTAGACAAAGATGACCCTAAACTTTTGCTCCTCCTGCCTTTTCCTCATGAATTCTGGGATTACAGGAGTGTGTCACCACACCCAGTTTCTATGATGCTAGAGACTGAATGTGCATTAATGAAAACAAGGTCTCAGGCAATGTGTAAAATTTAATCTCATCCTCATGGGACGTTTTTAGTGTAATAGTGTTGACTTTATTTTTGTAGTGAATAAATTGAAAAGGAAGCATAAAAATAACTGTTCTTCAAAACATATTATATATATTATATATACATATATATTATACTTACATAAAGGCACAGTATTATGCATTGTCACAGATGGAACAATCTGTGTAAACAGTCCTACCTTGGCTACCCAACATTAATCTGGTACTGCAGAGGCCGCTGGATTCCTTTCTAGTCTCCACTCTTCTCCTCCCCAGGGACAGACAGCTCCCACTACAGAGTCTTTCCTGGCTGTTGTTCTTTCTCTTCATGAACTTAGAGCATATGCTATTTGTGTCATAGTTCTTCATCCAGTATTTTGTGAATTTCACCCATATTATTTCATGTGCTTTAAATAGTTTGTTGTTGTTCTATAGTGTTTCATTGAGTGGCTGTATTACAATTTCTTACCCATTCCACCTCATGCTCTTTAAAAATGCAGTTTAAACTTCTGAACAAATGTTCTCAGTTTTGAAAAAAACAAAATTCTAATTTTGGAAAACTGAGTGTGACTAATGCACTGGGAAAGAAGTTTTTTTTTTTTTTTTTTTTTTTTTTTAATTCTTACATTTTACGTCTCAGGTGCATGTGTAAGCCAGAGCCATGAAGGATTATTTTCAAGTGTCTGAAGAGGTTCAGTGCAATGACAACGTTCAGCCTGGTGAGCATCATCGTGACTGGCTAAGAGTCCTGTGCTGAGCATCAGGCTGGTGTCACACGCACTCCCACCTCTTCTGACTGTTCTCAGCAGGGACTGTGCGCTGATCCCAAGTAGTGGCCGTTGTGCCAACTGTGGGCACAGCTCCGAGTGCTGCCTCTCTTCTGCTCACCCACAAGAATATGAGCACTGCTCCTGTAAGCTGTTCTGTTACACTTTCAGCCCAGTCCTAATGTGACAGTCAGGCATTGGCAACCTAAGTTAGGCTGAGAGGCAGGATCTGACATTAGTTGTTTTCTCATGTATTGGATGTGTGAGAACATGTGGGGCCTGGAAGTCTAGGGTCTTTGAGCAACTTCACATTTTTATATTGGGAAAGACAAGTTTGAATGTTGGTACATTAAGTTTTGTTCTGGATAAAGATGGGACCTTAATAAAAGAACCTTGTCCACAAAGTATTGACGTATTCTACACACACCCAGCCCTTTCTGAGGAGATGAACTGCAATGTGGGATGTCTCCCCAACTCCCACCTGCCTACCTCCTCCCCCCACCACCCCTACCCCACCACCTCCTCTGCCTCATGTATTTTAAAGTTGTACTATATTTCTTCTGGACTGTGTAAGGAAAAAAAAAGCTTCACATGGTGGCTAAAATCAAAGTAATCACCTCCATGTTTCTGAGACAAGACTTTTTTTTTTTTTTTTTTTTTTTTTTACACTTCCTTAGCTTTCACAGATTATTTGAAAAGTCCATCTTTGTACTTTTACCTCCCTGGTCCTGTTTTCAGCTACACAATTTTATTTTTAAAACCTTTGAAGAAGACCAGGAAAACCCTTGTAGTATCATGGCATCTCTGCGGTCCAGGAAAAGGGAAACAAGGCCTTTAAATTCTTAGAAGAGTGGGCTAGATGGAGGAGGAGGACATGAGGCAAAGGTAAGTTGTTATGGATCTCTCTCCATGTTCCCCAACTTTCTTGTTCAGGACTTTCTTGACAGAGGGGGCAGATAAATAGGCATGAAATATAGAATCTGTTGATGGTGTTGACATTAAGAGGAGCTGTGGCCTATTAAGGTCCCCATCAGCCTTGATGTGTAAATGCTGTGCCGTACTATTTCTGGGGAGATGTGAACACACGTCTATCTGCTCGCATAAGGAGCTGATGACAGACTAAAGTAAGGATACTGCAAGTCCAACTTGACACAGGCTATTGTCATTTCTGGAGAGAGAGTGTCAATTGATAAAATGCCTCCACTATATCTGTCTGTGTGGAAGGCTTTGGGGGCATTTTCTTAATTTATGGTGGATGGAGGAAGGCCCAGACCATCATGGGTGGTGTTAGCCCTGAACTGGTGGTCCTGGGATGTGTAAGAAAGCATACTGGGAAAGCCATGGGGAGCAAGCCAGAAAGCAGCATTCTTCCACTCCATGCCTTCTGCTTCTGGTCCTGCCCCAAGTTCCTACTCTGGCTTCCCTCAGTGGTGGACTTACAAGAGGTAAGATGAAATGAACCTTTTCATTCCTAAGATTCTTTTAGTCATGGTGTCTTATCATAGCAATAGAAAACTCTAAGACAAGGAAGGGGCTGCTTTCAGGAGCAGGAATGACTCCAAGAAAGATGCAGCATTAAAATTCCAACCCAGCATGGGGGACTGCTCATGAAAGCCGGAACCCTCACGCTCACTGTACGACTTTCAGGCAGCTCAGTAGGCTGCCTCTTCTAGGAAGCTTGGATGGTCTAAGAATGCCTTCCAACAGTAGTTATTGATAATATAAGCTTGGCGGGGGGGGGGGGGGGGGGGGGGGGGCGGCGCCTAGTGCATCTTATCAGTTTTTGGAATTTCCTGGAGCATTGGAGTTGTTGGCTTCCTGAGTTTTAAAGAGCTTCCTGGAAAGATGGACTGTTTCTCCTTCCTTTAAAAGAACATCCTGTGTCTTAACAAGCTTCCCTCTAAGATGGAGTATTTTTTACTAGGCATAAATTGCTATAGAGTAGGATGTTCGTGCCAGCTGAAGGAATCTTGGGACAGTATACCTATATAGGGAGAAATTGAGCAGAGGGAATCTGCTTTTCCCCTAAATGGCATAAAAGGGACAAACTATCCTAGATAATGCAGAAGAGATTACACAAAAGCAGCTAGAAATCAAACAGGTAGCTTTGGGCAGAGGCTTCAGGGAGAAAGGGGCATGAGTGGGAACTGGGACGTGGGTGGGGGTTAAGCACAAAGATTCCCAGTCATTTGGAGATGAAGCCCACTTTTACAAGACACGAACACAGGCAGCTGACTTCAGAGAGCTAATTTCACAAAAGTAAGGGGCACTGCTGTGAGGCCTATAGGGTTTCAGAAGGGAGAAGACACAATGGCGGTCTGCCTGCAGCCACCTCCTCCCGTCCAACCATAATGATTGATAGAGTTGGGATGTGATGGTTAGGAGACTGAATAGAAAATCATCTTGAAGTCACCATCAGAGGCAACAGGCATCTCACCACTTAAAGGAGACACCTCTGAACCACCAGTTGCTAAATTTACATCTTACCTTGATGACTAGTGAGATGAGGGCTTGAGAGAAAACTAGGTCAGCAGTAGAAACTGAACCTATATTTTTTCACAGAACTAAATTTATGGTATATTGTTATCTCCCAAAGAAATAAAACATAAAGGGTCCTTGCATTCAATTCTGCATGGATGTCTGGTGCCACAGACATGAGGATGAGTCATAGAGGCTTTGCTTGACAAAGTTTCAGAGACCTCAGACTGTCCAGCATGATCTCTAGACACCCAGAACAGCTGTTGAGGCTTTGCTTGACAAAGTTCCAAAGATCTCTGGCTGATCGCCACTACCATTAAATCTTATGCATGGTCCAGGTATAATGTTGTCTAAAATCTGGTCTTTTTCTCTTTATTTCTCAGCACTAAGGAAATTCATACAGGGAAAACTTTTTCCTACAGAGAACGTTGAAAGAGGGCATCTGGCCAAAGGCTTGAGACAATGATAGAGTTTTTGCTCTGACTGTGAGCACACAAGCAGAAACTGTATAAAAGAAAGTTAACACCTTGACATAACAGTACCTGGACAGATAGTTAGCTGTAGAAATGTTTCTTTAGAATCTGCTTTGAGATAAATAGAAGGTGGGCTTGAAGCATCATGCTTTACAGATACTTTACAATAGAAGACCCCTTGGCAGTTATCGTAGGCTTGGATTGCACACCTGTTGGTTTGGGAATGGAAGTAGGACAAGTTTTTTCTTTATTAGAGAACATTTAGCTCAAGCTATGTTGCTATGACCATCTTGTAAACACAATGGCTTTAGCCTGGGGAAATTTATGATTAAACTTTCCCAAGTATTGTTTAAGAAATGATAATCAGGTTACACTGATCATTGCTTGGAAATTGATTGATTTTTGCTGAATGCTTTATTGTAGGTTTCGTATTTTCTTGTTAGACTATTTTCTTACTTTGTTGATTAAAACTTTTTTATGTATTTAGTATGTATATAGTGTTCTGCCTGCATGTACACCTGATCACCCGAAGAGGGCAGCAGATCTCCTTAAAGATGACTGTAAGCCACCATGCGGTTGCTGGGAATTGAACTCAGGACCTCTGGAAGAGCACTCAGTGCTCCTAACCTCTGAGTCATCTCTCCAGCCCCCTTTTGTTTATTTTTGAATGCCCTATTGATTGTAAAATATGAGAAAGATCATGATGTAATCTGTAATGAAAAAGTTGAACTTCATTTTAATAAAATACTGAGGTTGGCCCCAAGGTGAATGGCAAGCAAGTAACAGACATGAGAGGGTAAGCTAGAATGAGCTGGGGAATAGCAAGAGAGATAGATAGGTGGAGAACAGCAAGCAAGAAGAGAGATAGAAAGATGAGTAACAACAAGTAAAAGGAGAGATAGAAAGATGGGTGACAATAAGTAGGAAGAGAGACAGAAAAGTAAGGGTAGCAGCAAGAAGGAGTCAGTAAGACAGCAAGTAACACAGAGACAGAGACAGAGAGCCAGAAGAATAAAGTTCTCCTGGGCTTTAAGACCTTCAGCTTGCACCGCATATGCCTGAGTCTTCAAGTATTTCCTTTTCCTTCGTTCCTCAACCCCTCCTCAACAAATAGTTTCTTTAGCTAGCTGTTCAACCAATGGTTGGTTTCCCTTAGGCAGCTGTTCACCCCCTGTTCATCCTCCTTACCACAGATCGCCTCTCTTCTCTCTTCTTCACAGTTCCCGGTCTGTGGTAGTAGCATTGTTGGTCTTGAAATGTGTGTCTTGATTGTGTGTTTTCTAGAAATAAAATACTAAACTTTGTCTCTAAAGTTTAGTTTTATAGTTCTGTCCAATATGAACTTTAGAAGTTTATCCAGGAGATTTTTTAGGGCCAACACAGCACATTTAAGGTTAACATCAGGAAACAGCCCTGAACCCACATAAGACACAGCTCAGGGAGCTTTGCACATGTGCTGGGAGAACCTAGGGGCGTGTCCACATGTGGTCTGTCTCTCTCTCTGCAGCACTGAAGGGTGCTTTTCCCCTGCATCAACACTCCCTCCAGATTGCTGGTGGGGATGGTGGCTCCACAGTGCGCAGTAAGTTCTGTTCTTACTTTCTTGTGATAGAGCAGCATTGACCTCTAGCTCTGAGAACTGACTATGGGGAGCCGGTCCCCTCTCTCCCCTCCCCTCCGCGTGATATTGTTAGTCAGTGACATAGCTATGTATCTGTGCCTGGTGTTAGGTGACTACCTCATGCCTTGTCCTCGGAGCTTCACTCACCAACTTGACACCATCCAGAGTCATCTGGAAGGAACACGTTGATTGAGGCTGAGGAGGTTGCCTTGCTCCAGTTGTTCTGCTGGGCTGGAGAAATGGCTCAGCCATTAAAAGCTAGGCTCACAACCGGAAATACTGCCTGGATTTTGCGCACTTGACACAAACTAGAGTCACATGGGAATAGTGAACCTCAACTGAGGACTCGACTCCAACTGTCTGGCCTGTGTGCATGTCTGTGGGAGCGTTTTCGTGATTAATGGTTGGTGTGAAAGGGCCTGGTGGGCAGGTGGTATAAAAAGCAAGCCGAGTGAGTCGGGTGGAGCCCAGCCACAGCCTTCTTCAGTGCTCTCACCATCAGCTCTTGCTAAAATTATTGTTTTATTTCATGTGTTATGGGTGCTTTGCCTGTATCTACAGTGGTGCACCACATGCATGCCTGGCACCCACGGAGGTCAGAAGAGGCATCAGATCTCCTGGAACCGGAGTTACAGATGGTTGTGAACCACTACGTGGATGTTGGGAACAGAACCGGGCTTCTCTGGAAGAGAGAGAGAGAGCCAGTGGTCCTAACTGATGGAGCATCCCTGAAGCCCCATGCCACCCCACTTCTGTTCTAGACTTCATCTTCCTGTTTTAAATTCCTGCCCTGGCTTCTCTTGGTGAGGAGCTGTGACCCGGGAAAGTTGAGGTAAGATTCTTCCTTTCCAGATTGGTTTTGATCTGTGTTTATCAGTGACAGAAAGTAATTAGAATGGCTCTTATCAGGATCTTGCAATAAATTCGTATTCATTTGAATTTTGATGAAGTAGTTACGTCATAGGCGTATCTTATATTTCCTTTATCCATTCCTCATCTGAGAACACTTAGGTAGTTTTCAGATCTTGACTAATGTGAACAATCTGCAGTGAACACAGGAAAAAGTGTGTGTGTGTGTGTTATGCCGAGATTACCCAGATGGTGAGACCCTCAAGAAAAAAAAAGACCACTAGGACTCGATACCAGTGCAATATACATGGGGTCCTGTATTATGGGCTCAGAGCTTCAGATCACAATCCTTGCTGATGGAGCAGGATAGGAGAGTGATACCGGAGCTTCAAGGGTAATGGGTTTATAAGGAAAAACTGTAATTAGGAGTTGGGGGTCACAGGGTAGTAAGGACAAACTATAAGTGGGGGTCATGAGTCTCAGGAATGTAGTTCTTCAGGCAGGTTGGGTGGAGGCTGGATCTCCTGGGAAGGTTGTGAATCTCAGGAATGCAGACCTTTAAGCAGGTTGGGTCCAGGAGGCTGAAACTCCAGGGAGCATTGGGTGTTAATTGTATTTAATTGTTCCGGTGCAGTTTCCAGAGAGTGCTGGCAGGTGTCATTCCCAGAACTCGGGAAGAAGGGAACCTAGAGGACAAGTTCTCATATAGACCATCATTAATTGCAGAATATAAATTACATATAGAATATGGCATTAATTTTGTCCCTACACTGCCTTGCCTCTTGGGTATCTGAGTCCCACAGTGCCTACCCTCCTGACATTAGCAGAGGTAAAGTGGGGGGATTTACAGACAAATAGAATCAGTGCCTGTTAAGTGAAGCAAAGTTCTATTTTACTTTGTGAGTCTTTAAGTATCTACAGTTTAGAGTATAGGGTTGAGTCAGGTGCATCCATCTGTGTGTCCAGCAGATGTCAGCATTGGGCTGCTCCTATTCATTCCATCAACTCCATAGGCTCTTCAGAGGACCATCAATATTCAGCATGGAGCATCCTGAGATGTGAAATAGCAGGTGCGCCAAATCTGTGATGAGGATGCATTTAATGGGTGAGGGATTCAATATCCCATCCACTAAGCAAACAACTGTATGTAAAACCCTATCTGTAGCTTTTTTATCCATGTACATTAAAAAAATCAATTTATTTTAAAATACCAGTATCCTATTTTGTAGAAGATAGCTTTGTACAATTAAGTGACAAAATGGATTAAAGCCATTGACAAAAATATAAATATTTGAGTAATTTTAGGTTGCATCTGCTTACACCAGAAAGAGAAACTGAAGGCTTTAAAAAAAATCTCTTTAGGATATAATTTCAATCATAAAGCTTTTGGCAAGATGGATTTTTAAAAGTCATTTTTTTTTTCTCAGTAATAAGAGTCTTGATCATTTGGAGCAGATTAAAGTCACTTCTGGTAATCTGCATCCCAATGAAGTCAAATGGATGGCCGACCAACCTCAGGTGAAGTGTCATTTGTATAATTCATTGTTGCATAGCTGTACATAATTGGGTAGCAGTAGGATGGCAGCCGGGAGAAGCTGTGGTGGTTGCCTATATGGGGACCTTATGAGGACACTGAGAACCAAAGAGGCAGAGAGGCTGGCGTGAGGCTCTGGGGTGGGTCCTGGGTGCCGATCTGCTTTCCATGGTCCCTTATACTAGAGCAGAAGTTAAGACATGGGGGAATTGTGCTGTTGTCTTTGCACAAAGCACCTCAGACAGAAGGATAATTGAACACACAGAAGCAATTGGAGAACCTTAGGTGACATTCGCACAACTCTAGTGGCCGTGGTATTCCCCAGGGTGCAGACTTTATTCAGAACTCTCATAGCTCTTATATAATAAACTATTTCTTGCTTGAAAACTCTTCCAGGAACCATATGAGCCAGAAACAAGGCTTCAGGACCGCAAGCGTTAGCAAATTGGATCCGAAGCCAAACGGATGGGTCTGCACTTACGTGCTTTGTTTTCTTTTTCTTAAGTTTGAAGACCTCCCATTTCAATATTTAGTGGGTGCTAGTAGAGTCTGTATCACACTTGTCTCAGGGATTAGGACTCAGGAGATAAGGTAGCCTAAAGAAAGCAAATCATTAATAAAGCCCAGCAATTTGAGGTGCACAGAACCCACAGGAATGCCTGGTCTATCCTACTGTGCCTTACCACAAGACCAGTAGCATGCACTCTGTCACCGTGATGAATGTGACTTCAGCCATGTAAGAGAGCCACATTAGATAGTTCAAATAGAAATCAGAGCCATAACTGTAGCCTTGGTTACCATCTTTCCTCATGTTCAAAGCCCTAACAATGTGCAACTATCCGTCCAAAGTGAGTGATTTGAGGCATCAGCAATGTGTGTATTCAGTCATTCTAATATGTTTAAAAATGACATGCAAAGCATGATCTACTTCATGCTTAGTTTAGTTAGGTGCATCACTACAATCGTGCAATGCGCTGCTTTCTGGGAATGATAGCTTCGTCAGTCTTTCCCCTGCTTTTATCTGAGTGATGTCAAAGGAGACCTTTTTAATGGACGCTATGTAACGTTTCCAACCATCTTTTTTCATCTCCTTGGGGCACTGCCAGGAAACACAATAGGTCATAACTCAGTAGGGGAGGAGAATTCCGATGATGAACCTCACTTTTGCAAAGACTTGCTGACATTAATCTGCCATATGTGATCACTGTGTGTGAGATTGAGGATGGCATTTCAGGTCTGTGTACCAGCACAAGCCCATTATAGGACTCCTCCAAATCACAAGAGCGATGCCTCTCAAGGCCTCACTCAAGGAGTGCGAGAAGCTTCCAAAGCCGACAATTACCTGCTTTCCCAGTTCATTGTGCCAGGATCAGTGACAAAGATTATTGCATATTTCCTGGACTTATGTGACCTGCATTTATCACATCCGTGGAGAGAAGAAAATGTGTTTTAATACCAAGTATATTTGCATTTGGCTTAACTAGCAAGCATTCAAATTGACACCTTTGGCACACATCCAACACCTCAGCTTCTGGATGTGGAGGAAGAAGGGTGTGGTGGAGAGACGGGCCATGGTTGTGTGTGTAGCACTTGTTATCTTTTGAGAGACAGGCATTAGAAACAGACCAACTTCTCATCTGAATGTACTCGGGTGGCTTCTTTTTCAAACTTATTTTTATAGGCTTTAAACAGTTTCCTGTATCCAAGTCTCCATTTGTTTATCCCTCTGCAATGTGTACGCGTGTGTGTGTGTGTGTGTGTGTGTGTGTGTGTGTGTGTGTGCGCGAGTGTGAGTGAGTGCATGCGTGCATGTGTGTATGTATGGTATGTGTTCATGTGGGCCAGAATTAACCTTTGATGGAGCCACCTACCTACCTTGTATTTTCATTGTGACCTAAGACACTCAGATTAGGCTGGTTGGCTGGCTGTGAGCCCATGGGTGACCCCCTCACAGCATGTGGGCTACAAGTGTACACCACAAAGCCCAACTTTCATGTGGGTTCTGAGGACTGAACCCAGGTCTTCATGAAAGCACTTTACCAAATGAGCCTTCTCCCCAGCCAGCAACACAAATTATTTCAAGAACTCCTCCAGTCTTTTCTTGTTGCTCTGTAAATAGGGCACTTTCTTCTGGGTTAGAAACCCACAAACTGACAGAATATTGGAGACTCAGGAGTTAAGAATTGTAGAAATCAAATATTTTCTTACTTGGAGCCTGAATTCCAGTTTTTATATGAGATTTTGATCAGCTGCCCACATTCTATCTCAATGACAGATATTGATTATGAGGCTGATTACAATGATTGGCTGTTATGGATGTAATCTCACGGCGAGAATGTGGGTCAGGGGTCACTGTCTCTCTGCTATCTACAGAATCATAAAGATGCTGTTGGTATATAATCTCTAGGGTCAGTCTGTTTGATTTTACTATTAACCAGAAGTAGCTTCGGTGCCATTAACTGAGGAATGTATGTGCACATGATTCTGTGTGTGTGTGTGTTTGTGTATGTGTGTGTATCTCTGTGTGTGCGTGTGTGGTGTATATATGTGCATGTGTGTGGATATGTGTGTACATACATGTGTGGTGTGTATATATGTGTGAGTCTATCTATGTGTGGTGTATGGTGTGTGTGTGTGTGTGTGTGTGTGTGTGTGTGTGTGTGTGTGTGTGTGTTAAGGCCAGGAGGGTTAAGGACATTTTATGTGAAATATATTCATCATAAAAGCAAAAAGTACCTCATACCTTTTTATTCAATACTAATTTTTTAAAACCTGATTTCTCTTGCAAACCTCCTGTCAGTACTTTACAATAATGAGCAAGTGATAGATCCCCACACAGCTGTCCGGCAGCTATAGCAGCTCAGTATGGATGTGCCTCTGTAACCCTGAAGACTACTTAGGGTCGTAAGGAAAATTAACAGGATTTAAATAAATATTTTTTGCCATGTGTTGTCTTGAAAACTACAAACACTGAAACACCCACCATGCTACGGCTGCTTTTGTGTAGTTGGTTCTGACAAGGCGCCCTTCCTGAACACCCTGCTTCTCCACCCCTGTTCCTCTCCTCCCCTCAGTGCCCTTCCCCCCTCCCCGCTCCCCCCTCTGTAGAGCTCATTACGACAGCAGCCCGGAGACTTGGCTCTCAAAGACAGTGCTGTAATAAGCACCAAAGGGCTGTTGTAAGACTCAGACACAGTTCTGCAGGATGAATGCTGGGGAGGAAGACTCTTCTGTATCTTTCCTGTGTCTGGTCTTCCATGTTGTGTAAAACTTGGAGACTGTTATCTGTGTTTGAATGAGACCCATTACACACTTATGATGAATACTGCAGGTCATGTGTCAACTGTGTCAACTGTCACAGTACACAGGAGGTGAAGGAAGACCCTCCCCCACTTCCCCCAGCATCAGGCCATGGCTTAAATACAGCAAACAGATTCCAGACACTGGGGTGTTTGGTTCTGTAAATCCTTCCTAAGAACAACAGTGAATATCCACTAACACTCCTCTGCTTTAGGTCAATGCTCTCAACTGATTATTGTGAAATTCCATGGGGAATGTTGCGATGACAACTTTAGAGAAGATGCCCCATCAAGTGCCACACACCCTTAACCATTTCATCCTTCCCAACACAAAGCAGTCTCTCAAACATCATTCAGCAACGCCACAGACCACGACTGGAGTTCTGTTTACCCTGAAATTTTAGCAGTGTCCTGTGCTTTCCCCAACCACCTGCCCTCAAGCTTTTCTCTACATGCATAGCCTCTTGAGAGTGAAGCTTTATGGATCTATAGATTTTTCTCACTGAGAAATTAATAGTAATTAATTTGGCTCATTTTGCTGTTTTTTAAAAAATTGGTTAATGTGAGACGCATGCAGAAAATAAATAAATAAATAACTAAATAAATAAATAAATAAATAAATAAAAAGCGTCTTGGCCCCAAGGGATGCTCTACACCCATGACTAAATAAATAAATACATAAATACATAAATAAATAAATAAAAAGCATCTTGGCCCCAAGGGATGCTCTACGCCCATGACTAAATAAATAAATAAATAAATAAACAAACAAATAAATAAAAAGCGTCTTGGCCCCAAGGGATGGTCTACGCCCATGACTTAATTCAATTCACGGGTTATATTCACTATACACACCCTACCCGTGGACCAACAAGCTTGAAATTTAAAGTTTAAAAATTTTCTGAATATAAGAGACAGAGTGGACACCCATGGTCTCATAGAAAGACATGTCTTCCTTGGCACAGAGAGCAGCTGAGCTGCCTGCAGGCCTTCCTTTCCCAGGAGAGCATGGCCCCAGGCATCAAATAGGAAGCAACTTTGTTAAGCTCACATTTGGTGATACCACCATGTCTGAGGTTGTTACAGGTAAAAGACTATGGGCTGTGACAGAGGCTGTGACAGAGGCTGTGACAGAGGCTGTACAAACCTCAGATCATCCCCAGCAGACTTGTGATTCTCCCACATGTGTGGTGTGTGACTTGGGCACTGGGAACACTGCACCCTATGCTTATTTTCATTATTGCTGCTTTAGGCCTCATGCTATGGATGGTGATTCTGTGCACCCCAGTTGGGGTTCCCCTAGAAGTAACTCCTACAGGGACTCAAGGGCAATTCGACCCTCAGTGGATCCACAAACATTCTTAGGGGATGGAGAGGGTATGAGACAGAGCCAGTGTATAAGAGCCAGCAGCAGCAAGAGAGTTACTTCTCCTTGTAGCTGGGAAACTCTGGGGACATGTGAGCCATGCACCCCAGAATTAGCCTTCCATCTGTTCCTTCCTGTAGGTTCTTGCTATAGGTGCCTCTGTGGTTCATTAATTCCCCTATACATCTGGCCAACCCCCATGCATAAGCCTGGGCTACAGCAACAGATGCTGGTGGGAGGCGCATGGACAGTGAATGGAGACTGCATATGGGAGGCCACAGACAGCATCTGCTAACTTGGGTCAGAGAGGCGAGGTTCAAAGATCTTGGCTCTATTCAGCAGCAAGATAAATGTGTAGTTTACACCAAGGTCAAGCCCCACAGCAGATTATAAGGCAGATGTTATACAGAGCAGATTTGCCTTTTGGAAACATGAGGAAGATGCCTTTTTAGACATGGACACAGCTTTTCAACAGATCCAGCTTCCAGGTTCACATTCAGGATGGGCACACGGTGCTATTTCTGGCCCTGAGTTTTGATGAGGTGCTCACCTTACATATGAGAGCAATGTTATGTGAAGAAAGTGCTATATTTGAACATTAGGACCAACACTCATTTCTGGGATGCCCACGAGACTTGAGACTGAAGAAACACTATAGCTCTTGTTTTCACACTTAATTTAGGCTGTGCTTCTTGGCTGTGCTGGTGAGTGGAATCACCCTACTGTTTAATTCCTCTCTCCCTGTGTTCCTCCAGGGTACTGAAGTTAATTAGATGTGATTTAAGTATGCATATGATGTGACTCTTTTTATATATAAAGACCAAACTTAATACAATCATCATTGGTTCACTCTTTGTATGCAATTAGAAAAAGTTGTGTGCTTGAGAGTGGAATGGACCCTAATCACCTCTGCTATTAATAGCAATCAATTAAAGCTCTTTGTGACATCATAAGTCCAATAAATAAACAAGTGCAAAGGATTAGCCACCAAGAGGTAAACTTTAGACTCTGCTCTTCAGGATGTGGCAGAAGGATTAAGAATTCAAACAGTGATGATTTCCAGTGAGATGTGGAAGCAGTTGCATATTTTCAGACAGATCTTCTGTACGTGAACAGGCATTAGAGGAAGCTAACCAGAGTGGAGTAGAAGCAACAGAGAGAATGAAGAGACAACAGTCACAGAGGGAGAGCACTTCAGAAGCATAGGACCCCATGAGGGGTCTGTTGGCCTGTTGTTTAGAAGTGCAACCTAAGCAGTGTGAGGAGACAGATCTCACACACCGCCTAACAGTGTGCATGGCTGTCAGCAGTAAGCATTTATTCTGCTAGCTGATTTGTACTCTGGATGGATTATCAGAACAGTGGGATGTGCTGGGATGCTGTTATACACGCCACGCAGAATTGCCTTCACAGTGTTCCAGAGACCACAGCAATGCCTGTCTCGCGGGGGAGATCAGTAGCTGGCTTGTGGTTAGTATGTGAAGAGTTACCTTGCTGAGTTCGCAGACATTGAAGTTCTAGGGACCTGTTCTGTAAGATGTCAGCACCTGGCTGTAGAAAATGAGGTTCTGAGATCTTTAACCCTGTGAATTAGTGCAATCTGTAAAAGTATAGAGGAAGCTACGCTGGGTCATGGGGGGGGGGGGAAGCTCTGTGAGCAAAAACAAATGCTTCAGTTTGCCAAACCCAGCACCGATCTTGAGTGAAGATGGTCAGCCAATAACGTAAGACAGACAGAGAGGCATTTGAATCCCTGGGTTTGTCTCCAGGCCTCTGTACTCTGTGCCATTCTGACATGTGTCACCTGACTATCATTTGTAAAAAAAATCCAATCTTTTATCTTTTGAGATTATAATATAATTGCACCATTTCTACCTCCCCCCAGTCCTACTATACACCCTTCTTGTTCTCTTTCAAATTTGCCCTTTTTTTCCATTGATTATTGTTACATGCATATATATGTATGCATATATTGTGCTCCTTGTATGTATGTTTTCAGGGCTACCACTAGGCACTGGACAATCAATTGGTGTGCTCTTCCATGGAGAAGGACATTTCTGGTAAATGTCATTATGTTTTGCGTTTTCACTTTTGACTCGACTCAGGACCTGGGCTCAAGGGAGGCGAGTGAGCCCTTTAACCATTTTCCAGATTCCACATAGACACTGCCCAGGAGGCAGAGGTGGTACACTTCAAGCAGACTCGGCCTCAGCAAGGGCCTCAGCTCTGCCATCTGCTCGGGGAATGCAATGCCACCTCTGTGAAGCCTCTGGCATAGGAGCTCTTCTTGGGCTCTGGCTGTCTAGTCCTTACTGTGCTGTGCTGTGACACCATGTTGGTGCTTGTTTGCCCTCAAGGATGGCGGTGACCTCATACCTTTAGATTATGTGACAATTGACTCCAAGGCTCTAAGAATCCACACCTCACCAAGTGTTCCAACACCCAGTGTCCGTCTTACAATAGGATGCACAGTTGAGAAGGTGACCTAAAGCCTTGGCCCCGTTTCCAGGCTTGAGTCTATGCACTGTTGGGGGTGTCTTCCCATGCTCAGAAACCTGTTTCCATAACACCTCCAACTCACAGTGTCATCTTTGCGTGCGGCTTTTCTGACAACAGTCCTTTTCCTTCGGTCTCTGTGATGATGAGGATTGATGCTTAGAAATACCCCCTTTATGGCTTATTAAGACTTAAAATAGTGGAGGTTTCCTGACTTTGGCCAAATGGTTGTCTAGACTTAGCCATGTATGTTATATTTTCATTCCATGGTGTTTTCTTCTTTTTGAAACGTGCTCACCTGTCATGTGTTACCTGGTCCCTTGAACTACAATCAGGAAAGTGAAGGAGCAGTCCTCAACGCCAGTGGCTTATTGAAAACTGAAGGGCAAAGGAAGGTTAACAGTGTTGAGAGGACGAGAAGATGCTCTGACTTTTCCATCTTGCTGACAGTTGGTGACAGAGACAGAGTGGGCCCATGAGCTCGGCTTGCTTCAATATATAGATACTTAATTTTAACACTTAGAACCTTTCTTCATTTCATAATGGGTGTCAGGCTCTGCTATGAGCAATGCTATTATTAGAGATGTGATGGCAGCTGAAATACTGGCCCAGCTCTTAACTCTACACACATCCGTTGGCTCCTTATTATGTCCTGGGTGTGGCCTCACTGTGGGATGGGCTTGGTTCTCTACACTCAAGTTTGCCTTTCCTTGTTCAGTGACTTGCAGGTGAAAAGGCCAGTGTCTTAACCCTAAACATAAACCAGAAAGGCCTTGAGAGTTTCTGTTTCCTTGGACACCCACCAACACCACAAAAGATGCTCTTTAGGGGGAGGAACATTCCATGAATCTCCAGGTCCCGCGACAGCTGCCTTCAGGAGAACCAGCCTCTGCAGATAGAGTCAGAAGCACTTCCACTCTCAGGCCAAGGGAGTGGCCCTCACACTGCCTGTGGTTGTCATTGAGGCCAGTCACTTTAAGAGTCAGGTTAGGCAGTGCCGCCTGACTTCATATAGGTCACATGACTTGATATCCCCACTGACACTGAGGCTGGGAGGCCAGGCCATCTGCAGTTGCACAAGTAATGGAAGGTGAGTGCTCAGATTTGAATTCAAACATTGTGGCCCTAAGAGTCTTTGTTTTTCACTTATTAAAGTTATTTCTAAAGCTAAACTCAATTATTAAGGAAATTTTTTTTTTGAGGACAGAAATAGAAAGGCACAAAGGCATGCGCTATAGAAAATCTCACAGGATTTTAGGATTATATGTTTTTGGATTTGAACCTCGCTTTCACACCTTGTGTGAATTATCTGATGACCGTTTACTTCTCAGAAGGACAAGGATTCCATCTTGAGTATTAAACAGGCCTCGCTCATCAAGTGTCTGATCATGGAGATATGGCTCCCTATGCTCATCATGCTAACATGAGTAACGTGGAAGCTTCGGTTCAGAGCAGAAGCAGGCAGTGTCCAGCAAGGTAGAGAAACAGAGAGTGCATGGCCTCAGTGTCCTCACCCATATGTTAGTCAAAGCCTTCTGGGCAGCTTTTTGCTTGCTTGCTTGCTTATCTGGCTCACGGACTGCAGAGGCCGGGAAGTCTGCACTCAGCCGAACTGGAGGTGTGGCAGAGTTGGAGTTGGTGGAACAGTCTCACTGAAAGCCCAAAGCCCTGAGGACAGTAGGTCCCATGGTGTGAGCTGCAGTCTACACTCAAGTCCAATGATCTAGCTTCTGATGCGGCACCAGGAAATTTTCCCTCTCCTGACTGCTCTGCGTGGACAGAGAGATCTGCACTGGTGAGCCTGCAGTGCAAGTGTGGGTCTTGACTGGAGCTGGGGACATGGCTCAGTCAGCAAAGGACTTGATACACAAGCCTGAGGACACGAGTTCAACTCCCAAGACACTGAGGAATGCTGGGTTGTCAGTGCACACCTGTAATCCCAGCTCTGGGAAGGCAGAGACAGGGAGAGCCTTGGATTCTGCTGGCTACGCAGTCTTGCAGAATTGGTGATCCCCAGGTTAAGTGAGAGACTCTGCCTCAAAACAGAATGTGGGGAGTAATTAAGGAAGACACATATGACTAGCTCTGGCTTGTACACACTAGAATGGATGGACACACACACACACACACACACACAGACATACACAGACAGACAGACAGACAGACACACACACACACACACACACACACACACACACACACACACACACACGGTTTTCCTGGTTACCCAGCACTCTCTGACTTGGGAAGTAGTCAGGGGGAGCTCTCCAGAGAAAGCTGAAAGTTATACCGAGTCTTAGAGAAGAGAGCATGGATACATTCATGACATATTGGGGTGACATGTATCGTCTATGCAGTAAAAGTATCCATCTCCTTCACAGGTCATGAGACCAAATACTTTTCAGCCAGAATCTTCCAGGGCACAGAGCATGGACAATTCTCCTTGCTTTCTGTCTCAAAAGAAAGAACTGCTGACCGCCCCCCACCTCTGCCTGCCCCCGTGCTAACGGGTAACTGCTGTGGTTCATTTGTAATTGTCCTGCATAATTCCACTTCCCCCCCACCGGAAAAACAAAACAAAACAAAACAAAAAAAAACAACAACAGAATGCTTTCTGGTAGTATCTAAAAATCCCCAATTGCTTTTTAGTTATGAGGTGAATATACAGTGAGTTATGCCGCAAGGTAATCCAACCTGAGGAGACACAGCACACCGCATATTCTCAGACACATCTTTGCTCCCCGGAGGAGAGCTGTGTGGGTAGACTGGCAACCACTGTAACAGGACCAGCATGGGGGAGATTGATCTCACTTAGGAGAGTGACCTCTCTGAGGAACTTTGCAGAAGGCACACCTTTCCTGTTGATTGATTACGCATCAGGGTGAGCAGGCCTGGCTGGGAGGCTCAGTGTGGGCCTCACCTTCTGCTGGCACATGCACTTTTTTTGTTGTTGTTGTTCATGCAAGATTGATGTGGGGCAGCTGTCGTGTAAGGGCCCAGAAACTCATACCATGAAAACACAGCCGGCTTTGAAAGGAGAAAGCAAAAGAGATTTATTACCCACAAAACCAATTACAAATAAGCTCACTTCAAAATGACGATTAAATTTTAATAAACCTACAGAGGGTGGCCTTCTTGCTGAGAAACGGAGTAAGATGCGTTCACGGGGAAAAGCCCACTTCCTCCCACATCCTGGGCACACAGCTCCAGGCTTGTGCCAGTGGCCATGCGCCACTCGCCAATCCTCATTCCAGATAATTTCCTTTGCTACGGGAACTCTGTTTACTATAGTTGTCTCCATTTTCCACTCCACATGGTTAGGGTCAGCCCTGACCAGCTGGCCGATTCCTCGCATCCTCTGTAGAAGTTGGCACCCTCTATAGCCCCGCCCATCCCCTCTTCTTCTGAGTAACTTCCTACACACAGGCCAGTGTGCCCAGGCAGCCTTGCTTCCTCAGTGCAGGGTCCTCCTTTCAGCTCCTGGAGGGATCATCTCTCATCATCACTGTAAGCAGAAATCTTAATCCTGACCACGTGTCTTCACCTTGTGTCTTCTGTAAGTGTCCACAGATCCGGCCCTGAGATCTTCGTGTCTGACCCTTTCTTCATCTTCTTCCCTCTGTCAGCCCCTCCCGTGGTCCTTCCCTGCTCCCCAACAATTTGTTGTTTTCCTCAGATCCTTTCTTTTGCTTTCCAACACCTCAGACTTGTGGAAACCTTCAACTTTAGATCAGTCTGATGCCATTTTCTTTTCCTCATCTCTGCCTAGGTTCTGATCCTTAAAAACAAAAAAACTAAACAAATAGAAAAACCAGATCTGAAAATTAGTGTTGTTTGCCCGGCACCAATAACAAATAACCCTGTCCTTTCCAGGCTTCAGTGGATGGTGCCATCTAACTTATGATGGTTTCTCACCTGTGGATTTCTCATCACCTGTTCTCAATAGTTTTATTCAACTTGACACAAGCTAGACTTATCTGAAAGGATGGAACCTCAGTTGAGATGTCTCCATAAGATCTAGCTGTAAATAATTATCTTAATTGATTAATTTGATACCACTGGGCTGGTGGTCCACCAGCTTCTGACTTAAGGTTCCTGCCCTGTTTGAGTTGCTGTTAGACTTCCTTTGTGATGAGCAGCGACATGGAAGTGTAAGCTTAACCAATCCTTTCCTCCACAACTAATTTGGTAGTGGCATTTTCACCACACTAAGAGAAGCCCTGGGGCAGCCTCCCCAAAGTGTTCTCCCACCAGACCTGCACACTTCTTGTCTCTCTGCCCTGTAAAGGAAGGTTTTCAATGTGACTTTAAAAAGGGAAAAGAATTCACTACATTAGAGTCCTGCCCCTTACCTATATACACTTACTTACCGCATTTGGCCGCATCTCCGTTGTTCTCCTTGAAAGTCCAACTGCAATTCCCACTTGGAAGCCGGTTTTCCATGACTCCACGCCTTCTCTCACCCATTCTTTGTTTGCTCATCCAATATTTTTAGTTCTTATGCCAGAAACTCTCATCCTTGACCCAATCTCATTTCTTACACAAGGCATTCTCAAAGCCCTGTCAAGTTAGGTCCTGAATATTTCCCGGGTTTATCTTTTTCCTACCCTGCTGCCTTGGTTGCAGCTGCCCCTCTTTATTACAGGTCTCTTTCCGTACTGGGCATTGAGTTGCTAAAGGGGCTGGAATGTCCCCAGTGGCACCAAAAAAGGCTTTGTAAGTATTTGTTGCCAGAAATAACTACAGCTGCACAGGGACATACACACTGAGAGCTTTCTTACCTGCTAGAGGCAGGGATGGCTTGGGCCCATCGCACCAAGGGAACTGACCCACAGACATAAGTCAGTCTGTGTTGAAGATAATCAGGAAATATGTCAAACACCGAGTTCATCTGTTTTCTAATGTTGCCTTTGTTCCTCATACCTGCTTCATTGTGACTAGGCAATCGTCCGAGAGTTCTGCAGGGTTATTTGTGGATAGGGGGTGTCAGTCTCTTGCTTTTGGAACCATTTCTCTCAAGCACCATGCCAAGATGTTCTATTTTGTTTTCTTGCTAGGTGGTTGGGCTTCATTGGAAAGTGACATCTTGTTAGAAATGCACTATCACAGATCGTTTCCAAGAGGGTGCTTTAAATGGATTATTATGCAGAATGGAGATTTTCAAATTCTCAACTCTGTGCTGGAAACTCCTGGATACAACAATAGAAGTGTAGTGGTTTACTAGGACTCCCTACAATTCCCATCTGCAAAGTGTTGCTAAACTCAGCTTTCGGTTTCCTTGTAGCAACATCCATTTGCTCTCCTCCCTCAGTCATGTGTCAGCAAGGGTGCTTGGCAGTTGCTTGACCTTCTGTTGAGTAGGCAACTAAAATGTTACACTTGGCAAAGCCCAGCCACCAGTGTCTGCCCAGAGGTGTCAAGCTTGAACTTACATTTGGACGGGTTTCTGTCTCATTCCATCCAATTAATGGCATCTCCCAATTTATCCTCCTGGGTTACTTGGGTGCCCTGCTCAAGGCCTGCTGATAACCTCAAACCATAGATTTGATCTCCTGGAAGATGGTTGGTATTCATGGAACAGCATGTAAAAGATGATCCTGGCCTATGCCCACACATTGGCTAGCCTGGCTTTGATTGTAGCTTAAAAAAAAAAAGATGCAGCCAGGTGTTGGTGGTGCAGCATGCCTTTAATCCCAGCACTCAGGCCGCAATTGGCTTAATCTAGTGTCATATGACTCGTTGTTACATTGTTATAAAGGATGACCAAAAGCCAAAGAACGCAACAATTTTTGTGCCTGTTACAGACTGATTCATTGTACCCATTACTGTTTCTAAGAATGTCTACACTTTTAGTGTAAAAATACACAATCAACATTTTATAAAATTTACATGTGTACATAGCCATTTATTTACCTGCTTGAATTAACATTGGACTTGTTTCTTTCCCGCTAGTGCATAGTTGCATGGTGTGTAGACAGTTTTCATATCTTTTTATTCTCCCCACTACTTTTTCAGCTTTGTTAATGTTAACTCGACAAATAAAATTTTGTACACATGCAGTGTATACTGAATGACGCTCTGCTTTATGTATATGTGTGTAAGGATGATCACAGAGCTGCAGCTCACCACCTCACGTGACAACCTGTTTATTTGGGAGTGATGAGGATGTTTAAGATCAGCTCTCTGAACCAAAGTCAAGCCTACAGCAGCTCTGCTTTCTCTGCGCAGCACACGGCCATAGATCTGCATTGGTTAACCAGCCTGCAACTGACAGTGTGGGCCCTTTGATCACTTCTCCCCACCGCCTCCGAGGACCAACGCTGTAACACCGACATCTTCAGATCTCACACCTTTCTGCTCACGTTTTCACTCATCACAATGCCCTCTGGGCTCACCCACATTGTCATATAACAGGTTTTCCTTTTCTTTTCTAAAGCTAAGAGACATTCTACTGTTCATGCATACATTTACTTGTGATATTTCCTTTACCCACTTAGACTGTTTTCACTATTGCAAACAATATTATAATGGGCGTGGTGTGGGAGCTACTTCCTTGAGGTAACAATCTAATTCCTCTGCACAGACATTACACAGGATTGAGACGGCATGGTAATGCGGTCTGTCTGCTTCCCAGCGTTCGAGGACTCACCCTGCTGGAAGCCTGCACTGACACTCTGTACACATCCTTAGTCTTTGGGGCATGCCAGTATTGTCCTCTGCACTCATCCCCAGTTCTTTGTTCTTTTATGATATTTCTTGTTCTGAAGTGTCATCTTTGTTTCTGGCTATTTTCTTTTTTTGTTCTTTTTTAATGTATTTTATTAATTTATTCATATTACATCTCAACTGTTATCCCATGCCTGTATCCTCCCATTCCTCTCTTCCTCCCATTTTCCCCTTACTTCCCTCCCTATGACTGTGACTGGTGGCTATTTTCATAACTAGTTAATTTTAATGGATAGCATTGTGCCTCTTTGACAGTATTAATTACCATTGCATTTTTCCACAATGAAGTCTTCTCTAACTTGAAGCAGGTTTTGATGAAGATTTAAACAGATGGAAGGTTCTTCTTCCCTATCTGAAGAAACTCTTTGTTTTATCTCTTGGTTTGCCTCCTCAAGTCATCCCATCACGTCTCCTGACAGGTGAGGTGGACCTTATCAGACAACCCGGGGAGAAAGAACTTATAAATAGTCATCCACCCCCAAAGGAAATGTTTGTCCTTAAAAGTAACATCAAGGAATCCTATCTTTATATTGTGGCACTTTTCATTGGATGACATGCAGTCTGACTCAAAATGCGTGTTACTTCTCACCCATGGATCTGACCATGACCTCTTGCCACCTGAGATATTGCTCGCATCTGTACATGTCTTTCACAATACTTAGGAAGTCAGAGATCAGATGGGCGTCCGTATCACAGAGATCCTTTGTGTCCTTGGAAGTTCATGAAGCATACCTTAAGAGCTGAGGGACAACACAATGAAGATTGCACCTATGGCCGGCACCAAAGTCAGGCCTCCTCGAGGATGAGACAGATGGCAGGCACCAAGAAGGGAGATGGGAAGAGGAGGCATACAGGAACACACGTGGGCCTCAGGTTCCTGACTACCCATCTCAACGCCAGGAACACACATGGGCCTCAGGTCCCCATCTCAATGTCAGGGGACTATTTCTATTTTACATCATTGGGATTTAAAGTTCTGACTTCTTCCTGTTCTTGATATTTGAGGCTGGAGCCTCCTTTCCTCACGTCCTTGATGGGGACACCAGCACCCACACTGCGTAGTTGGAACAGACGCTCCACCCCTAGTTGTAGTGAGTACAAGCGCATGGCGTCTATTGTAACCATGGCAAATGGACTTCTATGGTATATGTGATGCACACATGATGCTCATGTCAGACTTCATTAGATTTACGTCTTGCAAAAACTACAGTGATAAGTCTATTAGTGATATTAGCAGATCTCCAAGTCACGTGTGTACAGAGGATAATTTCTGATGCTCATCCTATCTACCAAACTCCTAAAAATTAACTGAGCCAAGGCATAGTGTCATCTTCCTGCAGGAAGTGGTTTGATAGCCCTGAAGTGTCACAACCCCTCCAGTGGAGTCTGTGTGACAACCACTACACAAACCTGAGGCGACGACCCCCGCCCCACCAGGGAGAGCCTCCTGGAATGGGTCTGATGTTCCTCCCAGGGGTAACTAAGTGCAGGCCCCCTCCTTTTCTCTTTTTTCTCATTTGTTTTGGAACATTCTGCCTTTGTTTTTACTTTCTTATCAGAACTTTTCAAATGTAACTGTGTTGCTAGGAGACCCCTGACTTGGGACTGCAGCCAAGGGTCATTCAGAGTTTTACCACCAAGTTCTGCCCCACTTGTTAATAAAAACATGGTTAAGGATTAATCATAGTTTATATTATGACTTACAAATAAAGTGTTTAAGAAAGCTCCAGATAGTGATGGAAGAGCTAAGAAAAAACTGTCTTGACTCACAGATGTTTGGCATAATGAGAGAACATTGACCTCTGATAAAGGTCATGTGTACTGATACCAAGCTAATGACTTAAGAATGGTGATTCAGGATTGATGACAACATTGTTACTCTGCATCCTGTATTTTTGAATTGTGTATGCCTGGCTAACTTCCTTGAATGAAAAATAATGTAACCACATAAACACTCTCTGTTTCCAAAAAATGTGTATAAAAACCTAACTTACTTGCCACAAAATACACTCAGATTCAAACACTACACCTGGTTTGTCTCTCTTTGTCACTCACCTGTCTTTGTCTACAGACGCTTCGAGAACCGCCAAGGACCTGACTGAGACTGTCCGCAGCACTGAAGTAGATAAATGATTGCATTTTATGCAAATGCTGACATCACTGAAAGAAAACTGTCACTCCAAATCAGAGGAAAACAAAGTATTAAATGAAGCTGGAAGAAGCAGTATTCCTTAGACGTAGATAATTATCTCAGCATTTTATTACAGAGGACACAGTCCCCTAGTGTGTCTGTAGACCAAGCTATGATTTCTTTTCTTTTCCAAGAGCTACAAGACAGTATCAGGAACATGAGCATGAGGTGTCCTAGCTCAGCTTGGCAGGTTTTCATGCTTATTACAGCATCAACTGTTATTCTTGGCTCAGTGGGCACTTATTTATACAAAGAGGAATTAATTAATTATGCAAGCAGTTATGTAACTACTTTACTACATAAACTATATGCTGGCTTGCACTTTTGTAAAATAACTTGTATCTGCATGGTTGTTTAACTATGTCAAAAGGCAAGTAAGTAAATACATATATAAAAAAGTCAATTATTAGCCAAGCCTCTAACTGAGTTTTTGTGCCACGCTCAACTGGAAATGAAACACATTTAAAGGGACTGCAGTTTATCAAAGGAAAAAAATGGAGAGATAAAAATGCTATGTAATGTGCGAAAGTACATTGGAAGCTGGCTCATGAGGCATGCCATTATGTAATGCGCAGAAGTGGAAGCCGGCCATGCACGATGTGTGCCATAGAGTGCGACACTCACGTCTCCTCAGGGCTCCAGAGCCTTGGGGTCAGGGGAGATCTGCCTCTGAAGGTGGCTGCGGGAGTCAGTAAGGATTTGTCAGGTCCTAATAGGGAAGAGCCACTGTGTGAGGTGTGGCCGCCGAGCGCTTCCCTGCCTGTAGTCCTGTCTCTGTTGCTTAAAGCAAGTGTTCTGTGGTGAAAGCAGAGATGACTCTAAATCAAGCTAAGGCTGCCCTGCTTTTAAATCAGGAAAATGTTGGTTATATAACAACTTCTGAAAGACTTGTCAGATTGCTCACCTTTGAATTGGTACCAAATGAAATAATTGTTTTATAGCAAGTTTTATTTCTCTTTATTTGCTTTTTAAATAGGATGAAGATAGTATTGGATGAAAGTGCTCCATGCAAAACAGGTTCTGAGGGCTAGGGCTGCCGCTCAGTGGATGAACACTGGGGGTTTTGGCGTGCTGGATCAGCACAGCAGGGAGCATTGTGGTGCCTGGACAGAGGTGGTCCCTTCAGTTTGGTTTTTGTCTTTAATCGTATGCTTTATCTGTCATAAGGTTAGGATTTAGACTCTATCAGGTATTTTTGTGCATTGCCTAAGCTGGATAGCAGGGAAAAGAGGATGGGCAGTCTTCTTTTCTCCCAACAGACAGAGAAATGGGAGAAAGGCTTATCGAGTTCATTCAAATCTACACGGAGAGGACGGCTGAGCTGACAGCAAACCTCTCTCAGGCTCCCAACCCCTTGCTCTTTCACTCCACAGCAGTTCCACACAGGGCCTCCCAAATGGCCTGGCCTGAGGGTTTCTACCCACTGTCCACCAACCCTCCGCTCCTCCCCCTATTCCCCTTTCCCCTGTTCGCCTTCACCATCTACACTGTGTTGTTCACTTCTAGTCCACCTGTGTCCTCTCCTTCGTGATTTTCTGCTTTACCATACTGCATGGCTTGACTCAACAGGTGTCTAACATATGGAAGCAAGTGATGTGGGGGATGACATTACTGTAAATAATAAATTAGCATATGTGAAACATCAGGCACCTTCTATTTCCATATCCACACTCTGCATCTCTTTAAAAATAAGCATTTGTTGAGATTTTGTGTTTGAAACTAATTTTGGAAATCACTGGTGCAGGCAAGAGCTTGAATAACACACAGCTTCCATATCTCCAGAGTCCTGGAGTCATCTCCCTGGAGCTAGCAGCTCGCTTCTGCGTCTGTGCATTTGGTCCTCAGATGCCAGCGCAGAGCCAGGAGAGGGAGGTTCACCTCAGGGGGCCTTTGTCCTTTGGAAGACTAAAGCTCTGGATTCAGAGCTGGAGAAAGTGTCTGCATTCTGAGTCCAAGACTGCACACCCTCAGGCCCCGGATGAAAAATTGTTTCTCAGAGATAAGCTTACTCCTATGAAAAGAGCCTGGATGAAGAAGACATGGCCCTGAGGCACTGAAGCCACCTTCCATGTCTACAAAGCCAGCACCAGCTCTCTGGTGGGTGGCAACTGTCTTCTTGCTTTCCTTTCACCACCCTCTGCAACAACATTGTGAGAGAACAGATGTTTTCTAGGACTGGGGAATAACAGACCAAATTGCTGTGATAACACTGCCTTACCATCCCATCCCGGGCCACTAAGTACTATTAAGCACAGCGCGTGTTGCGTGCTTTGTTCACGCTGTGACGCAACCACCCAGGCGCCGTTCCCTTCCCCAGAGGCAGCTTCCTCAAGCTCACCATTTGAGTCAACGGAATTGTGAAGTTCATTTCCAGGTCATTTCTTGAAGAGGCCACAAGGTCACTGGCTCTCATCCAAGATGCAAGGCGAGGAAATTGAGGCACAGAACAGAAAGAGGAGAGGAAATGGTCCCCACCACACTGAAGTTTAAATGGTTCCCCCGGGGTCCCAAGTTCAGTTCTGTTCTGCTTTTAATTTAAACATTCTCGAGCAGGCAACAGAATTTTGCTTGTCTCTTGGGTCGTTTTCACCAGCCTCTCTCCTCATGTTTGCACTTAGCTCCCATTAATGGTAATGGGCGCTGTGTGTGTACGGTGCCCATTAAGAGTAATGGAAGCCCTGCCTGTGCATCCAGAGGCTGCCTGCTCTCAGTGCTGGTATGCCTTTAGGAAGACAACTCCTTCTTTGGCATTTGTGACCGTTTGTATTGCAGAGAGTGATGGCAGTGCAAGGAAATCTGCCCAGCAGTCTAATGAATCTTGATTTACAGTGTATGTGTGTGTGTGTGTGAGAGAGAGAGAGAGAGCGCGGGGGGAGAGAGAGGGGGGAGGGAGAGGGAGGGAGGGAGAGAGAGGGAAAGTCAAGCAATGCATGTTAAGAAATATAAAATAGATCCAGTTCACTTAATACAGGGCCAAGAGCAGGCTATGTCAAAAACTTTAAGGCTGGGAATTAGATAATATTGCTGCTTCAGGGTAAAAAATAGCACATATTTGAACAGATGGAAAAAATAATCCATTAAAAAAAATAACAGGGTGCTATTTATGTTAGCAGTAACGACATTTCTGCAGAAACATGCCTCAACCCATAGAGACAATTCCTACCACAACACAATGGTGGGCCAAAGGTGATTTTACAGGGGACATGAATCACTAGCTCATTACACTTAGAATGAGCTATGCAAAAAGAGAGTGCTCATCACTGTCTGTCTGATCTTGGGGAGTCTCAGGCCCTTGGTCCAGTGGAGGAAAGTCAAGCACTGGGGTTTGGTGCTGAGAGACAGGTCCATAAAGAGCCTTGGGGTGAGTAAGAGTCCGGGCTTGGGGAGGAGCCCACCTGCACCCAGATGCTGTCCTGCCTTCTCACTCCATGTCTCTGAATACATGTCACCTCTTTTGTGAAGTGAGAATTTTAATTGTGAGGATTAAATGATGTAAAAAACTGCATTCACAGAACTGTTATCAGAATTTTGTTCCCAGAGATAAAGTTCAACAGTACAGGGAAGCCAGACATGAATCTAGCCGGATCACACTAACACCAATTGTCCTAACTGCTGTGTGTTTGAAACTCCAGTTTAATCTTTTCCATCGTCTAACGTAAGCACACCTGTCATAGTCCCTGCTTCTGTTTCCAGGGAAAGATCAGCATAGTATCCCCAGGTAAGCAATCCCAGTACCTAAAGGTTGATGCCTTGTTGTCCACTCTACCTACATGTATTTTCACGCTACATAAATGTGTTGAAGATGTTGATTCTCATTTCTTCCTCTCATCCTATCATTGTGATACTGAAAACGCAAGAAATTTGCAAACAGTGAGGTTCTTTGCAATGTTCTTTCAATCATCCCACAGCCCAAGAGCCCTCTCCCTGCCCATGGTGATGCTCCCTTCCCATGAATGGAGCAAGACAGTATCTGCTTCCAACCTACACACATGTTCTGTATGCTGTCAGTCATCTTTGGTTTATTTATAATCCTGAAGACAATGTCAGTACAACATGAATAGTTGTCAGACTGTACTGTTTAGGGAACAGTGACAAGACAGTGTCTGTGCTTACTTAGTACAAACACTCCTTAAAATATATTTTCTGTCTCTGCTTAGTAGAAGGTGTGTGCTCCCATATGCACACCTTGTCTGAACAAAATTTAATTTGGAAAGTCAACAGGAAGGAGAGTAGATGGGGAGGAATTGCTTGTTTTCAGGGGACTCTGCCCATGCAGCTCTGATACTCAGAAACCTGGATCACAGAGGCCAAGGCCACATTAAGTGTTTGCAGTCAATAACTATGCAGAAAAAGCAGAAGTTGAATATTTCCTAAAAGAAAAATGTACATTCTTTTACAGAAATCTTAAGACTGTATCAAACGCAGAATCTCAATTTCCTAATTTCTGCTCAGAAAATAGACATGACAGAAAAGGGGGAAAACCTTTAATTCCAGCATTTTGGTGGTGGGGGCACAGGAGCAGGGAGATCTCTGAGTTTGAGGCCAACGTGGTCTACGGAGTGAGTTTCAGGACAGCCAGGGCTACACATAGAAACCCTGTGGTGATAACTCATGGTGACCCTCACATCTCAGCCTTTAGAATGTTGGTGTTACAGGTGAGACGACATTTCACAGTTGGTCCCTTAGCATGTGATAGTGGAAAAATGACCACAGGTATGGCTTTTGTCCTGTATAAGCTGGAGTCCCTCAGCCTATGACATGAAGACTGTCATGTGTCAGGTTTAACCTGAGTAAATTCAATACCAAATAACACAAAAGTGACCCAGCATCCCCACTTCTCTGAAGAAGCCCTTGGAGCAAGCAGCCCTGAGAAGCTTCCAGCTTTGGATGCTGTGGAGATAAGGGAGATCTGTAAGGGGTTGTGTGAATGGGGACGGCTCAGACGATGGCAAAGGGTGTGCGTTTTACTGGCTACTTGTTTTAAGGTCAGTAATCAGCAGCTGGGATCAAGGCACTCAACCTTTTGGATGGTGCTCTTTAAGTTCAGAAGGGTGAGACTTATCTTGGGAACATCTCTGTTTGGTACCAGGATAAATGGCGTATCGCCACTTTATCATGACAATGCCTACCCTTAAGCCCCTCGGTTTTGAAGAGATGATTTTTTTCTACCATGAAGGTTGCATTTGTTGGCAATGATTGGGTTTTCCCCCTTTTTTGTCATGTCTATCTTCTGAGCAGAAATTAGGAAATTGAGATCCTGTGTTTGATACAGTCTTAAGATTTCTGTAAAAGAATGTACATTTTTCTTTTAGGAAATATTCAACTTCTGCTTTTTCTGCATAGTTATTGACTGCAAACACTAAATGTGGCCTTGGCCTCTGTGATCCAGGTTTCTGAGTATCAGAGCTGCATGGGCAGAGTCCCCTGAAAACAAGCAATTCCTCCCCATCTACTCTCCTTCCTGTTGACTTTCCAAATTAAATTTTGTTCAGACAAGGTCCCACTGTGTAGTCCCTGCTGGCCTGGAACGTGCTGTGTAGACCAGAATGACCTTCACCTGGGTCACTGCCCGGCACACAGCAGGTGGTTAGTTTTCTGTGGCCTTGGTCTACAAGGAAGCATCACCGCACAGGAAAATTTCAGCACCCTGGACAGATGCCCATGTGAGACAAGCATTTTCCAAGAGCTGTGCAGATGAGTCTGCTAAGACCACAGCCCCCTTCCACTCTGCAGAACCACAGACTGTGCTGCTAATCTCAGGCTGGTGAGGTCTACATTTAGCAGCTGCTTTGACCTGGCCCCAGAAGCTTTGCTCACTACAGTTTCGTTCTAGTTAAGTTCGCCGAGTCCCTGCCCACTTCGTCTGAGCCCCACAAGCGCGCAGGGATCCTTCTTTTGAACCATTTAACGTTCACTTTTAGACCCTTTGGCACCACAGCAAAGATTTTTTTTCAACTTCCTATAACACATAATAAGCGCTGAAGACCTAATAAATTCTCTATCTCGTTGTTTGTTTGTCTCAACATTCTACATGGTGTTTAATAAATGTTTGAATTATTTTTTTTAAACATTTATTCCCAGCGCTTGGGAGGCAGAGGCAAGGGATCGCTGTGAGTTCGAAGCCAGCTTGGTCTACAAAGTGAGTCCAGGACAGCCAAGGCTACACAGAGCAACACTGTCTCAAAAAACAAAACAAAACAAAACAACAACAACAACAACAACAAAAACCCCCACAAAAAATCCATTTATTTACTGTTGTGTGTGTCATGGGCACTCCTGCGTGTCTGAGGACAGCCCAACACCATCTGCCCTCTCCTTCTCTGTGTGAACTCCAAGTATGGAACTTGTTTCAGGAGTGGCAGCCAAAGCCCCATACCTGTGTTCTCCAAGATTTCCAAAACGGGGTGCACAGCCCACATTGCAGAGTGGTCTGTTGTGGGTGAATGCCCCATCTTTCTTTTCTTACCACTCTTTTCTTCTGATAATTTCCCACATGTTCTGTTCATTTTGTCTTTAACTAGGAAGGCAACCTCTTTCCCCAGGGAACTCCTCAGTCCTTGATTTACTTATATTCAACCACTGCATAGATTTAAAAAATAAAACAATTATAAATGGTGATTAATTTATGTTTTTAGAAAAATATGTCTTTCCAAAATGGTGTTTCAAATGTTCCATAGGATACATTTGAAGTCATTTCCCGACTGCTTCCCAGGCAATCTTAGCTAATTTCAGACATGAGCAGGATGAGGAAAACTTTTATTTAAAGAAATCTTATTCACACAAAAGTAGATTGTACAACAGATGGTAGGAAAGAACCCAAATTAAATAATTAAAATATCACAGATAGAAAGATTACCTGTTTTCTATTAACTTGTTTTGGTTTCAAAATGACCTTTCACTTCTTTTAAATCTGATCACCGGGGAAGGCAAAGACTGAAGTTGGACCCACGTGTGATTGTATGTCTCTAAATCCCTAAGGGGGCACTCGGACAATTTGTTTGCCTTCCCTGCCCTGGGGTCTCTCATGCATGGAATGGGCTATCATAGCTGCATCTATTTTTGTGTGAGATTTTCATGTTTTAAAAGATGTTTGTGGATGACAGCAGCTCCAGGCACACAAAGATCACATGGCGCATCTGTGGAGTGTTCCTACCAACCAGCCCCAAACCTGATTCTTTGTTTTTTTAAGGTGGCTAACGCTGTATCAGCTGTGTCTCCTTCTGAGTCAGGATCCCGAACATCATTAATCGGACAGTTTCCTAGTGTCTGCAAGGCTCCCTGTGAACTAGGCAGGAAATGTGGCATGTTTGACCAAAGTGAACATCACAAGGAGGCCACAAATGCATGCTATCTAAGGCCTTTGTATGAGCGCAGCCTTGTGCCCAAGTGTGGGGCAGCAGGTGGATTGCCTTAACTGAGGTCATAGTCCAAGACTCAAACACAATATGGCAACCAGATGCCGTGGCCACAAGTAGCAGGGCAAAGTTCCAGAAGGAGAAGGAAGTCTAGCATTCTTTCTTTGTAGCTTATTTATTCATTTATCTAATGATTGTAGGGGACCCTTTGTGTTCTAAGTAGTGCAGATGCCTAGATACACAACTTCACAAAAAAAGGGGCAGGATTACCTGGGTGGGGCCTAAAGATGCAATAAAAACAGGTGCACAGAGAGAGAGAGAGAGAGAGAGAGAGAGAGAGAGAGAGAGAGAGAGAGAGAGAGAGAGAGACAGGAGAGAGCAGAGGGGGAGAGGGAGAGAAAGAGAGCAAGAGCAAGAAGGAGCCTTATATTCAACCGCGGGGAGTCTCTTCAAATGAGTGTTATTTAAGATAAGTAGAGAAGAGAGAGGTACAGCTGACTTCTAGAAGAAAAAGCCCACAAAAGTGGGGGCTGGCACGAGCACGCTGGAGACAGCGCCCTGGAGGCATGCTAATATTCTGTCACCCCTTAGGATGGGTATTTAAGAAAAATGACTTGCTCAATATTTATTTCTGTGGGCCGGGGGGGGGGAAATTGACTTTTCTATTACGAAAAATTATATGCAAAACACATTCAGTTAGTAATTCGCCTCAGCTGGGTCAAAGCTGGGGCGACTGTGGAGCTATTCAACAAAGAACGCTCCCGGTTTTCCTCCCATTCTTCAGCGTGCCTGCATTTTCAACTAGAGAAGTTTTTGGCAGGTGCATTAAAAATGCACGATTGATAATGAAACAAATTACCAGCCACTGATAAACAGCACCATGCCACATGTTATTTGGTCTTAAAATCCAGCTTAATGTCGGCCTTAATAGTTATTCTGGGTTTGTTTTGCTGAAATAACAACTGAACACATTTTGTGGGGGCCAGTAGGATATTTTTTATTGACTTTGTGGGTGCTGGTTTCTTTTCCAGAAGCAATGACAAATTAAATTTTGTCAGATAGAAGCAAGTGGAGACACGAGTTAGCACTCCAGCTGGTCTTGATCCCCCCAGTGCAGTTCTGAAAGGTGCTGAGCAATGGAGGGAATTAAGGGTAAACAGAGCCTGGCTACCAGTTCTGGGTATTATGTATGTGGTGTTTACTGTAAGAGACACTAGGCCATTGAAGGGTGTGAAACAAGGAAATACTGAAACAAATCCGTAGAAAGACCTTGCTTACTTCAGCGCAGCCCAGTCATTGTCGGGAAACTAGATTTTTAAGGGGAAGATTCTTGAGGGGACCATGGAGTAATGGGGGGAAGAAGGGAAAGTAAGTGCTGTGGGCATTCCAGGGGGAAGAGACAGTCCATTCTTCATTCTTTTTCTCATTAACTAATTAATTAATGAAATCTCTTTACAGCCTGATCTCAGTGCCCTCCCTCCTCTCCTAGTCCCACTCTCATCAACCCCTCCCCTTGTTTTCTCTCTCTCTCTCCTTAAAGAAAGGGAGGCCCCAAGGGGTACCAACTCACCCTGACACCTTAAGTTGCAGCAGGACTAAGCTTATTCCCTCCAGCTGAGGCCTGACAAGGCAGCCCAGATAGGGTAAAGGGATCCAGTAGCAGGCAACAGAATCACAGAAAGCCTCTGCTCTCATTATTAGGGGGCCCACAGAATGACCACGCTGCACGTCTGCTACATACATGTGTAGAGGGCCTAGGTCCAAGCCATGCATGTGTTCTTTGGTTGGTGGCTCAGTCTCTGTGAGCCCCCATGGGCCCAGGTTAGTTGACCCTTCTGGTCTTCTTGTGTTGTCCTTGACCTTTCCAGCTTCCTCAACCCTTCCTCCCACTCTTCCACAAAACTCTACAAGCTCAGCCTATTGTTTGGCTGTGAGACTCTGCATCTGTTTCCATTAGCTGCTGGATGAAGCCTCTCAGAAGACAGTTATTCTGGGCTCCTATCTGCAAGCACAGCAGAGTATCATTAATAGTGTCAGAGGCTGGTTCTCTCTCATGAGGTGGGTCTCAATTTGGGCCAGCCATTGGATTGTCATTCTTTGACTCTCTGCTCCATTGGGAGTCCCACCTTGCTATATAAGGTGGCTACTCCAGGCTCCATATCCCCCACTGCTGGCAGTCTCCAATAGAGTTACCCCCATAAATTCCCAGGAGCATTCCCTGTCCCAGAGATGCTCCCCCCCCCCCAGTTTCCATTCTCCTTCCTAGTCCTCTCCCCCATTTCCCACACCTGATCCCCATCTCTCTCCCACACAGTTCTATTTCAGGCGTCTGTTTTATTTCCCCTTGTGAGTGAGATTCAAGCATCCTGCCTTGTCCCCCTCCCCCTTGGCTTCTTTGAATTTGTAGATTATAGCATGGTTATCCAGTTCTTTACAGCAATATCCACTTATTAGTGAGTACATAATAGGTGTGTTTTTTGGGTCTGGGTCACCTCTCTCAGGATGATCTTTTCTAGCTCTATCCATTTGCCTGCAAATTACATGATTTCCTTGTTTTTAATAGCTGAGTAATATTCCATTGTGTGAATGTACCAGTTTCTTTATCCACTCTTCAGTTGAGGGATATTTTGGTTGTTTCCAGTTTCTGGCTATTAAGAATAAATCTGTTATGAACATAGTTGAACAAGTGTCCTTTTGATATGGTAGAACATCTCGGCATATGCCCAGAAGCTGGAGCTTGAGGTAGAACTATTTTCAATTTTCAAGAAAGCTCCCTATTGATTTCAAAAGTGGTTGTACTAATTTGCACTCCCACCAGCAATGGAGGAGTGTTCTCCTTTCTCCATATCTTTACCAGCGTTTTCTTTCACTTGAGTTTTTGATCTTAGCCATTCTGATGGGTGTACGATAGAGTCTCAGAGTTGTTTTGATTTGCATTTCCCTGATGACTAAGGACGTTGAGCATTTCTTTAGGTGCTTCTTGGCCATTTAAAATTCCTTTGTTGAGAATTCTCTATGCCATTTTAAAATTGGGTTATTTGATTTGGTGGTGTTTAATTTCTTGAGTTCTTTATATATTTTGGATATTATATTAGCCCTCTGTGGGATGTAGGGTTGGTGAAGATCTTTTCCAGTCTATAGGATGTTGCTTTGTCCCATTGACAGTGTCCTTTGCCTTACAGAAGCTTTTCAGTTTTATGAGGTTCCATTTATTATTGCTCTTAGTGACTGAGCTCTTGGTCTTCTGTTCAATAAGTTGTCTCCTGTACCAATAAGTTCAATGCTATTCCTCATTTCTCTTCTATTAGATTTCTTTTATGTGGTTTTATGATGAATTCTTTCATCCACTTGCACTTGAGTTTTGTGCAGGTGATAAATATGGATCTATTTTTATTCTTCTATGTGCAGGCATCCAATTAGACCAGCATCATTCATTGAAGATGCTTTTTTTTCATTGTATTGTTTTGGCTTCTTTGTCAAAATCCTACATCTATAGGTGTGTGGGTTTATTTCTAGGTCTTCACCTGAATTCCATTGACCAGCCTGCCTGTGTTTATGCCAATACCATGCAGTTTTTATTACTATTGCTCTGTTGTACAGCTTGAAATTAGGGATGATGATAGCTCCAGATGTTCTTTTATTGTACAGAATTATTTTAGCTATCCTGTTTTGTTTTGTTTTTTAATTTTTTCCATATAAAGTTAAGGATTACTCTTTCAAGGCCTGTAAAAAATGTGTTGGTATTTTGATGGGAATTGCATTGAATCTGTGAATTGCTTTTGGTGAGATGGCCATTTTTACTATATTAATCCTACTGACCCATGACCATTTGAGATCTTTCCATTTCCTGGTATCTCCAATTTCTTTCTTCAAAGACTTGAAGTTCTTGTCATATAAGTCTTTCACTTTGTTGTTTAGAGTTACACCAAGATATTTTACATTATTTGTGGCTATTGTGGAGAGTGTTGTTTCTCTAATTTCTTTCTCAGCCCCTTTGCCATTTGTATACAGGAGGGCTGCTGAATTTTTTTTTGGGGGGGGGGTACTTTTTTATACAGAAGCTTTGCTTGAAGGAGAGATAAACATGTTTTTTGTTTAGATCACAAGAGGGGGATGAGAAAAGACTTGTAAGACAGCAGGTGATGTTTATCCCCTTAGAAGTCGAACCACCATGTGGAGGAGATTGGTTATTAACCAGCTGAAAAACATCCTTGAACAAATTCTGAGAGGAGGTATAAATGTGATCCAAAAACAGGAGGCAGGGCCTTTGGAGACTTGGGATAGTTTTGACTGTTCATCATTCTACTTCCAGACGCTCCTAGAGAGAACTCCTAGAGGGAAAATTTCAGGGCTTTGTGCTCTGGCTGAGGCTCTGGGTTCTGGTTGCTCCAGGTTCCAGCAGAAGAAATCCTGCTGATTACGCCAGGAGAATCATTCCTCGGAACTGGTATCCTTATGGTTTCATTAGTGAATTCTTTAATCTTCCTTTCCTATTGTTTAGGTTAGTTGGGTTATAAGTGAGGTACTCTTGGTTAATAAATTCTTAATAGGGTACCAAGTCTCTTCTTGGTAGCCTGCTATCCTTCCTCTGAGTGCCATCAGGTCTCCCCACCCAGGGGACGTGGTCAAATATGAGGCACCAGAGCACGTGTGAAAGTCATACCCCACTCTCTATTCAGCTGTGGAGAATGTCCTGTCCATTGGCCAGATCTGAGACTTGATACCCTATGAGCATATAAAGGGGGAGGAAGTCCCCCTCAGTCACAGTCATAGGGGAGGGGAGTAAGGGGAAAATGGGAGGGAGGGAGGAATGGGAGGATACAAGGGATGGGATAACCATTGAAATGTAATATGAATAAATTAATAAAAAAGGGTAATATGATATAAAAAATAAATTCTTAATAAAATATATTTACTAAGAAAATTGAGCCTACATTTGCTGAAGGTGTATATCAGCTGTAGGAGTTCTCTGGTAGGATTTTTGGTCACTTGTGTATACTATCATATCATTTGTGAATAGTGATACTTTGACTTCTTCCTTTGCAATTTGTATTCCCTTGATCTCCTTTAGTTGTCTTATTGCTCTAGATAGGACTATCAAGTACTATATTGAAGAGATACAGAGAGAGTGGACAGCATTGTCTTGTCCCTGATTTCAGTGGAATTGATTTAAGTTTCTCTCCATTTAGTTGATGCTGACTATCAGCTTGCTGTATATAGCCTTTGCTATGGTTAGGTATGTGCCTTGTTTCCCCCATCTCTACAAGACTTTAAACATGAATGGGTGTTGAATTTTGTCAAATGCTTTTTCTGCATCTGAGGAGATAATCATGTAATTTTTTTCTTTCAATTTGCTTACATAGTGGACTACATTGATGGATTTCCCTATATTGAACCACCCCTGCATGTTTAGAATGAAGCCAACGTGGTCATAGTGAATGATATTTTTGATGTGTTCTTGGATTTGGTTTGTGAATATTGAGTATTTTTGCATCAATGTTCATAAAGGGAGATTGGTCGGAAGTTATTTTTCTTTCTTGAGGTTTTGTGTGGCTTAGGTATCACAGTGACTGTGGCCTCATAGAATGAATTTGGCAATGTTCCTTCTGTTTCTATTTTGTGGAATAGTTTGAGGGATTAATTTTCCTATATGAAGTTAAGGATTGCTTTTTGAGCTCTGTACAGAATTACATTGGTATTTTGATGGGAATTGCATTGAATATGTAGATTGCTTTTGGTACAATGGCCATTTTTACTGTATTAATCTTACTTATTCATGAGCATGGGATACCTTTCCATCTTGTCATATTCTCTTCAATTTTTTTCTTCAAAGACTTGATGTTCATGTCTTATTGGTATTAGTTGTCCTTGGAAGGTCTGGTAGAATTCTACACTAACACCATCTGGCCCAAGGGTTTTTTTTTTCTGGGAGACTTTTAATTATTCTTTGTATATCCTTAGGGGTTACAGTTTATTTAAATTGTTTACCTGATCTTAATTTAATGTTGGCAAGTGGTGTCTATAAAAAATATCATCCATTTTGTGGAGCACACGCTTCTGAAGTAAGACCTGATGATTCAGTTTCATCAGTGTCTGTTGTTATGTTCCTTTTTTTTTCCATTTCTGATTCTGTTAATTTGGATACTGTCTCTGTCCCTTTTCATTAGTTTGACTAAAGATTTCTCTATCTTCTTGATTTTTCAAAGAATTAGCTCTTGGCTTTGTTGATTCTTTGCATTATTCTCGTTGTTTCTAATTTATTGATTTGTGCCTTGAGTTTGATTATTTCCTGCTGTCTACTCCTCTTGGGCATGTTTGCTTCTCTTTGTTCTAGAACTTTTAGTTCTGCTTTTGAGTTGCAAGTATGATATCTTCCAATTTCTTTATGAAGACACTTAGTGCTCTGAAATTTCTTCTTAGCACTGTTTTCATTGTGTCCCATAAGTTTTCATATGTTGTGCCTTTGTTTTCATTGAATTCTAGAGCATCTTTATTTTTCAGGTGTTGAACAGTTTTATTCATCTCCTTTACCTGTTTAATTATGTTTTTCTGTATTTCTTCAAGGGATTTATTAGTTTCCTCTTTAAAGGCCTCCTCTTGTTTGATTGTATTTTCCTGTATTTCATTAAAAGAATTTTTTCATTTCCTCTTTAAAGTCCTCTATCATTTTTATAAGACTTAAGTTCATTTTCTTATGGTTTGGTTGTGTTAAGAGATCCAGGGCTTGCTGCAGTAGGATAGGTGGGCTCTGGTATGCCACATTGCTCTGGCTCTTGTTGTTTGTGTTCTTATGCTGGCCTTTAGCCATCTGGTTGTCCCAGATGTTCCTGTGTAGGAGGTGTCAGGAAGGTGGGCCTAATCTGGATGCTCCTGGTTCAGTGGGACATCAGTGGGTAGCCTTGGGCTGTGTGTTCTTGGTGGAGCAGCACTGGAATTGTGCCCCAGAAATGGACCTGGATGTTTCTGGAGCACTGCAGGTTACCTCTGGAATGTGGCCTATGGGGCTCAGAGGACAGTGTGCAGTTCACCTATGCTGGCTGTGCCTAGGTAGACCCAGTGCAGAGGGTACTGACAGCATGGGGTAGAAGTGTCTAGCCTGGAAGTTCCTGGAGCCATGCAGGCATGGATATACCTGGGACCTCACAGGCCTCTTCAGGAATGTGAGATATGGGGCTCAGAGGACTGCTGGCTGTGCTCTGGGTAGACCAGTCAGGAATGAGACTGGCATGGAAGGGTCGGGGGAAGGGGCCTCTAACCTGGATGTAGCTTGGGACCTCACAGGCCTCCTCAGATATGTGGGCTCAGAAGACAGCATGCAGCTCACCTCAGTTGTCTGTGCCCCGTGTCTTCATTCTTGATGCATGTATCACAGTGGCCATGATAGGGAATCATCAGGTGAAACCTCAGGCTGGTAGCAAAGCCCTCACTCTTACATGGGTTCAAAGCAAGATTCCTATATTATAGGCATGTGGTAAGGTTATAAACCTCCAGGTGGTTCTTATAGGAGTCCCGTGGTGGGCCTGACATACCAGGTAAAGATTGAATGAGATCTAGAATTACCTGAGCTGTGAGCATTCTGTGGGTGTCATTAGGTTAACTGGGGTGGGAAGACCCATGCTCTATGGGTTGCCCTGTTACCTGGTGGGATCCTAGACTGTATAAAAAGCAGGAAGTGAACTAAGGTCACCATCTGTCTGCTTCTGATTAAAGACATGGTGTGACCAGTGGCCAAGGCTCTCACTGCTGTAGCTTCTCCGCAGTGATGGTCTAGAACCTCAAACTGTGAGCCCAACCACCCTTCTCAGCTGCCTTTGCCAGGAAACCTCAGAGTAGGGACAGAGAAGTAATCCAGAAGCAATTAAGACAGAGGTGGGAGGAAGAGGGATGGGAAGAGGAAGCTTCCGGTACCTGGGGAATCTCTGTCTTAGGGCATCAGGTCACATTCTTGTGTCAATAGTCTGAATGAATCTGAGAGACTGGAACATTAAGAGCAGACAGTTGTCAGGATTGTACATACCCAGTCTTTGCCTTCCTCCTCAGAGAAGCCAGAAATCGTTCAGCGGCACCCAGTTTTCCCTTCCTCTGATCTAAATGCTTGGGGCTCTACAACCTGCATTTTCAAGGACACCTTACAGTTTGGTGCCACATCGTCCCCGTTTCAAAGCTTTCATGTGTGTGCTGCTTTGCCTCTGTCAGAAACCTGTCCTACCTTCTAAGTGTTGCTCAAAGTCTGCCCCCTCAGGACGCTTTCCACCACACATGCCCACAGTTCCTTCAAACTCTTGGAATTGCAAGCAATCATGGAGGCATGAGTTTTCCTCATCTGTCCTCAAGAACAGATCGAAACCCACTCTCTCAGTCTGTTCTCTAAGCCTGTGATAAACACAGTGGCTGTGGTGGTTTGAAGGATAACAGCTCACACAGCTGCAGGCTTAGACCCTGGTTGGTGAACCATTTGGGAAGGAACAGGAGGTGTGGCCTTGTTGGGGGAGATGTGTCAATGGGGGTGGGCTTTAAGGTTTCAAAAGCTCACACCAGTCTGTCCCTCTCAGCTCTCAGCTACTGCTCCAGCTCAGTGCTTATCTGCTTCCTGCTGTGATGGTGATGGACTGACCTTCTGAACCTATGAGCAGGCCCCAAGTTAAACGCTCTCTTTGAAAGAATTGCCTTGGTCATGGTGTCTCTTCACAACAAGACAGCAACTAAGGCAACGACAAGAAAAAAAAACCCTTGAGAATGAAAAGGTTTATTGCATTTTATAGTCTGCAGTCAATCATGAAGGAAAATCACGGCAGGAATTTAAGGCAGGAACCTAAAGGCATGAACTGAAGTGGAGGTCATGGAAGATGCTGTATACAAGCTTATTCTCTTTTATGTAAGTCTTCCTCTTCCTCCTCCTCTTCCTCCTCCTCTTCTTTCTCCTCCTGCTTTTTCTTCAATAAAAAATTATGTGCATGAGTGGTCCACCTGCGTGTATGTCTGTATGACATACGTATGCTTAGTACCTGGGAAGGCCAGAAGAGGGTGTTGAATCCTCTGGAACTGTAGTTACAGACGGTTGTGCTCTGTCATGTGGATGTAGGAGTTGAAAGCACATCTTTTGGAAGAGTAGCCAGTGCTCTAAGCTTCCGAGACACCTCTCCAGCCCCTCATTTTGCTTTCTTATATACCCCAGAAAAGTCTGTTGGGCCCTTCCACATCCATCACTAATCATGACATGCTTCACAGACTTTCTACAGGACAACTGACAGGGTGATTTTCTCAGGTGAGGTTTCTTCTGCCCAGATGACTCTAGCTTGTGTCAAGCTGGCAGAAAGCCAACCAGTGCCGTCACTGTGAAGAACCCACACTTGCGTATTGTCTGCCTTTCACCTGTGTGGCATACACTTTGTGCTTGTCTCCAGTAAATAATCCTTGAAGGAATGGCTGAATCCTTGGATATTTTCATATGCATTGTAGACATGTTTTTTTCCTAAAATGTTACCTTTCCAGTGACAGTGCCTAGGGCACTGTCATCATGGAAAGAAAGCACCTCTGCTTGTGGGCTTTTCCTTGCAAGTGTTGTTTGGTATCAGGCCCAGCTTCCTACATCACCTGTGCAAAATGCCTCCCTGTTGCATAAAGAACACTTGGATGGCAAAGACAGAAATGGACCTAAACTGAAAGTGCCACACTGAGGGGAGAGAGGGCAAGAAACTAGATTCTTGACTTAGCGTGATGAGATCTCTAAATGCAGATATTTCCGAACCCCAGGAAGATGTTTCCAGAGATTGCTAACAGGGGCATCTCTGAGATGTTACTTTCTTTTCTTGGACCACCCTCAGCTCTGAGTCCCTGACTCTAGCAGAAGACAACCTCAGCAGCTCCTTGGCAGGCTTTTGGCAGGGGTTTCTGGCTTTGTTTTGGCTGCTCCACATAATAGCGTTCGAATAGAGGGCATCTGTGTCCCTGTGTGAAGCCAAGAGGGATAGAAGTTTCTCCAAGGGAGGTAAATTATGAGCTTTCTCACAGTCTGGGTTCTAAGAGCAGAGGGGTTTCTTCCATGCTCACAGTTAGCAGACAGCCATGTGAGGAACACTGGCGGTGAAAGGCCTTTGAAGAAGGACTTTGTCCTGGACAGCAGCTACTTCCAATGTTTGTCATAGACATGTTTGGGTGAGACTGTTGTTGTGCCTGATGAATTTGCCTGTCTCATATAAAAATAAGAAAAGAACAGACAGTCTGTAATTATTGTAAATGTGATACTGGAATATCTACCTATCTATCATCTACTATCAATCATCTATCTCTCTATCATCTATCTCTCTATCTGTTTACCATCTATTTTAAGGACTTATTTATTTATTTTACATAAACATGGGTGCTCTATTTGCATGTACAGCTGCCTGTCAGAAGAGGGCATCAAATTCCAGTATAGATGGTTGTGAGCTGCCATGTGGTTGCTGGGAATTGAACTCAGGACCTCTGGAAGAGCAGACAAGTGCTTTCCATGGAACTATCTCTCCAGCCCTGATAGTGGAATATTTAAATAAAGTGTAAACATAATATTGCACAGACGATTGCTCACAAATCCAATGTCCTATTACCTATTTTGAACCATTCCTGGTAGAACAGGGCATTGTAAAATATAGATGTTGCTCCTTCTGGACTTTGTGGATTATAAAGCCTTGTGGTCTTCTCGAACAGTTCATCTAACCCTAACTGAGAAGCCAGATGATACAGGACTAGTGAGCCAATGAGGGTTTACACATGCCTGTCACAATTTACTGCCCATCCCGTCAGAGATAATGACAAATACCGAAAAACACTTGGAGAAGTGAGAAAGGAAAGGTTGGTCTTTAGATAAAACCCTGAAAACTTCTAATTACATAGAACGCCATCTTCTCTAACTGATTAGCAAAAGGGTTGGATTTCAGCTGCCCTCCGGACAACCTGGGCTCTGGAGTGCTGGCCAGGGAGGCTCCTTCATGCAGAACTGAAGGGTACGTGAAGCAAGGGACAGATTGAGCTCCAAAGGATATTTCCCTTCCAAATACAGTTTTGACCAAAATCATATCTAGTTGATTTTGATTCTGACTGGAAATTTGTCCTGATGATTCTGTGTTTTACTTGAGTCCCCTCTACCAAAGAGACTCCCAATTATTTAAATGCTTCCCGTCCGTCTGCCACAGACCCCTTTGAAGCTTCAGCCATGTTCAGAGCTGGATTAGCATGAGAGCGCCCCTCAGGAAGACTCTGGCCTCCCGGGCTAGGACACACAGAGCCCTCAAGTGTTGCTTCCACAAGAGACTGAGTTTCTTGGGCTGTGGCCCAGCTGCCCACTCAGACCCTGCTGTGTCCACGGACCCTGTTCTTGTTTCTCCCAGTGTTACCTTTCCCAAGATTTTTCTGACTTGACAATTGTCAACTCTGTGCATTCCCTTTTGCTCAACAATATTGGCTGAAGTACTTCCCCATTCAGTCTGAGGAGGAAGATGTTTATAAATAGCCTGAGAAATTGATACCTATAAATTTATTTATAGAGTGAAGCAGAGTCCTAACAGCATTGAATTGCAATGTTGACAACGTCACTTATCCGCTGGAGGTAAATATCATCTCCACAGGGATAAACTTCCCAGGGATGACTGTCTTGGACTAGGCTCAGCCAAGAGAAGGAAGCTGGCAGTGCAGTCTCTATTCACAGTCTACAAATCTTGGGAGGATAATTTTATTATTTTATTTATTTTTAGGTGTAATTTAGATTTCAGTGCTGAAGATGCCATTTTTTAATAGGAAGTGTATGGATGTTTGTTCTCTTATATCTTGACAAATTACAGCTAGTGGTTAAGGCTGAACCTGAACCTGGAGTGAGTGTGTGTGTGTGTGTGTGTGTGTGTGTGTGCGCGCACACGTGCACACGCGTGTGCATATAGTAGGTGCTGTGAGCTAAGTGTGGTGTTAAAGAAATCACACTTAACCTTTAAAAAAGTCTACCCTCTAGTATTGTGCAGGTTTTTTACTCTTGTCATAAAACAAATATAATAGGTGTGGGGATTTGGTTCAATGGATTTCTTTCCCAGCACATGCACACTCTGGGTTCAATCCTTAGGCCCCCAAACACATAAACAGAAACCAACGATATAAAAGTTTAACAAAATTTTCATGCATCATGAGATTTCATATATATCAACTCAGTGAAACTTCATTAAAAACACACACACACACACACACACACACACACACACACACACACACACACTAAAAGAATTAGGATTCCTACTTCAGGCATGAGAAAAACCAAGATCGATGGGGTTAAAATTGTGTGGCTCTGATTGTCAGAGCCAAGCCAGGACTGCTGTCACCAGAAATTTGTTTCTAGTCATTGCCGTTTCTGACATCAACCTGCACAGTCAAGCTGGACGGCTGTGAAATATTTGTGTGACACGCAGGAAGGGCACCATCACCACACACAAACGGGCCAAGCGATGCCCTGAGTGCAGCAAGGTCATCAGGTGGGCAAAGGGTCACCTCACCGTCCCCCCTCACCCCTGGGGAGTCACCTGACTGGTGGCAGCTCTTCAAGCCACTGCCCTTTGTCCTCCCCTGGAGCTTTATATCTTACAGTCCCTTAAGTCCTTGCTCTAGGAATTCATGCCCAGATGCTCAGCATTTGCAATAACGTTGATTGAGGTCTTTGGAGGACTTTGGGGGATTCAGGGTTAACTGTGGATTTGTCTTTCTTCTGTCAGGCTAAGGGCTCAGCTCAGTCTCAGGTATCTTCCCAGGTAGCCAGGGCACTGATCTTTCTGATAGCATTTCTTCTCTTTTTATCTGCATTAGTTCACCTTACTGTCGGAAACCCTCTGATAAAAGCAACTTAAGGGAGAAAGGGTTCCTCGTGGCTCACAGCTCCAGGGTGTAGCCTGCCATGGCAGGGAAGTCCTGGGGTCAGGAGTCTGAAGATCTGGTGTCATAGAGCAGGAGATAAAAGTAATTAGCTCTCTTCCTCGATGCTCAGTCCTGGTCCCAGCCCAGGATAGAGATGGTCTCCCTCCTCAGTTAATCAAATGTAGAGCTCCCACACATAAAACACACACACACACACACACACACACACACACACACACACACACACACCACACACACACACACACACACACACACACACAGATGTGCTCAGAGGCCAGTCTCTCAGTGAGTTTAAAACCAACCAGGTTGAGAAGCTTACCCATCACAGTGTTGATTTCTGCCTGTCCGTTTAGTAAGACATCGAGGTCTTTCATACAGAGTCCTCACCTCTGCTACCCTCCTCTCTGATGTACCCATTATATTTCTTCATGGGTGTGATTGATTTACCTGCCTTTGCTGTTTACTTTTGTAAACTTTTAGCTTATCATATTTTCAAAGCCTATATAAATTCGTCATTTACAGCATTATTTCAAGGGCACTTTGGAAAGAAAAGAGAAATAAATACATGTACTATCTCCAGTATTGGTAAGTAGAACCCATCAAAATTTATGTGGCCAAAAGAATAAACATGGAATGCACCCACAGGCTCCTATCAGTTTGTGTTTTATTTTACTTCTTCTCTGACACTTTGGGAGATTTCCCCATCATTCCTGTTTTCATTATCTTATGAAAATAAGAGCTGCAAGAAGGGGCTACGTGTAAAGCAAAAAACATTTAGGTAGATACTTTATTTATTTTTTATTTTTTGCTCCAAGAACAGATAGACACCTGTGCAGTAGGAACAGGAGAAAAGGCATAAAGCGTATGTGGTGATGTCATCATCCTGCCAGTCTAGCGTCCCTGGTGGCTGATTCCTGGGAGTGCAGGAAGTTGTGGTTGAACCCCAGCCTCTCCAGTCTCCAAGGAGTGACCCCTATTGCTTGGCTGAAGAGTCACTTATTTGTAGCCCTTTTTGTTCATCCTGTCCTGATTACCCTTTGGAGGTGGTCAATAGGTGCCTTCAGATGGGAGCCCCGAGCTTTTGTTTAGTTATTTAAAGTGATCCAGGCCAGAGAAAATCTCCTTGCTTTCATGGCCCAGAGTCGGCTCTGTGCACTCTAGAGAAATGGCGTGCATCTAACTGTTGATCAGTGGCTGCCAGAGAATAAGCGGTCCACTTAGAAGGTTAAGATTTAAAGAGTTTTACGCGTCTGTGATGGCTTGGACAGGCTTAGGAGAAAGCCTTCGTAGAGGACAGCAACAGCAGGCTTTACAATTAAAGAGGTGAAGGGTCGTGGGGAGGACGAGGCTCCTGGGAACCTCGGGTGGTGTCAAGGATCACGTGACCGCAGCTGGTTTCAGCAGCCTGCCCTCTCTTACTCTCTGACTTTCCTCAAGTCAGTTCCTGCCAGGGCTGTTTATTTTAGGACAGAGACATCACAGAGCTACAGACTCCCTCACAGATTTGATCTGGAGAAGTCCTTGTCCACTCTGCTGGAGAGGGGCCAGCTCTCCAGTCTCCAGCCTGCTGAGAATTGAATCCGTTGCGAAATAAAATAAAAGAACAGCAGAGAAGAAATGGGCATGGAAACAAAAGCTCTTAGTGGTTTTTCCAGTTTTCCGTGACTGGATTCGCAGCGACAGAATCACTCTGACAATGTTACAAAGCATACCCATGCCGCTTGGCTGGCAGAAAGTCTCTCCTCAGGAACATTTGACAGATCATCCAGTGGGGCCCAGCAGTGGCATTTAGACAGGAGACCACAGCAGGATGAAACAAAACCACAAAAAAGGTACAGGAGCAGTGTCACCGAAGGTTGATGTTCAACTTTTCTTTATCAGCATCCTTAGAAACACAGCAAATTCCTGGTTTGATATAAATACCACAGAGAAATACCCTCAAAGCTCACAGCAGACACCTGTACAGTAGAGGTTCTGAGATGTCTAACACTGAAGGATTTTTTATTTAAAGCCAGTATTTTTCAAGCTTCTGTAACTGATGCCTTTATTCATTTATTTGTTTATTTATGAAGTTAAAACCCACTATGAACTTTGGGAAATGCCAGGATCCACATACTCCTGACTAAGGAGGAAAGATAGGTGATTCTTCTTGTCGGTATTCCTAATTTTATGTATCTATGAAATGTTCAGAATTTGACCTGTCATCAAAGATGGCCAACTAAAAATATAGCCTTGTTTAAAATTTTGCATTTCTTATTCTATACTTTGCATGTGTGTTATGCTGGAAAGAAATCAAGTCAGATATTTACTGTCAATACACCACTGTCCTAATTTCTCTTTTTTTTTTTTTTTTTTTTTTACATAGGAAACCTGTAAAAAAAAATTTTCTGAAGCAGAGTTCCTCTGTGCAGCCTTGGATATCCTGGACTTGCTTTGTAGACCAGGCTGGCCTCGAACTCACAGAGACCTACCCGCCTTTGCCTCCCTGTTTGCTGGGATTACATGTGTGTGCCACCATGCCTGGCAGAAACCTATAATTTAAAGGAGCATGCTTCAGGCTGGAGAGATGGCTCAGCGGTTAAGAGCACTGTCTGCTCTCCCAGAGGTTCTGAGTTCAATTCCCAGCAACCACATGATGGCTCACAACCATCTATAATGAGATCTGTGCAGGCATACATGCAGGCAGAACACTGTATATGTAATAAATAAAAGAAATCTTAAAAAAAAAAAAGGATCATGCCAATATATTAGTAAAGACTTGTCTTCTGGCATACTTCATATGTGTCCAGTTCTGAAAATTTATGTTTTCATAAATATCTGTGCAAAACAGCATTGTCAAAATAGCAGAGAAGGATAACTCCCTCCCATCCAGCTGGGCATACACACCAGTGTGTGGTTCACCTGCACAGAGTAAAAGCTGTCAGGTCAGGTGGGAGCACTCAGGTCAGGTGGGAACACTCAGGTTAGTTGGGAGCCCTCAAGTTAGATGTGAGCACTCAGGTCACGTGGGAGCACTCAGGTTAGTTGGGAGCCCTCAAGTTAGATGTGAGCACTCAGGTCACGTGGGAGCACTCAGGTCACGTGGGAGCTCTCAGGTCACTTGGGAGAACTCAGGTTAGATGTGAGCACTCAGGTCAGGTAGGAGCAGAGGACAAACCTTTGCAACTAAGTTCACAAAGCAGATGTGAGGAGGCAGTCAGAGGATGCTTGGCTCTGGTTTTGCTGGCTGCATCTTAATGCCCGAATCCTCTGGGAACAGACTTGTTTTCAAACCTTCTGCATATGTCATCTTCGTCTCTTCTGAGCCGCTGTAACCGTTGCCTGAGACGGAGTGATGCATGAGCATCATGAATTATTTTCTTGCAGTTTGGGATCTAGGTGTGAGCAGACCCTGTATACAGTAAGGATTCTGTGCCTGCTCACAGCTCGGCATGTGAAATGCTGTACTCCTTGGGGGTTGTCGCTGCTCCCCAACAGAGCAGAAAGAGAGAGAGACAGAGAGAGAGAGAGACAGAGAGAGAGAGAGAGAGAGAGACAGAGAGAGAGAGAGAGAGGGAGAAGGAGAGGGAGAGGGAGAGGGAGAACACTTCCAAATGTCTTTCCCTTGAGACAAAATCTCACTCTGATTCCTAGGTTGGCTTTTAACTCACAACCCTCTAGGCTGAACTTGCAAAGTGCTAGGATTCCTGACTCTCACTACTGCACTTGGCTCCTAAAGCATTACAATCTTTAAAAAATATTTTTTATTTTACCTCATTTCATTTCCTCCCTTAAACAATGCAACCCACCCTGCTCTATCTCATATGTGTGTGTGTGTGTGTGTGTGTGTGTGTGTGTGTGTGTGTGTGTGTGTATTCCAAAAGCATCTTTTAAAGGCAAGAAATTACATGATGCAGGTTGAGGCTTTATACTCTGTTTGCCTAAGTTTATCTCTTACCTGCTCATTACCTTTGTATTGGTGGCTGAGGTTCAACATGAACCGTGGAGAGGCAGATGGAACACGTGGCAGTCTCTTTTGCAGTCTGTAGCCCAAACTAGAAATTTTATTAAGTTGCTCGATTTTGATTTTTAATCTGAAGTGTACTCCATAGACTCATGTTTCAAATGCTTGGTCCCTGGCAGGTAGCACTATCTTGGGAGACTGTGGAACCTTTGACGGGGGGTGGGTCCTAGAAGGAGAAAATGGATTATTAGGGGCTGGGCAAGAAGGTTATAAGTCTTCAGTTCAGATCTGCTTTCTGTTTTCTATCTCCCATGTTGTGAAAAGCTTTCACTACTTGGTCCACTGCCATGAGCTCCACAGTGTCTCCTGCTGGGAGGAAACCAAGGGGTGAAAATAAATGCTTCCCCCTAAGCTCCTTATGTTAGGCTATGGTCACAGTGCAAAAGACTCAGAAAGGCCCCTTTTAGAGGCACAGCAACCTCTCACTTCACTGATCTCCTCTGAGCCACACATTTAGTTTATTTAGGCCCCTGGAAGTCTGTAGGAAGCCATAGAAAGCATGCTTATTTACCCAAGAATATGACATGTAAGGATGTGTGAATCCTTAGACTGAAGAGGTGGAAGGTTACATGGTAGTGAGTAGAGCATTCACACCCCAGGAACGTGGTGTGACACTCGCACAGTGACAAACGGCACCATCTAAGGGTAGGATGACCTAACAAGAAGTGGGGCAGCCCTTAATAACCAGCTTGTGAGGGTGAGGGCTGATTGTTAATGCCCTGAAGCAAACACAATGCCAGTGAACAGAGTGGGAAAACATCTTCACTATTATGACGTTCTCTTGCTAAGGAGAAGAAGCAGACTCAAAAGTTCTGGCAGCAATACAGCCTAACTAGATACCTAGATAGCAATGTGCTTTTTCTGTGCATCACAGACCTTTAACTTTTAAAGTTGGTTCTGGGCACACGCACTCCTACCAGTTGAGCTAAGCTCTATCATTTAATTACAGGCTTATATAATTTTTACTAGCAGCTATGTCAGGCATATACTCTGGGACATTCCCGAAAATGGTCGTCTCTAAAGGGGTCCCTGTGCATCGCTGGGTAAGAACCCATGGTCTGATGAAGATGCTGCTTGCACCTGGGCAGCAGGGGAAGATCCTTTCTTCTTCTTCTTCTTCTTCTTCTTCTTCTTCTTCTTCTTCTTCTTATTATTATTATTATTATTATTATTATTATTATTTGCAAGAAATCTTTGTTCCTGCTAGACACATGGTAGACAAGTGTCACAGCTACAGACGTGGGAAACTGGACATTAGCCAGGTGCCTTTAGGTGGGTTGACTTTCAGTATTGGAGCTGGAGTTGTAAGTAAAGGAGCTGGTGGCGCATGCCTTTAATCCCAGCACTCCGGAGGCACAGGCGGATCGCTGTGAGTTCGAGGACAGCCTGGTCTACAAAGTGAGTCCAGGATGGCAAAGGCTACACAGAGAAACCAAAAAAAAAAAAAAAAAAAAAAAAAAAGGAAGATCCTTTCTTATACCTTAGTTTTCTTGTGTTGGAGACAAGAGCTGAAAGTGAGCTTTTGGGTTGTCATGGCCATTAAATCACATTGATCAAACCTGCTCTCGCTAGAAAGTGCATCTCCAGTGCTAAATATTTCACATAGCCCATGCTGGAGCAGCAATCACTATGTCTCTTTTTTCTTTTATATTAGTGAACAGAGGAAATCTTCACAGGCCTGTGCTCTGCTCTACATAATGATGGGATTTGCATAATCCAGGGGAAGAGGGGCTTTTCTTAAAGGCTGGAGGCCATGTTGTCACTGAGAACAAGTATTTTTCCTAAGGATGTGTACAGTTTGGCCCCGACAAGTTCTTCTTCCCCACCCCCTCCCTCTCTTTTTCTCCCTCCCCCGATTTAGAATTGTAAAGAAGGTAATAACTATTGGAGCATGTATTGTTTCCTAAGACTGGAGACCTACAGGCTCCTAGGCCTGCCTCCTTCGTGGATTTATAGAAAATGGTTAAAATGTAAGCAAAGACAAGTGCCATATTAGAAGAGACAAGGGATGGTGCGAGGGAGGTGTTAGCAAGAGCTAGAATCAACATAAGAGGGACCCGGCGGAGGTGCCGCTCTTGGGGGCTGTGCTGTCTCGACAGTTACATATTGTGGTTTTCATGGGCTTTGGACTGGATTGTGAAGTCAGTAAGTGAATATCCCTCACACACTGGTGATGTGGGTATTGGATGATTCCCACTTGGCCTGTATTCAGGTGTACGTGCCATGACATCTATAGCACATCACCATTTGAGGGTGTTGTGGGCATCAAGGGCCTAGTGGGATGTCCTTGTCATTGGGGTTGAACCCTGGAAGGTGACTTAGTGACTCCAGGCCCTTCCTCTCACTCTTTCTTTCTGGGCATGCATTGGAGTTGATACTGCCACACACTTGCCATCTTTGCCACCAGAGAACAAAACGTAATGGTTTCCTGACTCACTGAGTTGAACTGAAGCCTATAAACAGTGAATATGAACCTTTCGTCCTTCTAAGGTAATGTTCACAGCTACTTAATCATACTGACATAAATATAACCAACGTGAGCCTACTGTGTGTTATGGAAAGACTTTTGATATTAGTGGGAAAATGAATAGTTTACAAATAAATTGATAAAATAATATTTGTAAGCAGCAACAGGTACTATGAAGGAGAAAGATTGTGTAAGATTGTAAATGATTTTTTTTCCTAAGAGCAATGAAACTCGCTGAGGGGTCTTAGAGATGGTAGGGACACTGCCCTGGGTGTTGTGTGGAGAATGTTGGATGCACAGAGGCAGTGAGGAACTGTTGGAACAGTGCACTGGGCCAGTGTGGCTATCGCGGACATGAAGCCAAGTTGAGAAAGACTAGATCTATTTAACATCCAGATCTGAGCTACCTGGGATCTCAGAAGAAGGCACTGGGATGGGGATGGTGGCCCAATTATGCTCCAGTGTTTTTGTAAACAAGCCAAGCAGACCACAGAGATTTACGTGCAGGCTGACTTAAGCAGTAAGGTATTTCTGCACAAATGCTCACCAGAGGCTTGGGAAAGCATCTAGGAAAACCTTGCAAGACCTTTTATTTGTCTTAGTTTCTGGAAATGAAGCGGATATTCACCATACCCCACCTCCATATCCCCTTTGCTGCACAGCACTGAGGAGCCTGTGGGCATGTGGAGGCAGGAGGAAGTTTAAGTCAGTATGTGGGTGAGTTGGGTTTAATGCTTTAATGTTCCTGTAAGCTGCCCTTGCCTCTTAGGAGCACTGACACCCCACAGAGCCAATGCCCTACTCTGGGACAGGCTGGAAGTGCTATGTCACGGGTGGTGTTCTCCACCAGCCAGCTGTACAGATATTGCCAGAGCCAAGCGGCTGGTCTATGGAAAGCTCTTCTAGTCATCAGGGACAAGCAATGGTTTTGGTGACAGAATTTCATGACTATTTACCAGTAATGAGACATCCCCACTATAAGGAACATTGGTCTACATACTTTATTTTTAGCACAGAGTCATAGAGTCACCATTTGAAAATGACATTCTAATGTAATAGGAGTGGGGCTTAGTGGAAGCCAGAAACATAAGCAGAAATAAGGAAAATGGCTGCAACATCAACATTTTGACAATTTTATTATAATGGGATCAGTAAGTCCAGAGTAAAGAGCATGGAGAAAGGAAAGAAGTCATACTGTGAAAATCCAGGTGCTAACAAGGACATTTCACCCTTGGGGGGACAAGGCGGGAAGATAGAAAGTTTCAGTCCAGCCCCTTGCTGTGTGAAGAGACCGTCCTTTAGACAATAGGGAGGGAAACAACACGAAAGAACATTGCACTAAAGCATCCTGAAGGCTGTGCCGATCTGACGCCACTTCACAAAGAGCCATAAAACAGCTCCAAGTAAGACAAATACCAAAGAAGAATAGATTTTTCTGGTCGTGATTTTGCGATCACCATCCTTTATTTTGGCACAGGAACCCTAATAAGCTCTCATTATGGTCTGTTCCATAGAAGAATTATTTTACTCAACACTGTGTAATAGAATAAAAATATGTTTCAAGACCATGTCCTAGAACTTACTAGAAGATCAGAGATGAAATGGAATCAAGTGTCTCCCAAGCTGATAATTCGCAAACAATGGCTGGATGGCTATGGGCCCAGATTGCCTGTTCTTCCCGCAAGAAGAGGTTACATCAGTTGTTGTGTTTAAGTTATACACACACGCACACACACACACACACACGCACACACGCACACGCACATGCACACACGCACACACACGCACACGCACGCACACACACGCACACACGCACGTGCAGGCACACACACACACACACGCACATGCACACGCACACGCACACGCACACATGTAAAGTTTATATGCATGTGTGCAGGTGCCCATGGAGGCCAGCACTAGGCAAAGATCCCCAGGAGCTGAAGATACAGGTTCTGTTAACCGCCTAATGTAGGTGCTGGCACCTGAAATTCACCATTAAGCAGCAGGAACTCTAAGCTGCGAAGTCCTCTGTCCAAACCTCTAAGTTGCTTTTAAGGAGACGTAGGTGAGCATGGCTAGTAGAGAAAAGACCTTCCAGGCTAGATATGTAGAATCAGAATCCAGGGACTTTGCCGAGCACACAGAATCTGTGTTTACTTGGTAAATGAATCACATTGCCTCTGGCTTGTCTTGAATAACAGATAAACAGGATAGTACGGGGATCAACACATTCTAAAGTGGAACTCACCCTGTCGGAAGAAACAGGAAGACTGGGTGTCTTCAATTTGATAAATTCAATTTTGTTTTGGAATTAACAGTTGGGGGAAATGTCAAAATGGAAAAAGTAGATGTTACACACCCAGCACGATCCAATAATTATTAGTAATTATAAAAAATATGTATGAAAATGAGGAAGTAAACATTAAAAACCCCACAAATGCCATGTGTTTCAGAACTGAATATCAAGCAAAGATAATAAACTCCAATCTGAATGACTTTAAAAAGCTCTTTTTGCACATGGAAAATGCCTGTGAAATTGGGATTGCAGCTTAGAAACAGAGCTCAAGCCAGCATGTGTAAGTCTGGGTTTGCCCCTGCCCAGTCCTGGAAAAGCAGAAGAGGGGAAGAGGAGGAGGAGGAGGAGGAAGACAAAGTTCTGTTATTTTTAAGTTTAAAACAGTGGACGAGTGTAGAAACCAGCCAGGAGTGCTTTGTGGCTGCGGCTGTAGGAGGCTCCTAGGAAGCAACCAGCGTCCTGTGTTCAGTTTCCTCCTCATCAGAAGTAATAAGATGAAGACAAAGCTTTGTGACCAGGTCTGAAATTGCTGAGGGCTTCTGTTCCAACAGTCATGTCTTCTTTACTTCATAGATGCAGTGTCTTAAGCAAGGAGATGTTTTAACACTTTATATATGTGTGTGTTTGCTAAGAAGTCTAAATGTAGCAAGAATTTCTGCCATTATAAAGCGATTGAGCCTTACTTGATAGTTTTTAAAATCAACTTCTTTTCTAAAAGTTTATGTAACAAGCTTATCTAAACAGCTGAGGAAGCCGACGCGTTTTAACCATGCTGTTGAAGGCATTTTGGAGTGTTTCAACAAAACAAGTGAGAAAATATAGCCTCTTGATTGGGGAGTATGTTAGATGCACCATATTTTATCATCTAAGTTTCCTTTCAAGTATTGAGAGAAAACTCTAAATAAGCTTGAAGAACCCTGACAATGGTTAAGCGACGCCTTTAGCAAACGACTCTCCCCTTGAGAGTAAAGGGGGTCCCTTTCACCATCACCCCACGCCCATTTGGTTCTCCTGGCATGCTTTGTCTTTAAGCCATGTCCTCTGCTGAGCTCATCTCAAAAGCTGGGGTAAAGGAACCTTAATGGTAATTACTCCCTGACCAAAACGGAATGTTGCCCCTTTCCTCCCAAACAGTGACTGACTGCCGCAGTACCAGCCATACCACTCAGACCCAGACTGAGGCTGTGATCCAGCCTGGCCAATTCTGACTGCAACTTCTTAGCCACACACTGTCGTAATCTTTAAACTGTGGTCAATACGGAGGAGGGCAGAGCTTAGAGAACCCTGTAGCTGCCTAGCTTTCTCATGCTGACCCCTCCCCTTACGCTGGCCCCTCCTCTCACTCTGGCCCCTCCCCTTAACGCTGGTCCCTCCTCAATAGTCCTGGCCCCTTTGGCTTTCATGAAACTTGTCCCATCATTCTGTACTCTCTGTCAATCTCCTCCTGATGAGACCGCTTCCTCTCCTCTTTCTACTATTATGTTATGTGCACGCGTGTGTGCGTGTGTGCCTGTGCATGTGTATGTGTGTGTGTGTGTGTGTGTGCGCGCAAATTTAAGTCTAGATGCCACCTTCATGGGAAGTGTGTACTGTTTGTCTCTCTGAATCTGCCTCATTCTTGAGTTCTGGACTCTACCCACATCTTCTCTTTCTGCTAAACTTCCCTTTAAAGGGAAGAGATTCTTCCAAAACATTCCATCAGACAGAGACCACACTGTCCATCAGACAAGAGGCTGTCCAGGGACCGCTCACCGATAGTGTCTGACTTATACAGAGGACACACATGCAGGGAACATGGCCTTGTGTTGCGCTTTCCTCAGCCCTCTTGTCAGGACAGCAGACCTTTGCAAGGAGCAGCTCCGAACTTGCTCCCATCAACACCAGTTCTAAAGCCAGCAGCAAGCATGGCAGGGCCTCCTACATACACCTCAGACATCTTTCTGAGCTCGCAGCCTGTACTTGCTCTGTGCTCTTTGGCTCATACTGAGAGAAACACACTTGGATGCTTTACATGTGTTTCTGACTTGTTTAGGAATTTTATTTAATCTGTAAAATTAGTAACTCCACACATTGGAATGAATACTTTTTGGCATTAAATCATGGCTTTGTCTTCATTCACAGAGTCTTTCTAAAACACAGGCGTAACCAGCAGCGACACTTCGGTGTATAAGAAATCAGTGTCTGGGGCTATGAGATCTTGTGAGTTTGAGTTCTAGAACACATGCAGTGGAGTGGGAGCCAACTCCTGGGAACTGTCCCCTCACACAGGGAGTAAATACAATGTAGCCAACTGAAGATAACCTAGGAAATAGGTCAGTGTTTGGGGAATGACACAAGTGTTCTATGTGGCTGTCAGCTGCTTGCAAGTGGACTGCAACTCTGAATAATTTGTCCAATAATCTTTCCCATGTCACTGCCCACCCCTTTCAGGTTAGCTAGCCTCCGCCAAACTTACAAAACATGTTTTACACCTTACTCCAGCCTCACACCAGAGAAGTGGAAAAGAAACTGAAATTTCCTTCATCAAGTTGAATACATACCATATAAGCAGAAATACATAACTATTGTTAATTATAAACTTACATTGCAGCTTTTAAAAAGCCCAGTTTCTTTCAATATTATAGGAACCAGGATGCATATCTGAGAGAAAAAAAAAAAAAACAAAACCAACCCAGGAACTGCCATGAAATTCACAAAATGAACATAATTCTGCAATTGAGGCAATCCTGCTGAGTTCCCTACAGTGCTGCTGTCCTCAGTATAGGAAATAATTAGGACTTTATATGCAAAAGCATTTGCAGACTCCTGGGATGCACCTGGGAGACTAGGAGGTATGAGCTGAGTGCAGCAAAGAGCTTGATAAAAAGCCTGTGCAGTGTGGTCACGGAGCAGGAGAGAATGACGGGTGGCAGTCTTTACAGCTTCGTTCAGTCCATCTGACACGTAGCTGCTCAGTAAATACAGGTTTGTAAGTCGAACTGAGCTGTAGCAATTATGCCAGTATAAAGGGGCACAGTGACGTGTCATGCTCTGTGCCTTGTTCTTTCAGCACTCAGATGATGGACTCTCTGAGGCCAACTTGTCACTGACAGGCCTGCAGTCTAACAGTTTACCAGTCCTCCCCAAGACTGAAATATGTGTCCCACCTCACTCTTGACACATAACTGCCTACTTTAGTTTCATTAATTTGGTGGGGGAAAATGCTACATGATGCTTTCTGGGGAAGAGGTGAACAAATACCTATTTACCCAAGACAGGGGACCAAGGAGAGACCAAGAAATGCTTGCACTGCAGTCTAGCACGTCAGACCAAGAAGATTGTCATGGTCACTTTCAGGACCATCTGTAACTGGACCAACTGGATCAAAAGTCACAAAGCTGCAGCCCAGCTGTCCAGTTCTCAGCCTGCAGCATGGGACACTCCTCACCCCTAGAAGCTTCCCTCTTGCATTTAGTCTTGATTTTAGCTTCCTGAGTGTCATGGGCTTTCCTCTTCCCTCCAGGAGATAATTTATGCCTCCTTTTCATTGGGGTTGGGAATTTAGCTCAGTGGTAGAGCGCTTGCCTAGCAAGCTCAAGGTCCTGGGTTCAGTCCTCAGCTCTGAGGGAAGGGGGGGGAGGGGAAGACAAAATAACAAAAAGACCAAAAAAAAAAAAAAAAAAAAAAAAAAACCAAACAAACAAACCCAAAAAACAAAAACAAAAACAAAACAAACAAACAAACAAAAAACCATGGTAACTGGCAAGCATGACTTTCAGAAATCCTTACGGCCCCTTTATGGGAACTTCTGCCCCTTGACATGCACTACATGAGGGCCTTAAATGTCATGCCTAACAAGTAGATACGGGTTTTTCTTACAGAAATCCACTCACTCATTCTTTCATCTAGCTCTTAAGCCTTCCATGAGGGAAGGGTTGTTGTCCCTGGTGTTGTCCCATCAAGAGCAAATGAGCACCTCCATTCTGACAGGGGATCTCCAGGGTCACAGCACTCCTCCCTCAAATTCCTCAGAATCCAAAGGCCTCTGTCTCGGTCAGGACAGTCGTGAGCTGGTTCGGACGATATCCGTCGTCATAATCTCTCTCAAGCAGAACTTCTTACTGCTTCTTAAGTTCACCAGTGTTCTAAGGAGCCTGGCCTCACCTACCTCACATGCCTCTTGCACAGCAGTACACAGCTCGCTTCCTCTCAAGGGACTGTCCGTCACTGTCCAGTTTCTCGTCGACTTTTCCTTGTCTGTGCTTCCCCACACAGCACCTTTCTGGATTTATTCCTCCTTGGGACTCTTTGCTGAAACCTTTATCTCTTGCTGAAAGATAATCTTGTGATACAAAAAGTGTTACGTTCCTGTCTTATCACTTTTAATGATATTTTTATTCTTTTGGTCCTGTCATAGCTACAGGGTCAAAAGTAAAATTAGTGTTTGTTGGGAGAAAGGGGGAGAAATCTGCCTTTTATACGATAATATGTGAATTTCACTAGTGTGTAATTTTCATTTTATCTTGTTTTTAGAATCTTGACAGCATAGTCTCCATGTTATATACTTTTGACTCCCTTTCGAAGCAGCATGTGTTTATTAGCTTATGGATCTTTCATGGAATGAAAAAACTCCTCATTACGTGATACATTGTTGACTTTCTGCTGTTTGCTAAACACTTAACAGGCTCTAGGGCTTGGTAATCAGAACCTGAGCTCAGGTGCTAGGCCTGTGCTTACTGGTCCTGACTGTGGCGTGCTCCCCTGAAACTAACGGCCCCTGCTTTCTCATCAGCTGAACAGTAAGATGAGGAACGCATCAGAGTTCGCACCCCACTGCCTTCCCTGCTGCTTCGCTGACCTTCCCTGAGTTAATTCACATAGAAAAGCCTCATTTTCTTAAGTTATTATTTGGTTAATTGTGAATAAGCTTTCTATTGCTCTGTGCATGGCATTCAAACTGCAGCCACCCTGGAAGCCCACACAGATGGCTCCAGAACCCCTGGGTACCAAAATCTGCAGGTGTTCAAACATCACAGAGAATGGCACACTATCCACCTGTAATCTGCATGTCCTCTTGCACACTTTAAATCTTACCTGCATTATTTATAGAAGTTAATACAATGTACATGCTATAAAAATGCCTAATGTAATATGCATGGTACATAAATATTTATTATGCCATATCGTTTATGGAATAATGATCAGAACACATCTGGACACTCTATACATGTTTGGTACAAAATATGTGCCCCCCTCACCTTCCCGTATCTGTATTAGGTGGACTGAATTCCAGCACAGGGAACCTGCAGCTTGGGGGACATCTACATATGACAGCTTAAAACTAAGACCTCGTCAGCCCCCGTTCCCGGACCTCAGACAGAGCCTTTCTGAATCTAACAAGCCAGACACTTCATTCGTGCCAATGTTATTCAGAATATTTTTAGTCACAAAGACCTTCTTGTTTAACTTCAGCAGTACTCCCCGCGGCGCTTCTATCTGCTGGTCACCCCGTGTGTCCCTCTAACGATGTTCATTTCACTTGCAATTATTTTTGTTTGTTTGCTTGTTTGCTTCGGTGGGGCCTCAAATAGCCCAGTTTGGCCAGAAATTGACTGTATGGGTCAGGCTGGCTTGGGCTCTCGACTGCTGCCTCTGTCTCACAGGTGCTGGGCTCCAGGTAGCCCTGCACTTTGTGTTTATCATCTATTTGTCTGCAGGAAAGAAGTGTGGTGTTTGCCAACCTAGTTGCTTGTCTGGAACATTACTCAACCAAAACAAATGCTCCCAAAACAGGGTTGGCTTTATCAACAACAGCAACTTCTTTATAGCTTTAGGGAAAATTAAATCAAGTTGAGGGTCTGGGTTGAGGGTGGTTGCTATTGCTGTCAGTGAGATAAGAGCAGAAATATGTGGAGTTTTGTCAGGAGGATGTGCATTCCACAAGTCAAGACTGCCAATGAAGAGGGGCTTTTGTGATGAGAAGACGTCCTCAGGAAGTCCTTACACAGCCATTAACTTACTCTCAAGTGTTCTGAAGAAGGACTTGTAGCAACAAGAGCAGACTTAGCAGCCTAAGATCTGAGGTGGAGCCCATTCCAGTCCTTCAAATCTAGATTACTTAATGTTTGTTACTTTCGGAGGGAAACCCCAGACCACAGCAGAGTAATGGCGTCCCCGCAATGGCCCTGGTGTTTCCTTTGCCTTTACCTTCTGCTGCGGCAGAGTGGCTGAATGAGAAACATGATAGGGATCACAGCTATGACATAGGGATCACGGCTATGATGTCAAGACCATTTCCTCCCTGTGCTGGGGAGGATGGACTGGGGTTAGCTGCCGCCCCCCCCCTCCTCCTGGTACTCAGAAAGGATACACTGGGGTTAGCTGCTTCCCCCTCCTCCCAACCCAGTCTCCATAAGGGGTAGTGTGCCACCTCTTGATATTGTGAGATTGTTGATTTCACATACACGCAAGCTCAAAGATCACACAGATTGAATGTGATGGTGGCCTCCCTGGCAAGGATGTCCCTGAACTTGCTAAGGGTCACAGAGAATCTGTACTGGGACTCTATGAGGGGCAACCGGCCATCTGAGAGAATGCAGGGATGGGCTGTGGGACAAGTGGTTAAACGACAATTTCAATCAATTGGCCTTTAGAAGTGGTGAAGTCAGCCATAGCAGACTATCAGGCAGTAGATTTCCTATGAGTGACTTCACAGAGACCTCTTCTGCCTCAGAAGAAGCTTAGGAGAAAAAAAAATCCCACAGAAAGAAGGTGAGTATTGCAGCAAGGCCAGATTTCAGGTGGTAGTTACGATGGTAATTTTCGCACCTTCTGGGGCAGACGGTGGACAAACAGCAATGTAAAAGCAGCCAATATCAGAGAAGGTGAGGGGCTGGTTGATGGTGGCTGAGAGCCACTTGTCATATAATGAAAACTTTCATGTTTGTTATCTTATTAATTCACACGACAAATGCAAAGATACTAAGCAGACACGGGAGACAAGATGTGTCAATCAAAAGGAGCCTATGCTGAGGCCACACTCTGAGCCACAATGTCTGTCCTAGCCAGGGGTTTCTATAGCTGGGGCGAAACACCCCGGGAAGGGAAAAGGTTTATTTCCCTCCCATGCAGTAGTGCATTATGGGACACAGGAGCGGACACAGAGTCCACTGAGGGGTGCTGCTTACTGGCTTGCTTCCCCTGGCTTGCTCAGCCTGCCTTCTTATAGAATCTAAGACTACCAGCCTAGGGTGGTGTCCCCCCCCATACACAGTGACCTGGGCCCTCCCAAATCTGTCAATCTAATAAAGGCATTTTTCTCAGTTGACTTTCTGGTTCCTTGGTGACTCTAGCCGGTGTCAGGTTGACATGGAGCTGACCAGTGCGCTATCATGCTCTGTTTGCCTGACCGCAGAGCTGTAGTTCTGGATGACACAAGTCCTTCCACACTGTGCAGCCCAGAGAGCTGCCTACCCCAGAACCTAGCAGAGTACGGAAATATATGCTCAAAACTATAACAGTTCGGTATTCGTGTGTTGCAGACACATAAAGGAGGGGGCTATGATGGCTTGTATGTGGCACCTTTGAAAAGTCACACACCTCCCAGCTTCTTTCCATCTGTCAATGGTAAGAAAGTTCAGATGATGAAAGTAAGAGTGTGATAGGAAGAGAGTAGATTTGAGAGAAAACCCCAAAACTTTTTCTTGGGTTTACTTTATAACCATCAATTACTTTGAGGATAATCTTGGCCTTGAAATGTTAAAGAAAAGCCCACTTCCCAAATCTCCTTGAGGTTACCTGACTGGGCTGAGATGCTGATGCTGGTGACTGGATCTCCTTCTGCCTTTCTCAGTGTCCTGGCCATCTTCCGGTACTGCTCAGAAGACTCCTGCCCTGCCGTCCATGTCTGTGTAGATTTCTGAACTGCAGTGTGTACAAAATGGCTCCAGTTACAGACGTGTCTCACTCTGCACCTTTGCCAACCTGTCATCTGGCTTTTGGTTTTTGGTTTTTCAAGACAGGGTTTCTCTGTGAAGCCTTGGCTATCCTGGACTTGATTTGTAGACCAGGCTGGCCTTGAACTCACAGAGATCCACCTGCCTTTGCCTGTCCAAGCGCTGGAATTACAGGTGGGCACCACTACGCCCCGGCTTCTAATTGTAACATTATGCAAAACTTTCTTTGTAATATCTGAACAAACATCTGGGTGCCTTATGATGTAATCAAACCTATGCATACAACCAATGATCATGGGACCAACCATCATGGGAGCTGGGTGCTCTGGTTCTCATCTGGAATAGATGAGTTTGTACTAAGTAGCTCTCTGCGGATTTCAGATCTAGGGAGGGTTAAGGTGGGGGCATGTATATATGTTTTCCCCTGGCCTCCTTGGGAAAGAGACGATGCTCACATTTCTATGTGTTGTGGAGGAAAAGCCATCATGCTCTGTGCTATAGAAAGTTCCTGGAAGCTTTTACATGCATACCTTGCTGACTGTATGCAGCTGTGAACGTGCTGTGCAAATGTAGTCCACAAAATGCGGGTGTAGTCTTTATCCTGGCCACCAATAAACACAGTTTGATGTCAAGGCTTCTGTTACTGCCGGGGCAAACAGTGAGCCGCTGTTGGAGAGGAGCTGTCCAACACTGATTTTTAAAGAACAAACCTGAATCCTGAGACTGTTCCCAAGGGAAATGGCACATTTTTCTGTAGTTAAGTGAATTCATCTCTAGTGTGGGACACTTAACATGTTTTAGGATAGAAGGATGCTGATATTATAGACAATTACTAGCCGTTAATGATTTCATTCCTCCCAACAATGCTACTATTATTAGAGACTGACTATTACTAACTTATTAGGTGGCTCATACCTTCTGCCATGCCACCATGTGCATCATATATGATGTGGCCCCTGGACCGCAGGAAGCATTGAAGAGTGACAACTGACTTCAGGTCCCAAGGAAGGAGTCTGAGAGTAACCAGCACTCTGTGAGATGTAGTCCGAATGGTTAGGAAAATGAATGACGGTAAAACCATCAACAAAGCAGTGAGAAGCTCACCGAAGTGAGGCCATTTAAGAATGTAATTAAGTTAAATAAAAGACAACAGAGAAGAGGACAAAGCAGTAGAACTGGGTCAAAGCCAGACTCTAAATTCTGTCATTCAAACAACTAAAGTTGCCAGCGGATGGACTGGAGCCATCTGCACTAGAGAGAGCAACATTGGGTAGCCCCAAAGTCCCTGAAAAGACACATGTGCATGACTGTGGGAAAGATTAAGCTTTGTCACAGGTGGAAGCAGTCTTGGCGGGCTTTACCCTTGGGGGCACTCCATGAATACCTTGTGACAGACTGAGTGGAGCCATCCTGGGCCTGGAATTCAGGAAGCAGACCTGGGAACCCCAACTGGGTTATTGTTTTTCTAATTGACCCTCAACAGGAGGAGACCGCCCTTCCCATGTGACTCAGGCAGGTGGGGAGGAGAGAACAACAGGTTCAGCCCGGGCTTGAGCGTGTGTGGAGCAGCAAACAGGCCGGACCAGCATGTGGGCCAGAGAGACCCCTAAGGACCCGTCCCATAGAATGGATACCGGAAGGTTCACTCTTTTGTCCCTTTAACCTTTTTTCTTTCTTGTGTAAGCTAGTTGGGTTGTATAATAAAGTTTAATTGTTAAGAAACAGAGCCAACACATGACAGCAGGTGAACTAAAATAACTTCCCATTATTAGTGATTACACATAGTGAATATTGTACTTTAATAGCATATTGGTTTTGTGTGAACAAATTCAGGGGGTTAATTCAGGGTTATACTTTAAAACATAAAAAGTCATATTTAATACGTTTATGTTTGTAGTATGACAAAAGGACTATCTCAGCTGGGGGCACACACCTCCTGATCCAACTACTCTTGGAGATAGAGGCAGGCAGGTCTCTGGTGAGTTCAAGGCCAGCCTGGTCTACAAAGTGAGTCCAGGACAGCCAAGGCTACACAAAGAAATCCTGTCTTCAAAAAACAAACAAACAAACAAACAAACAAACAAAAAAATTGACTGTCTCATACAGACAAATTAGGGGATCTTTTGTGTCGTTTGACCCTACAGGGGATTCATTCCTTGTGGTTCCCAGACACAGATTTAATTTTCAGAGGAATAAGCTCCTTTTGTCTTTTTAATTATTATTTTTATTTTTTCATTTTAAGTCATCCAAAACTGAAGAAACAAGCATGGAGAGTGGAAACTTGAAGCATGCGACAGTTTGGGGTTTGGTTTCTGTTGATTTCACACAAACAGTGAGCTGCCAGGCCAGTGCTCTGAGGTTCCAACAGTGAGCAAAGATCATGACGTGTTCTGCCTGTGGCCTGAGCGGGGACAGCAGCCTTTTTCTTCCTCCCATGCCTTCCTCTCATTTCCTTTAGATTGCTACAAATGTCAAGGCACACATGTATATTTAGGAAAATAATTTACATTTTTTTAATTGGCAGAAACTATTTTAAACAGAAACTTGGCTTGAGCAGGTCTTGGTGTTTTGGCTGCACCTGCCTGTCTGTGTGTGTCACCTACTCACATAATGGGGACATATTTTGACATTGTTTTTCTCATTGTTTTGATTTCCTGAATCATTTCATCACTAGGATGGCTCTACATGATGGCTCTTCTCCAGATTTCTGGATGGCTCCTGGTGCTTGTGTTTTCTGTTCATAGATTACTACTTTTTTTTTTTTTTTTTGGTAAATTGAAATATTATGGAAGTGACTTATTTAGTCTGGTTATCAAGGCCCATTCTAGATAGTTGCTGCACCTGAATCTTCAAATGTACACAGTTAAGACAATCAAACTTGTAAGAACCAAACAGGCCAGTCATTTTAAGAGCTAAGTCAGGTCACTCAAGGAACCTGGGACTTGGTCGCCTATGAGACTCTCCAAAGTCAAGGGAGGCCTCGCATGTGCTGAGGGGTGGTACCAGCTCATCGCTCTCACACTCCTGCAGAGGTTTTGGGAGGAAAAACAGCCATCGCTGTGTGAACTTAGAAAATGGATTTTAGAAGCTTTCATCTGTTCGATCACTTACATTCAGGTGCTCTCATCGGAGCGGCACCCACCCTGGGAGATAAGGCATCTCTTCCCCCATTGTACAGCATATGCCCTCATCCTCCATCACCCCCAACTTGTTAGGACACATCTGATTCACTCATGTTTATGCGTTTTGTGTGGCATGATCATATGTGTGTCAAGATGAGAGGACAATTTTCAGAAGCTTTCTTGCTTCCCCTGCAGATTCTGGAAGATGGATCGCAGCTCATCAGATGAAGGGCTTCACAAGCTGGGCCTTCTCACAGGCTCTGAAAAGCTTCATCTAAAAGGCGGTTTAAGTGTCCGACACAGAAGAGCCCAAAGTCCTGTTTCAGTTACTTTCCTACTGTGTGAGGAGACACCAATGACTAAGGCAGTTTGTTTGAAGAAGTGTTGAATTGGATGTTTGCTTACAGGTTCATAGGGCTAGTCTGTGACCATCAGGGTGGGAAGCAGACAGACTGGACATTGTAGCTGACAGCTCACATCTTATCAGCAAGGAGAGACACTAGAGGACAGGAGAGAGGAGAGAGAGAGAGAGAGAGAGAGAGAGAGAGAGAGAGAGAGAGAGAGAGAGAGAGAGAGAGAGAGAGAGAGAGAGACTGGGCCTGGTGTGGGCTTTTGAAACCTTAGAGAGTAACTTACCTTTTCTAATGAGGCCATACTTCCTAATCCTTTTCAAACAGTTCTATCAACTGGGGTCCAAATATTCAAATATATGAGCCTGTGGGGGCCATTCTCCTTCAGCCCTTCACAGATCCAGAGACACTCCTTGACTGGTCAGTCTCCCACATGGTCTCCCAGAAACACTTCACCAGCCACTGCTGCTAGGGAACATTCAGGGGGTTGGGGATTGGGGGATGGGCACTTGACACTTGGCCTATAGAATATTCAGAAAATGGAAGTGTGTAGCTATTTTTCTCAGGTTTTATTGAAGCTGCATTTGCTATAGCTGCAAGATTTTAGCAGCATTTCCTAAGACATCGACCTTACCCAGACGAACCCATTTTAAATTGGACTCATTAAATCATCCGCTGTCACAGCCAGCAGCTGTGCGGAGGCTCGTTAACAAATGAAAAATGAGCCTTCGGACTTGTTTACTTTATATGGGTGCTTTTTATTTATTTATTTAGTTAGTTGGTTAGTTTTTCTTTTTGTTGTTGTTCCTCCTTTTCTCTGATTGTACATCGGCACAGGGATCCTGCTCCACCATTACCTGCGCGGATGAGAAATGTGAGGGCTGGAGGCTCCCTGGTTGTTAGTTTTCCCTGACAGGGCTTGGCACTATTCAAGCTGACAGAATCTGGGCCTGTCTTCTACTTTACAGAAGGGAGCCGGTTGAAGCTTCACTTACCTTGCTGAAAAACTCAAGAAGCACAAGACCCTTGGCACAGGAAACGAGACAGATGATGAGTCCACATCTACGTCTGAGCCTTTCCTCCCAGCCCTGGACTCGGACTGAGGCTGGTCATTGAGTTTCCTCCTTGCCTCCCCACCTGTCAGTCCTGCTGAGAGCTGGCTTTGGCAGTGTGGCGTTTCCCATCAGTACCTGCGGCTGGTTCATCTCGACTTGATGCTGGCCTAGAAGGTTCTGTCACCCTTGGGCTCTGGATCCCAGTTCTTCCCGCTGCTCTCAGGGAAACACATGCTTACTCCCAGTTTTACAAACTCTCCTTTCAGGAGATTTGTTTAAGATTTTTATGAGCATTTACTTTCAGGTGGTTAGAAGGCTGTGGCCTCAGCTGTAGCTTTCAGTGGGAAAGAGAGATTTTCTCCACGGCACAGGCATCCTGCTCTTCAGGGGATCCAACGTCTTGTTCTAGTCTCTGTGGGCATCTGTACAAACACTCACAGGCACAGCACTGAAAATCCAGCTTAGAGGAGAGTTGGTGGCCTCCTTCCGGTTTTAAGCGCACACACTTGTTTTCATGTATTTGGTAGGGCTGCTCTGAGTTCGCGTTGAAGGACAGAGCCTCCAGCGTCTGTTACTAACAGCTTTGTGTGTACAACAGCAGCAGCTCGTTTGCTCTGAGTTAGCTCTGCAGCCCAGGTGACTCTGACAAGACTCTGTCCAGAGAAATGGACTTGAGGTGTGTGTGTCTGTGTATGTGCGTGCCTGTGTGTGTGTGTCTGCATGTCTGTGTGTATGTGTCTGTGTGTTTGTCTGTGCATGTCTGTATGTGTGTCTGTGTGACTGTGTGTGTGTGTCTGTGTGTCTCTGTGTCTCTCGTGTGTCTGTGCATGTCTGTGTCTCTGTGTATGTGTGTGTTTGTGTGTGCTATGTGTGTGTATCTGTGCATGTCTGTGTATGTATGTGTGTCTCTGTGTCTCTCGTGTGTCTGTGCATGTGTGTGTGTGTATCTGTGCATGTCTGTGTGTGTGTGTGTATCTGTGCATGTCTCTGTGTGTGTGTGCTCATGCACAGCAGTGATAAGGAGAGAGACACTATACTGTGACCATGATTGGCTGCCTTTGAGCCCTTCTCTGCATAACATTTTGGCAGGACATGAGACATAAGGAGGTTTGTTTTTCACAGTGTGTTAACAGTCCACCTTACCACATCTCTGTCTTTCTGAGTAAAACTTAGCTTCAAGATTTGAATCCTCTGTTCGCTGGTGTTTCTGGTGACAAACAGTAAGAACCCACCTTTCTGTTTACATATTGTGGGGTGTCTCCTATATTTGAGGAGATGCACTTTCAATTCCAAGATCGCACAAACCCTTAATATCTCCCTGTTCCAGTGCTTACCAACATTTTTTAATGCAAAGTGAGTTCACTGCTTGTTGAATGACAAGTGGATTATAAAGAGATTTTTTAGACTTCTCTATTGACTTAATAAAGAATTTTTGTGCATTTGCATAAATAATTTGGTTGAAAATTATAATTATAGACTGCCCAAATAGTATAAAGAAGAAATTGCCAGATAGTGACAGCCTCTTGCAAAAGTCTTATAAGTGAAGTTTTGGCCTGTGTTTTTAAAGATTGGATTCTTTTTGGATTTGAATTCTTTCACCTTTGAGGTTGAAAATAAACACTGCATTTTCTATGGCATTTCAGGGAATGAACTTGATAATTCTAGCAGTGCTATTTTGCTCTTTGAAGGCATTCAATAGCAAACACTTGCCTGTGAACAAATGTCACCATGCTTAAGGCTTCTGCCTGGACTCGTGCTGGCATGAGGAGAAGAGACACTGCACTGGGTAGTTCTTTGTTGACCTGCCTCATGAAGCCACTTGGTTTATTTGACTTTAAGGGTTCCAGCTGCCACATTGGCCTCCTAGGCTTTACCTGTTTAGTTGATTTGGCAGATAACAGGTTAGAAAAAGCTCCTTGGCTTCATATTGTTTTAGTGGAAGGGAATGAAGTAATTGAGGGGTTGATTGTCCTCAGTTCACACGTGGTTGAGAGAAGACAGAGAGCAGTGGAGGCTGCTTCAGAGGAACTGAGAGACGGTGGAAAACACAGCATCTAAAACCCCAGAGCCATCCTCTGTTGCCACAGGGAGAAGCTACTGTGTTTTTCTATGTTTGTTGGTGTTTTAAGGACCCTTGTTCCTTCTCAGCTCGCTGCCTCAATGTGCCAGGGTTGAGATCATACATTCGTCCTTGTGATTGGCTCACATTTATCCAGATGAATGTTTACACAATTGATTAATAACAGAACAGCACAGGCTGATCGGAATGATAACCAATGGGTTCACAGTTCCCGAGGACCCATGGGTCACCAATCACCACAGTGACCCATAAAGGGTCCTCCAAACTTCTCTTACTGTCTTATTATAAGGCACCTTTCAGAATTCAGCAACATAAGTAGAACGCTCATTAATGCAACACTTTGAAAAAAAAAAAAAAACAGAAATCAACTAAATGCACAGATATATGGAGTTAATGACCAGCATTAAAGGGACAGGTTGTCCCTTCCTCTGTCCACTGGAGCCAGAAAGGATGATGTGGAACTTTTAGGTGGAAAACTGAGCAGACAGCCACTTGCGGACACATCCGGTTCTCACCTGGCCCTGGGTTTGGGCTGTCTGATTTCTCCCTGGGCTGTGCTCCTGTTCCTGACACAAAGGCATGGGGCAGGCGGCCACAGACTGAGCGTTTCAGATTGCCTCTCACCTCACCTGCACTCCTGTTTCCACGACCTTGAAGTCTCCTGCAAGGCAGAGCCTTCTAAAGGTGACTTTGGAACTGAATTTGAACTGTAGTTTGACTGCTTATTAGTCCTGTGACTTTGAGAAAAGACCTTAAATTCGCTGACTTTTGGGTTTTTTTTTTTTTTCCTTTTTAATCTGTAAAACAGAAGTAATGATTACTATCTTGCAGGAAGCTTGTAAGGATTAAGTAGGATGTAAAAATCCCCTTTATATTAAAAAGGTTGGACCCAAAAGAGAAACCACTGCATAGTACAAAATTACAGGAGCGAATTGTGACGGGAGTCAGTGCAACAGAAGGGCCAGAGAGCCACAGGAAACGTCTCTAGAACTTTGTGGATTGTATAGCCAGGTGCACACAAGATAGACAGGAGCCCAGATTCTGAATTACCTCAGAACCATAACCAATATGTCTGGGTGAGTCCTGGCTAAAGCTGATGCTTCTTCTGAAAAGAGACAAAGAAGAGATATCCTGCTTCGGTCTCATGCCACCCTCTAATGTTTAGCCAGGGCCTAGCAGACACACAAGCCTGCTGCACTCAACTCCATGAGATGCAGAGGATTCTGGGAAGGCAGGATGCAGCAGTCTCTGACAACACAGGGGCTGACTGTCGCCCATGTGGCCTCACAGGTTGTCCCCGATGGAGGTATCGTGTCACTCAGAGGACTCCTCTGGATCTACGGTTCTTTTTACTGATGCAGCTGGTTCATGTGAGCAGCAGGCACCCAAAGTGTTTGATCGCGGTAGGCGTGAGAGTGCCTTTTCAAAACGGAGCCGGTTAAAAAATGTGGCTTCCCAGGTCACCATCACCGTGGTGTTCACGGCTTGCACGTCTGGCTTTCCCACCTCCACACAGATCACTAAGACCCACTGTGGGTCTGAGCACCTGAACACACAAAAGCACGTGCATTCTCACAGGCAGCAGCTTTTTCATGGCGACATGCAGAATGAGCGCCCCATGGTTAGCCATAGATATCGTTTCTAATGCCGCGGCGTGGATGGAAGTTTTGTATCACACTGCATCACGTCTGCACTTACGTGAATGAAGCAATGAACAGTCCACTGTAGCTTTTAGTTTCTGCTCTGACCCTTTTGGCCTGGCAACCCCCATGTCCGACAACTAGCTCGCTGCTCCCTAATGTGGCCCTTGCACTCGGGCTGTGAGCTTCTGCATGACGTCTTTCCCTTCTAGTGAGATCAGACCCAAACGCCACTTTCTAAGGCTCCCTCAGAACACATCTTTCCAGTGGTGGCTGTTTGGGAATCGTGTCTCTTTCCTTTCAAGTGTTTATCTTTCTCTTTGAGTCCTAACTTGATTCTGGCCAACTTTTAAGGTGAACCTGACTTAGCAAATTTCTTCTTAGACCATAAACACCTTGAGATCAGAGGCTGAGTCAAGTCTTGTTTAAAAAAGTTTTTTTTAAACATTCTTCACCAATTCTAAATGAATTCCTTTGCATTTAATAAGACCTCAAGAATATTGGTTCGAAATCTGAAATGCAAATCTCGCTTTATAAATTATGTCAGTGTCTTAAAGATTGACTACATGGAATCACAACATTTTTAGTCTATATTTAATATACACTTAACAACTTGTCTGTCTCTAAGTACAGAGGACCCACAGTGTCTTTGGTTATTATTAGAATGACAAAAAATGAAGAAGACATCTGCTTAAGAGACACTCCTCTAGAACTCAGGCTGAACTAGGAGCAGAGAGCAACAAACTGCAGAGGAAGAAAAGACAGCCAAGATGGTGCCTTCCACAGCTCTTGCCCTGGAGGACCAGCTTGTGGCTAACAGTGCAATGAAGGGTCCCAATGCCCTCCACCAATCCCCACGCTCTTCCCCTGGGTTGCTTTGTGCTGAGAGGATGTTTTGTGATTTCTGGACATTTTTACTTCTTTGAGAGCAGCATGCATTTCAAAATAACAAATAGTAATTTCCCAGCACCACAAGGCTGAAGGAGACCGGGCAATTTCTTCATCCTGTTCCGTCTGTGGGTTGTGTCTGCAGTGAGAAGAATGAGCAAGTTTCCCTTTCCATTTACAAGTGCGCACGGTGGGAACAGCATGTTACAGAGAAAATGTAAACGTAGGAAGAGGCAGCCCAGCAGTTAAGGACTCTTGCTGCTTCTGCAGAGGACCCAGATTTAGTCCCAAACGTTCACACGGTGGTGTACATTCTCCTGTAACTCCAGTTCTAGGGGATCTGATACCCTCTTCTAGCTACCAAAGGCACCTGCCATGTCACGCACACATACGCAGACACAAATACACATAGATAACAGAAGTAAAACTTTAAAAAAATATATAGAAAGATACAGGAATAAGTATTTTTTTATATAAGCAAAGATAGCAGCCACATAATAGATGCTTACAAATATTTACTTAATGCTTTAATGTTGGAACATTATTTAATAATTATAAAATGACATAAAAGAAGCGTTAAGAGTGAATCAAAATGTGTTTGGGGGACGTTACAGCAACTTGTTGGTCACTCATCCATATAACACAAGGGACTCATTAAGCCACGTGAAGTTATTTACTTTTCTTTTTTTGTTTGTTGATTCTGTTTTTTTTTTCTTCTTTTTAAAATAATTTTATTAATTTATTCAGATTACAACTCAATTGTTATCACATCACTTGTATCCTCCTGTTCCTTCCTCGCTCTCGCTGTCACCCTATTCCCCTCCCCTAGGTCTATGACCGAGGGGGACCTCCTCCCCCACTATATGGTCACAGGCTATCAAGTCTCTTCTTCGTAGCCTGCTTATTCTTTCTGTGAGTGCCACCAGGCCTCCCCACCAAGGGGAGGTGGTCAAATATGGAGCACCAGAGTTCATGTCAAAGTCAGTTATTTACTTTTATGCACCAACAAACAAACAAACAAAACCTACCAAGAGAGTTTTTTGTTTTGCACTTGTGCCAGGGAGGGCTCTGCTACCGAGGAGCGCACCCAGCCCCATGCACGGGGTGGGGGGCTGCGGGGTACAGGGGCGGGGGACATTCTGGATGGCAGAAGCGCTTTGGCCAAAGCTAATCACTAAACAGTGGAGACTTCAGTTCCCGTGCCTTTTGTCCTCTCACCATACTTGCTCTGTCCCAGTGGTTCACACCCTTCCTAATGCTGTGACCTCGTGTTGTGGTGACCTGACCCCCCAACTATGAATTTGTTTCGTTGCTACTTTGTGACTGTAATTTTGTTACTGTTATGAATTTTGTTACTGTAATGAATCCTAATATCTGATGTGCAGGGTATCGGATACAAAGCATTCAAAGGGGGAGCACCGCACAGGTTGAAAGCCGCTGCTCTGCTCACTCAGGACAGGCGTGGCTCTGCGAAGCCGGGTTTCATTTGAGACCGCTCCCACAGTTCTCTACACGCCACCTTGCGCCCCTCCCCCTCCCTCGAAGAATCCTGCTTCCTCCAGCTGCATGAACGCTTGGCCTGTTCCCACTGTTTTCACGTCGGCACTGCGGATTACAACACAAACAAAAGCACATTTAGATGCTCATGGAAAACGAAGAGGTTTGATAGGCACAGGGCCTGGGTGTTTCCACTCCACATCCTTTCCCTTGCTACTTTAACACCAACCACACCCAGTTCCAGAAATTTCCATCAGATATGTAAACCAAGGGCTGGAGAGGGTCCCTCACAGGGCCAGGACGCCAGAATCACGCTGCTATAGGCAGGATGATGGGGCTTAGGCCTGGGTAATTTCTGAGGAGACCCCTAGGGTTTTTAAGATTGCCCCTCAGACATGTGTAAGAATGCAGTGACGTTAGCTGTTTACTCTTTTCTAGAACGTGGTTGTTGGGTGGTGAGGTGCTTGGAGATTTCAGGGGCATTTGAGCCAATTGCTCCTGCAGCTTTCATTCGGCATAAGAGAAGCAGAGCTGTGGCTTGGCTTCTGTGTGAGTCTCTAGGCGGTTTAGTGAGGGTTAGGAGGTAGTTGTGCTAGGCAAACTACAGGAGAAATTGGAACAGCCATTCCTGGCCCAACTCATGTCCCCCAGGTTAAGTTGAAATATCACCTGCGTCTTGGCGGGGGGTGGGGTGGGGGAGATGTAGAGAGAGTTGTAAATTTCAGTTTCAACCAGGTCTATCCCCAATGACCTCTGTAAGGAAAAGAGGGAACAGATGTCTCCTGAGGAAACTCCAGTGAGCAGAGCAATCCAGGGCAGCAATAAAATAAAGAATAAGGAAAATTATTTGCTAAGTGCATCATAAAATTACAAAGAGCTGCCGTCAGAGAAATGACCCTCCCCTCAGAATCACAGGCTCCCTTGGCTGCCTCACAGCTCACGCTGAGCAAGCTGAGCTCACACCGTTCCCAGAGTTACATGTTATGTTATTCATTTCTACGACCGGTGAATAAATAACTTTTCCCATAGTCTGCATGGTTTTATTTAGTAGGCACACATTAAGGCCTTTAATTACATTTCTGCTGCACATCCAGTGAGCACAATAATATAACCAGAGCCTCCTCAGTGACCTTGAGCCTGACCCTCAGTCCTTCACTGGCAGCACTTGAAACCCAGCATGGAGGAGGCATCGGGGAGATGGGCCAGGGATATGTGATTCAAGGCACACGCTTGTCTCTGGGAATATATGCCCCTGAAATGTCAATGCCTAAATGCACACTTTTGAAAGAGCCGCTCTCCAGTGCTCTGTCAGCTGACAGAGTTTTGCAAGCTGCCAACCTACCAGTTAGGCCATTGGACCCAGCTGCTGTCTGTCAGAGTGATTGCCAATCCCAGGGCCCTTGAGTCTCTAACGTCGTTTCCATGTATGGCCAGACCCCTCACGTGAGAGAAGGTAACAAGTGAGCCTGGACGACCTGTCCAACATCTGCAAAGGTGCACAAGGGGCAGCGCCAGGAGAAGAACAACTAAGAGCCTGGAGTCAGGGCAGCCATCTCTGGGTCCCAGGTACTGGTGGATGGAGCAGGTGGAGCAGGCCCTGAAAGCCTGTAACTGCTCAGTGCTGAGCTTTCTGATGGGCTGTTGTTCCCCATCCCAGCAGTAGCCAAACCTGGTGTAGGACAGGGTAGGCCCTGGGTTCAATTCATACCTCTCTCTCTCTTTCTCTCTCTCTCTCTCTCTCTCTCTCTCTCTCTCTCTCTCTCTCTCTCACACACACACACACACACACACACACACACACACACACACACGAACCAGGACAACAAAAGCAGGGATTAAGGAGCCTCTGCAGTGGAGATGGATTTGTTGGAAATATCCCTTCTAGTGACCCCTGGTCCATGGCCACTCAGCTCCCAGAAAACACTGGTAACCAAAAGGACTGTTTTGCAGGGCCTCCTGCTGGAGAAACAATACAGGAATATGTGTATTAGTGGAGTGTGTGTGTGTGTGTGTTTATGTGTGTGCATGTGTGCATGCAAGTATATGTGTGCATATGTGTGTGCATATATAGGTATGTGCAAATGTGTGTATCTTTGTATATGTGTGCATATATGTATGTATATGTGCATGTGTGTGAGTATATGTATATGGATGGATATCTATGTACATGTGTGTAGCACACATGTGAATGCATCTGTCTGTCTGCATTTGCTTTAAAGCCAGCTATAACCCTGATTTTCCACCTTCCCCAGCCCTCATGCTTATACTAGATAGTTCTGAAAAGTGAGCAGACAAAAAAGTACTTTCTTGATAGTTGGATACTTTTATTCCATCTGCTGTTTTGAAGAAAAATGACAACAGAACAAGAGAAAAGGATGTTTTTCAATTATTTGCACTTAGCTAAAACACAACTTTAAAAAAAACCTCCAAGTTATGTTCTGTTATGGCTGAAGTAGACAAGATGGAAATAGAACAAGAAATAAATTAACAAGATCTATATTTGCCAAGGAGGAAGGAGACAGAAGGAAGAGAGAGCACTCTGGGCACTAACACGCCTCACTGACGACTTCAGACCTGAAGGCGTGGAGGGACTACCTTGTGCTGTGGTGACGTCATGTGACCCCAGAACTGAGCTTTCCACAGCCTAATGTTACTAACACAGAGATGTTGCTCACAACCAAAAGTATCTTACCGACTTACTGTTTCAGATTTATTACAGACAGTAATTTTGGGAATCATGAATAAGTAATCACAATTCCCAGGAAAGAAAGCTTGTCCACCTAATTCTTAATTTACATACTGACTGGTTTAATGGAAGTCTTATGACCATAACAATAAGTATTGGAATCTTTTTTTAAAAATTACATTTGTATATTTATTGCCCTCATGAAACAAGTTTGTGGGCTTTCCTTCTCCTGCTACCCACTGAGATAATGGGGAAGTCTTGATGTCAACCCTTGAAGCTCCTGTGGGATCCTGCCTGTCTCATCCTGGGCTTGGTTCTTACTTAGCTGGGAGACCTTTCGTTATGGCTTTAGTCTCATTGCTGGCAGTGGAACTCTTTCAATTGTTTAATTCATCTTGGCTTAATTTTGGCACATCGTATGCATCTGAAAATGTCGCCGTCTCTGTTAGATTTCCCAGTTTCACAGAACACAACTTTAAAAAATGTCCTTAAGATTTTCTGCATTTCACTGGTATCTGCTGTAATCCCTCCCACCCCCACCCCTGCCTTCCTTTACTTGGCTTTGTAAATTTTCTTCTTCCGTTGCCTTCAGTGTGCTTGTAGACTTCCATACATCGTATCCACTTTCATCAATTCCAGCAATTTAATTTTCCCCCCTCCTGATTTCTTTCATGCATTTGTGTTCTTCGTGTAGGTTTTTTATCGATGTTGGTATCTGCTTTATGCCACGGTGGCCAGATAGAATACGGGATGGTCTTTCAACGTTTCCATATTTGTGGAGAAAATTGCTCTATGTCCTAATATGTGCTCAATCCCAGAGAAAGTTCCTTGGGATATGAGAAGGTGGGAAGTCCTGCGCATGCCTGCTGCGCGTGCCTGCTGCGCGTGCCTGCTGCGCGTGCCTGCTGCGCGTGCCTGCTGCGTCTACTTGCTGTAGCACATCACGTGACTCAGGCGTTTCTGTTTAGTTGTTCTCCAGGTGACTTGTCTATTGGAGAGAACAGGGTGCTAGAGGAGCCTATTGTAACCATAGTGGGGGTTGCCTGTGCGCTTTTCCCTCTAGTAGATGAGTGAGGTTGGTGTGCCTGTATTTGATGCATAGCCTCTTGGTATATTATTCCTACAGTGAGCATGAAGTGATTATTTCTCACCTCTTGTGTTGTTTTTAGCTTGGTGTCCATTCTGTTAGCTATCAGAATGGCTACTGCTTTCTCACTAGCTCTGCTTGGTTGGAAGATACTTTTCCATTCCTTTACTCTGAGATGGAATCTACTGTTGATGGTATATTTCTTGGAAGCAGAAAAAAGACTAATTATGTTTTCTGGTCCATTCTATTAGCCTGAGATTTTTTTTATTGAGAACTTGGCCCATTAATATTGAGTTTAATTTAAGTTATGCATTAATTCCCATAATTTTATAAATTTTGTGGTAGTTTCTTACAGTTCTTTTGGTGGACTTATGGCATTATTTGTTCTCTGTGACCTTATATGTAGACTCAATTTTCTTAACCAAAATATTTTATTAACAACTTATTGACCAAGCCTACATTAATTATAACCTAATTAACCAAAACAGTAGGAAATGAGGATTAATTGACACAACAACAAAACTTCAAGAATATCAGTCCCAAGGAACGATTCTCCGGTCAGGAGCCGCAGGATTTCTTCCACTGGAACTGAGGGTAACCAGACCCGGGAGCCTCAGCAGGAGCCAGAGCTCTGAAGCCTTCCCTCGATCAGTTTTCTCTAGGAACATCTCGAAAGGCAGCGATGAACAGCCAAATCTATCCCAAGTCTCTAATCCATGCCGCTGCCAGTTCTGGGCTCATTTATATATCTCCTCCCAGAGTCTGTTCACAGGATCTTTTTCATCTGGTAGCAATTGAGCTCCTGCATGAGGTGGTTGCTCTTCTAGTGAATTAACATCACCTGTTCTCTCACTAGACCATTCCGATCCCACATTTGGGATCCTAAAGAACAGGTTTCTCTCCTTCACTTATGGGCTTGTCCATCCTTCTCCACAGACTGAAGCGTAGAACAGACTAATGGTTATAAATACCTTCAATTGAGTTTTACCTTGGAAACTTTTCATTTTTTTCCTCAATTAAAAGATAGTTTTGCTGAGTATAATAGTCTTGGTTATGATTGTGATGTCCCTGAGCCCATCTGGCTTTAAAAGTTTCTGTGAAACAGTCAGGTATCACTTTAATATGGCTACCTTTAAAGGTGACGTGACCACTTGACAGATCTTGGCTGCAGCTTTTACTATCCTCTATTCAGCATTTTAGAGATATTTATCATGTCCTCACTTTGTCCTGCTGGCCCTGTACCCTGCTCTCCATAAGGTCCTTCTACTGGGGTAGCTTCCTGCCTACGTTTGTGTTTGGCTTATTGAGTTCTCAGTTCAAGCACTGTTTCTGCTCAGCTTCAGTGGCTTCTCCTTTCAAACCTTGCACTGACATCCTTACTCCATTCACCTCTGTGAGTTGTTTGGACACATTTGTAGTTCTTCCTCTGGATTCCCTGGAAGATCCTCCAGGTTAGTGCAGGGAGCACAGAGCAAGCAATACCAATGCTGTATTCCAGCGTCACAGTGTTGCTAGCTCTGTTCTAGGTGACTGTGACATTTACACTTGTCTGCGCCAGTGCCTGCTGTGTTACATCACGGAGCTCAGTGCTGAGCAGATCGCAGTAACTCTCATTCCTAGCTCATGGGCAAGGAGGGACACTACCAGCCCCAATGCTGACCAGGGCAGCAGTGAGAGCTGTGATTGGGGCAGTTTATACCAGAATCCTGTCATCATGGTCTTTTTGAAACACACGAGGACCTAAGACTGTGCAGCTTAGCTCCTAGCCCAGCACTCAATACAGTGTAGAAAAAAAGCTTTTTTTTTTTTTAATAGTTTATTATTGTTTGTATGTGTGAGTGTGTTTGGGGGCACACATGACACTGCTTATGTGTGTGGGGTCAAAGGGCTTGTTCAGTTGGTTCTGTGGATTCTATGGATCAAATTTAGGTTTCCGGGTTTGTGTGTCTACCTGCCATGTCTTCTCGTAGACTCCCTTCCCCCTTTTCTTTTCCACCTGGGTTCTCTTATATTGTTTTAATTATTTTGGTTGAATATTTTCTTAGATAAGTGTGTAGATGAGGGGTCAGCTCTTTTTTTTTTTTGTTTTTGTTTTTGTTTTTTGAGACAGGGTCTCTCTGTGTAGCCTTGGCTGTCCTGGACTCACTATGTAGACCAGGCTGGCCTCGAACTCACAGCGATCCGCCTGTCTCTGCCTCCCAAGTGCTGGGATTAGCTCTTAATGATGTTAATTTTGACCAAAATGTTAGAAGGAAGGTTTAGAAAAGAGGGGAAGAAAGAGAAGGGAAGAAAACGAGGTTAGACCACGAGAAAGACAAAGTCTCTGGGACAGAAGCAAAGAGAGGAGAGGAAAGAATATTAGACTATAAGAGAAACAAAGTTTGTTGGGGAGAGACAAGGAAAGGGAAGGAGGTTAGACCATGAGGGAGGCATAGCCTGTGGGTATAGAGACAACAGCAAGGAAGGAGGTTAGACCATGAGGGAGGCATAGCCTGTGTGGCAGGAGCAAGAGGAAGGATAGAGTTTACATTAAAGAATAAGTATTAATTCTGTTGCCATTAGAGGAAACAAGGCACAGCCAGTGTCTCTGCATAATAGGAAAGGCTTACCTAAGGATAAACAAACGCCTCAAATAAATAAAAGGTGCCGTTTTATATATCTATAGTGCTTCTAAAATGTAACCATACCCGTCAGAAGCCGCAGGGAATGACCACAGCTCCGAGGACGGGAATAATGTGAAGGTTCCATCCTGTCACCAGCGCATCTCCTCAGGTCCCCCATAGAAGGCCACCTCCGGATGTGGTGACCGAGCTTCTGGAGAAGGGGCAGGCTACAGAGAGTCACCTGACCAGGGGCTCCACCCTCTCAAGGCGCACCCAGGGAATTAGGTCACCCTCAAGGGGCAAATCTGAAGAGCTGTGTCAGGTCAGCGGGTCTCAGGTTTTCCTTCTACCATGGATCTGTTCCTCCTCATCTCCCCATGTTGATCTCTGACTGTCACCCATAGCCACTCTTTCTAGAAACAGAAGCCAACCTGTGTCACTTGATCTGGGGAAGCACCGCTGTAATTCCTGCAGGTGCAAGGATCAGCTTGCCTTTGCAAAGTCCATGACATTCCTAGTCAGGGGGCAAGTGTCTTCAGACTGAAATCTGATGGTAGAGTGATTAGCCATTTTTTTGAATTTAAGAGTGAACGTCAAGAGGAATACTGGAGTGGGCTGGGGAAACACTAGAACATTCAGTCTTTTATTCTTTAAGCATTGACTGACACTGCTCCACACCTGCCTAATACAGCGTTCTAGGCAAACTGCTAAAATGTAACTTAGTCACTTCCAGTTGAATTCCTTCAGCTGGAAAGTGAAAGCCTAGGGAACAAAGACAAGGAATTGCTGAGAGACACTGGGAAGAGAAGTGACAGGTACACATTTATCCTAGAAAGGCGAGGAGGATCCTGGGTGCAGAGGGCGGGTGTTCAGAGGCTCCAAGCCTAGAAGGGGGTAGCAGGGCAAGGGTGAGCAGTTTCAAGCAGTTGGACAGATGGAGGGCAAGGGGAGCTTGGAGCAGGAAGAGTTTGCTCTGCTTAGGAGTTGGGGTTTTTCCAGCAGCACCTTTGCCAAGCAGGTCCTGAGTGCTGACTCTCAGGCAGTTCTTAGACTTTTTTCTTCTGTTGCCATAGATTCTAATTTTCCCTTTGTTAAACACAGATTCCTTTCTCACACAATACCATCTGAATAGTTTTTCCTCCCTTCGCTCCGCCCAGTAGCTCCCTATCTCCTCTCCCATCCAGATCCACTCCCTTTCTGTCTCTCTTCAGAAGAGAACAGGCTTCTAAGAGATAACAACCGAACATAACAAAATAGCATGTAATAACACAGAACAAAGCCAACATAAAAATAAAAGAGCCCCAATAGAAGCACAAAGATCAGAGACCTACTTGTTTATGCACTCAGGAGTCCCATAAAAGTACTAAACTGAAATCCACAGTATATACGCAGAGGAGCAGAGGACCTTGCACAGACTGCTTCAGTCTCTGTGAGCTCACTCAAGCTTTGTTCTGTTATTTTACAGGGTCTTTGTTCTTCTGGTCTCCTTTGTCCTTTCTGTCTCTCCCACTCCTTCTGCCTCCTTTTCCATGGGGGTTCCCCGAGCTCTGAAGGGAATGATCTGATGAAGACAGTTCAGCTAGAGTTCCCCCCCACCCCCCCTCCACATCTGCCTGTGTGTCTCCACATCTGTTCCTGTCTGCTGCTGGAGGAATCTCTCTGGTGATAACTGAGCAAGACACTAAATATTATTAGGAGTCATCTTACTGTTACTTTTTCTCTTTTTTGATCTGTAGTGTTTGGTTTTTATCCTAGGTCTCTCTGGCTATCTAGTCTCCTGTTCTTGTTCACCCAAGCAATGTCAGGCAGGGGTTCCATCTCATAGAAGGGGCCTTTAGTCAATCAGACATTGGTTGGTTACCCGCACTAGATTTGTGCCATGTTGCCCTAGCATATTTTGTAGGCAGGACAGACAGATTGTGGATCAAAGGTTTTGTGGCTGGGTTGGTGTTTGTTTTTCTTTTGGTAGCCTGCAAAGACACTAGAATATGGGGGTGAAGGTTCTATGTAGGCACCAGCCCGACCCCTCATGTTTGATGAGTGTGTGGGTGATGTCTTCAGCAACGGGACCTTGCTGTTAGTTTTTGGAGAGCAACCTTTTGTCTTGGCAGTAGCCTAGGTCATTTTGGGGATTTCTATGGGACCATTTGGCCAACAACTCTAGTACCTGTTCTGGTACTAGAAGCCTCATTTAGTGACAAGAGATGGCCAGTTGGGGGTCTTCTCCTCATTATTTGGAAACTTCATTTGGATCACCGTCAGATACTATAGGAAGTCTCAACTGTGTTAGGTTTCCATACACCCCTTAAATGCCCGTCAGTTATACATCTTTCTCCTCCTTTCTTCTTTCAGTTCTGTCCCCGTCCCCTGCTCACTATATCCTCCCATGCTCATCACCCCCCACTACTTTCCTCCTGTAAAATCTAGCCTATCCCCCTGCCAGGGAGGTTCACGTGTCCCTCCTAGTCTCTTCCTTTATTTATGCTTAACCTCTTTGGGTTTACAGATCTTAGCTCTGTGATGGAACCCACACCTGACATTGCTTGGGCGACCAAGAACCAGAATCTAGCTAGCCAGAGACCTAGGGTAAAACCAAACACTACAGGTCAAAAAGAGGAAAAGTAACAGTAAGATGACTCCTAATAATACTTTGCTATATTGATATCATTTATTTAGTGGCTAATATCCAGCTATAAGCAAACACATACTACTATACGTATTTAGCTTTCTGGGTTACCTCACTCAAGATGATGTTTTGTAGTTCCCTCTATTTACCTGCAAAATCCATGCTGTCATGAGAGAGAGAGAGAGAGAGAGAGAGAGAGAGAGAGAGAGAGAGAGAGAGAGAGAGAGAGAGCTGAGCGCTGAGTAATACTTTATTGTGTAAATATACCAGATTTTCTTTGTCTAATCTTTGACTGAGGGACATCTAGGTTGTCTTCAATTTCTGGTTATTATGAATACAGCAACAACAATAAATAGAACAGAGCAAGTGTTGAACAAATATTTTGTGGATGTGTCCTTTGGGTCTATGCCCAAGGGTGGTATAGCAGAGTCCTGAGGTAGAACAATTCCATCTTTCTGAGGAGCTTCCATACTGATTTCCATAGTGGCAATACAAGTTTGCAATCCACACCAACATGGATGACAGTTCCCCTTACTCCACATCCTTATCAGCATGAGCTGTCATTTGTGTTACTGAGCTTAGGCATTCTGACATGTGTAAAATAAAATCTCAAAGAAGTTTTGATTTGCATTTCCCTGATGGCTAAAGATGTTGAACATTTCTTTGAGTGTTTTCAGCCATTTGAATTTTCCCTATTGAATTTTCTATTTCTGTGCTCCATTTTTAAAATTGTGTTATTTGTTTTTTTGATATCAATTTTCTTGAGTTCTTTATACATTTTGGATATTAACCTTATATTAGATGTGTACTTGGTAGAAAATCTTTTCACATTTTGTAGACTGCTGCTTTGTTTGAATGGCAGTGTGCTTTGTCATTTAGGAGGTTTTTAGTTTCATTAGGTCCCATTTATCAATTGTTGACTTTTCAATTTCTTATGCTATGAATGTTCTGTTCTGAAACTCCTATGTCAATGAGTTCAAAACTATTACCCACTTTCTTGTCTATAAAGTTTAGTGTACATGGTTTTGTGTAAGTTAAGTTTTGTGCAGGGTGGTAGGTATGGCTCTATTTAGATTCCTCTGCATACAAATATCAAGTTTGGCCAGTATTGCTTGCTGAAAATATTTTCTTTTTTCCACTCTTTATTTCTAGCTTCTTTATAAAGATCAGGTGTTTGTAAGTGTGGGAGTCTATGTCTTCAATTAGATTCCATTAATCAATGTGTCATGTCTGTATTTTGTTGTCAGTACCATGCTGCTTTTATTACTATAGGTTGTAATATAATTTATAACAGGAATGTTGATATCTCTCACAGTTCTTTTATTGTTCAGGATATTTTAAGCTATCCTGAGGTGTGTGTGTGTGTGTGTGTGTGTGTGTGTGTGTGTGTGTGTGTTTACATATGAAGTAGAGAATTGTTCTTTCAAGATCTATAAAGAATTGGGTGGAACTTTTGATGGGGATTGCACTGAATCTGTAGATTGCTTTTGGTAGGATGGCCATTTTTACTATATTAATCTTACAGATGCAAGAAGATAGGCAATCTTTCCATCTTCTGATATCTTCTTCAACTTTTTTCTTCAAAGATTTCAAGCCCTTGTCATACAAGCCTTTTACTTGCTTGGTTAGAGTCTTTCCAAGATATTTTATATCATTTGAAAGGTGTGGTTTCCTTCATTTCTTTCTCAGTCTGTCATTGTATATAGGAGGGCTACATATTTTTCTGAGTTAATTTTGTAGCCAGATACTTTGCTGAACGTGTTGATCAGCTGTAGGAGTTCCCTGGTAGAATTTTTAGGGGCACTTAGGTATCATATCATCTGCAAATAAAGATACTTTGACTTCTTCTTTTCTTATCTGTGTCTCCTTGATCTCCTTCAGGTACCTTATTGCTTTAGCGAAGACTTCAAGTACTATATTGAATAGCTATGGAAAGAGTGAATTTCAATTCCTGATTTTAGTGGAACTGTATTGAGTTTCTCTCCATTAAGTTGATGCTGGGTATGGGCTTGCTGCAAACTGCCTTTATTACGTTTAGGTATGTCCCTTGTATCCTTAATCTCTCTAGGACTTTTATCATGAAAGGACATTGGATTTTGTTAAAAGCCTTTTCTGTATCTAATGTGATGATTATGTTTTTCTATTAGTTTGTTTACATGGTGCATTACATTTACTGATTTTCAGATATTAAACCATCCTTGCATCTCTGGGATAATGCCTACTTGATCATGGTGAATCTTTCTGTTATGCTCTTGTTTTCAGTTTGCAAGTATTTTATTGTGTATTTTTGCACCTATGTTCATAAGCAGAATTGATCTGTAAATGTCTTTCTTTGTTGGGTCTTTGTGTGGTTTGGGTATCAGGGTAATTGTGGCCTCAGAGAATGAACTGGGCAATCAATGTTGCTTCTGTTACTATTTTTCGGAGTAGATTCTAAGTTTTGTTGTCCTCTGGATCTGATGACACCTCTGTGGTCCTCTAGTCCTCTAAAGAACATGTACAAACATGTACAAAAGTGTCCGTCATCTCAAGTACAGACCTGGCAAGTACTGGAGGACAGACTCCGGCTTCTCTCTGAGCCTCTCTTGATCTTGCTGTTGAATTTTAATGAGCTTCCATATGTTTAATGTTACAGAAGATTGCTGAGGGAGGTAAGAAAGGTTCTCTTATAAAGAAGCCACTTCAGAATAGGAGAGAGCTGTTCACAGCAGATGACCTAGAAAGAAGCTTTGGAATCAATTTTCTTTATCCTGTGGCATTAGTGGGGGCATCTGTAACTGCTGAATAGTTCCCCCCCTAGAGCCCACTGGAAGACTCAAACCCTGGAAATACCTGTTGTAGTTCTCCAATTACCCTGGGCAGATTCTTCCTTAGTGCAACAGGTTCTTGGGAGACCCATACAGATGTTATTTCCCATCCTGGGTTTCCCTGCACATCAGAAGCCCCACAATAAAGTTTATAAGTTCTGCAATCAGGGATCATTATGGAGGCAGCTGATAGACTCTGGAGAGGGGCTGGCTCACAGAGCTAAGGAGGAGCAGATGCTGGTCAGCGCATCTTTGGCAGAAACCACATGCAAAGTGGTGGACTCAAATGGGTCAAGGGCAGCAAGAGAGCCAAGCAGAGGCAGGAAAGCTTGGTGTTATCCCAACAATGCCTGCAGAGGCACCTTCTCCTGAAACTGTGAGGTACTCAGACCACTATATTCTCGGCTGAAGTAATCAAAAGATTTAGACTAAGAAGAGGTAGAGGAAACTGCATTTAGAGTTAAGTGTGGGCCAGAGACTGGGAGGCTAGCGCCTGGAACAGCACTGGGGCCATTGGAGAGACCCAGAGCATCTGAACTATGCTGGATAGGTGGACGCTGGAGCCGTCCACCATGTGAATGGTTGCAGTTGGTCATTTTGGCAGTAGAGATGGGGGAGGGAGAGAGGCTGAGGACCCAGCACTGCTCTTCTATCTAGATAGACTATGACATCATTGAGGGATGCAGGCAGCCAGATCAAGGAACATGGGAGAGCTGCATTTGGAAGCAGCTTTCTGGAGCAGGTTGCCTTGTTGTGTGGAATAGCACCAGGGTAGAAAGTGGTGAGGGGAGCGGCAGATGAAGAGTTAATCCTGGGGAAGGCTAAGAATAGAAGCCAGTAGAATGCAGTTAAGGGGTATGAGAAGTTGGGGACTGAAGAGGGTGAAGAAAATGTAGGGGAAATGTGGGGTAAAGCAGAAGAGGGAGAGATCTGGTACTTTGTGCTTTGTGGAGTTATGAGATTGTCTCTCAGAGATATTGCACATTGGAGGGAAATCCTAACAGTGGGGTCACCACTCACTGAACTTGTGGGTCAGGTAAGACTAGAAGAAGGTGAATTGCTGGTCCATGCTCCTACATAGTACTTGGAGAAACCCTCTGGGTATCATAAAACATCACTCATGAGGATACTGGCTGTGCAGTTGCATGTCCGAGTTGCCCATAAAGTGGGCCTACTCTTAGCATCCTGGGCCAACCTGAAGAAATGGGCACAGTGGTTAACAAGGGGCAGGGATGAAGTGGCACATCCCAGCCATCTATCCTGTTCTCGAAACTGTCTGAGGCAACTGCATAGGGCTCTCAGGGGAGCAGGTGTGCAAGAGACAGATAAGTGCAGGCAATGCTACCATGCAGAGCATGAGATGGCTGAGATGTTCCTGCCTTAGGGCTGTAATGGAACCATGTCTGACAATTCCAGATGTGGGCACTATTAGGCCAGCTGGGGACTCAAAGCGTCCAGAGGAGACTAGTGACAGACAGGACCTCCCTGGGTGATGATCCTGGCTGGCCACATACCAGGCGCTGTTGCCCAATGTTTGGCCATTCTGCTGGGCTCCTGTTTGGGGAAAGGGCCCAGCTTCTTCTCCTTTGTTCTTTTTCTGAGTCCTGCATGGACCTGCTGTGCTTATGACAAACTTGGGGAGGGATCTTGGGACTTGCCCATGTTACTCCTGTAATATCCACAGAAACTGGCACTCTCTCTTATTTTCCTCAGGCTTCAGGGAACAACCTCCAGCTGTGAGTTTCCTGTCTGCCAGGCACACAGTAGGGAGGCAAGCCGGCTGGGCTGAGGAAGAAGTGTACCTTTTGTTGTTCTACTGTGGAAAACAAAGGAAAAGACTGTGAATGATTTCCCTAGTGCAGCCTATGAGGCACTTCGCTTTCCTTGCAAATGATGTTTTAGCTGGTTTTCAAAGGGCATCAGACAGAACTTATTATCGTTTTCTATCTTTTTCTTCTTCTTTTTTAAAATTAAAGCGTTGTTTTCAAACACAAAAGAGTCATCTTAATCTATTAATTACTAAAATATATAGACACTATCACCAGTACAATGTAAACAAATCTAAAACAAACGATCCCAAAGACACAGGAGAAAGGCTTGAGAGAGTCAACCAAAAAGTTTAGAAGTTTCTCTTCTGAATGAGAAGAAAATACAAAGTAACTGGTGACTGTAAAGCCATGGGAAGAGCGGTCAGTCTCTAACTGGAGGGTTATGGCCCAGTGGATTCTTTATAGCGTTTTAAAATAAGAGATTAGTAAGCAAGGGAAGACCTGAGGAGATACACAGAATTAGGTGAAGCATTTCCTGTTTATAATAAGGAAAGGGAAAGGCGATCTTTCTGTTAGTCACTGGCATCCTAACTGCTCTCACTAAAACTGAGCTGATCTCAGTGTCCATAAGGATTTCCCATATCTGATAAGAGCTCTCTTTCCATTCTCCAGCTCATGGAGGCACAGTGGAATGAATTCTTAGAAAATGCCAGATTTTTAAAATTATTATTTATTTATTTATTTATTTACTTTACACCCCAGTCATCAGCCCCTCCCTTCTTTCCCACCTCCCTCCCCTTGCCCAATTCCCTCCCTCCCACCCCCCCCAGGCTCTATTCCTCAGAAAAGGGGAGCTCCCCCACCTCAGGTCATCAAGTGGCATCAGTACTGAGTGTCCTTTCCCCACCCCCAGCCCTGCCCCCTTTCCCCTCCCTCTCCCCCCTCCCCCCTTCATGACCTGGCAAGGCTGTCTTGCAGGGTGGAGGTGAGGGTGGGGGAGGGGGCAGGGAAATGAGTTTTAAAAAGCAGGCAAAGAAGGTATTTTAACATGAAATTCTGTAAAATGTTTTTCTTCAGTTTCTTTTTTCCTTTTATTTGCTTTCCTCTCCTCTCTACTTTTCTTCCTTTCCTGTTCTTGTCTTTTTACTTATTTTAATATATCTAACAGATTTATTTTTATTTTTCAGCGATGCACATCTGTGTTTGTGTGTACCTGCACATGGGAGCAGTATTGGCAGAATCCTGAGGAGGGCACCAGTTCCCTTGGAACTGTAGTTACAGGCAGTATGCTGCCCAGGCCGGGTGTTGGGGAACAAATGCAGGTAGTTTGCAAGAGCAAGATACGCTCCTATCAGCCGGCCTGTCTCTCCAGACCCTTATTTCATGTTTTAAGGAAGGATCTTGGGATGATGCCCAGACTGGTAGGCCTAGGAGCTCATGAGTGTTAAGCTTCAGGGTTACCATGCTCTCGTGCCTGGATCAGGTCATCAAAGGAGGGGCCGGGCCTTAAGGGTAAAATGGAAAAAAGGCAGAAAGTGACCTTTTATATGTTTTTAACACAGTTCTCAATTTTTCGAAGTTCCTATTGATTGATTAAATAAACAGAATGAGCCAACTGGCAATGAAGTTATAATATAAATTCAGGCTTATTAGAAGCAGCACGGGACGGGGAAGGGAAGGGGGAGCGCATGATGGGGTGGGCGTGGGGGAAGGGAAGGAGAGAGGGTAGGAAGGTGTGAGGGGAAGGGGAGGGGAGGGGAGAGAGAGACAGAGACAGAGACAGAGACAGAGACAGAGACAGAGACAGAGACAGAGACAGAGACAGAGATAGAGACAGACAGAGAAATCCTGGAACAAAAATGTCTGGTTTATACAGTGAATCTCTTGGAAAGGGAAAGGCCCGCCCCTAGGTGAGGGCAGGCCATGCCAGCCACGCCCTGCAGCAAGACCTAATACCTAAACCCCTGCTCCCTTTCCCCCTAGCTTTTCAGAAGGACACCCTTAGTGCTGGAGTTGTATGTACTAGGACCATTTCATTTAACTTTTTCACTCTTCAAGTGCTTGCTGAGGCCTCACACCATGAACACACCTCAGTTAAACCAATCAACCAACCAACAACCAACCAACCAACCAACTGGGGGCAGTGGCGCAAGCACGCCTGTAATCCCAGTACGTGGGAGGCAGAGGCTGGTGGATCTCCATAAGTTTGAGGCCAGCCTCATCTACAAAGAGAGTCCAGGCCAGCCAGGGCTACACAGAAACTCTGTCTTGTAAAATGACAACAAACAAATAAAAACAAAAGCAAACAAACAAAAGGAAAATCATCCTTTTGTTCTATGTCAAAAGCTATAAGTAATTTTCCTGTCAAAATCGTGTAAGATTATAACTTCCTTCTGCCTGCTTTTCCTGCTGAAATACTTTATCATAAACATATTTTCACTTTTGACAAAAGAAAATAGATTTAATTCTCACCACTGACAACTCTAGAAGACTTCCACATTTGTTTGCTTATGGCTGCTCAGCCTCCCAGCATGCTCAGCCCTGCAGGGGCACTTCTCCAGCCCTCAGCATTACTCTGTTCCTTTCTTTTCTATCTTTGCTGAGAACTCACCTGGCTGAGGACAGCCATATCGACAGGTGACAGGAATGGAGTCAGGGTCTAAAAGCTGCTGTGTTGATACTGAGACACCAACATCAGCCACAGTAGTGACTGTCTTACCCAGCGCTCGGCGGTGGCCGCAGTGCACTCTCAGTGCCTGTTTGAAATGTGTAGTGGAGCAAACCCAATGTCTGTTACAGTAGAGGGAGGGTGCAACATGCCCTAGCTACATGCCAGCTGACGCTAAAAAGGGGGCAACACAGCCAGGATGGCAAGGCTTGTTTCTCACCTCTGACCACGGTGGTAACTGTTGCACAAATGTGGAGAAGCCTCTGTAACAATTCCTTAGGAACTCATTGGCACTTTAAGCAGTGTGGCTTTTCTCTGTGCAGAATGCTACTGGCACTGGGCTCCATGGGAAAGACAGTGCAATGGGGTGGATTCCTTATTTTTAGCCTCCCTTAAATGACTGCAGTTCATTATTGTAAGGTCACTTGCGGCCATAAGTCCACACAGGGATGCACAGAGGCAGAGGCTCCATCTCTGAGGATCCAGCTTCTCAGCCACCCTCCCACCTCGACTCTCTGCCTCCTAAGAACTGACTCATCAACATTCGGATTTTATGAGTAGCCACACAATTCAGGGCCAACTTCTTTTTTTTTTTTTTTTTTTTTCTAAGCAATTACTCGTTTTGTTTTTGTTGTTGATTCACTCCATCTTCTGGCTTGGGCTTTTAGGTCAGCCTTTTGTTCTGCCCCTAAGCGGGGAGCCCTTAAAGCTGCAGTGCGCCCTAGTAGCACAAAATAATAGACAGGAAATGATGCTTGCTTCCGTCTTGCTGGCCTTACACAGGCAGCCCCCCTCAAAACTCAGGGTTCCACCATGTCCAGCCGGATTCCTAGCTGTTCTGTAATCATCTTCTAGTGTATTAAAAAAATAAATCAGACAGGATATTGATTCACCACTAAAGACCAGGTACCACAGAAAACACCATACTGCTCAGCCCTCAGTTCTTGCATGCAAAGTTATTTTACATGGTGAGGATCCAAAGAAACACCGGGCTTTGTCTCATTCTCACCCACAAACGAAATCAATGACTTAGGAAAGGCTCTGACAAAATGTGAGCTCAAAGACTTGCAAGGCAAACAGAAGAGAGGTGGTTTTCAGTTAATCCAGAGGATTAAAAAAAAGTTTTTGTCATTGTTTGTTTGTTTGCTGTCTGTATACATGCATGCCTGTGTGTGTGCGAGTTTATATGCATTAGGTGCATGTGGATGCCCAGGTAAGTTAGAGGGAATCAGGACCCCTGCAACTGCAACCATAGGAGTCTAAAAGCCATGTGAGTGGGTGAGTGGGTGCTGAGAACAGAACCATGGCTCTCCACAAGAGTAATAAGTGTTTTTGACCACGGTGTCCTTCATCTAGATACTGAGGGGTGGATTTAAATGCAGTGGGTAGTAAAATGTGATCTGTACTGATGGCTATTTGGTTTACCTGGGTTGTAGAGACAAGCTGTCAGCTGATCACAAATCTAGGGAAAAAAAAAAAAAAGGCTGCCATACTGCAGAGCTGAGAACAGAACTCACACATTTGATATTCTACAGGCACTATAACTTGTTCATTGAAAATGGTAGCACAGCAAGGGCTCAGCCATCGGACAGAAAAATAATAGCTGTGACTTTAAGAGCTTTAAAGAGAATCAGAAGCCAGGGTGAGACACTGGAGGTCAGTCAGTAAGGGAATTCCCTAGCCTCAGTTTTCTCAAAAGAAAAGCACAAGTGCATTCCGTAGCCTTCCTTTCAGGGCAAGACCCGCTAGCTGCACTGTGTGATGCTTCCGTTCTGTCTTAGTTACTTTTCTATTGCTGTGATAAAATGCCATGACCAAGGCAAGTGGCTAGTTGGTCCTGGTGGGCTAAGCCCATAACAGCAGAATGAAGTTATGGCAACAGGGCAGCTAAGAGCACACATCTCGACCGAAGGCTGCATGTGGAAATCACTAGCAATGGCGGAAGTCTTTTCAAGGCTCTGAGTACCCTCCCTGAGTGACACACCTCCTCCAATAAAGCCACACCTCCTAATTCTTCTCAAACATCCTACCAACTGGAATTAAGTTATCAAACAGATGAGCTCATGCAGGGGTGTGGGGGGGTGTGGGGTTGGGGGTGTCGGGGTACGGGACATTCTTATCCCAAGCACCGTAGGCCAGGACTGAGGAAACAGCACAGGTTAGGCCCTTGCTGGAAGAGGTTGTAGCTGAAGCTGCAGCATACAGGACTCAGCTGCTGTGGTGATGACCTGACCTCCTGACCTTAGCACTCTGGATACCCATGATACCTTGCACCTGCACTAAGACATTGTGTGTCTAGAGTGGTTGCCTAGGGCCAGTGCCCTGCTGTGGTGAGGACACCTTGGTGGAGGCAGCATCTCTGTGATATGTGCCGACATCATTCAGGGTCCTCAGCCAGGAGTTTTACTCTCAGCTGAGGTTAGTCCAACATAAGGATGGCATTAGCATCCCCTGTGTGGTTCCCCCATGGTGTATCCACGACCTTTCCACCCACTCTGTCTACTACCATGGCAGTCCCTATCTTGGACTTAAAACATCATTTTCATACATACACATTCCAGTCTATGTACAGCTCCTTAAATAACCAGGAAATATAAATATTGTTTTAAATGATACTATTGACTTAGTACTCATTTCCTACTTATGTTAGAAATTTTATGTGCCTATTTTTGCCAACTCAACAGTACCCGGGTGGTTTTGTTAGACTCTCCAGTGATATGTTGGTGTGGGCTTAAAAAAATATTTTGGTAATAATTTGTTTTCTGTTATATTTTGTTGTAAACATGTCTTCCAGGTCTGGAACAGGTTTCTCATCTTTAAATGTTTTCTTTTGACTCATAAAAGTTTTTAAGTGATGAAGCTATTAAGTTTATCCACAACTGTTCCCTGGCTTTGTGTCATCTAAGAAATTTTCTCTCTCTGAAACCCTGATATCCTGCCTATAACCATCTGTAAGGTTGAAGGCGTCGGCTCTCAGGTTAAGGTTGTATATATCAGTTGGAGTAACCAGAAAAGCAGTGTCACCAAGAATGAGGTGGGGAAAGGGGTTCATGTAGGGTTCTTACCTATGTCATTGTGGGGTCTGATAAAATACACTACATCTGATGCTGAGTCTAAAATCAGGGACAGCCATGGAGGGAAGGCAGGGGAGGGGAGAAAGGGAGGGAGGGAGGGAGGGACAGGTGAAAGCCCAGGCTGTAAAGAAGGGCTTGCCATCTATGGTCATAGCTCACTGGATCAGCACGGGCTTCGCTAGGTCTCCAAGCCTCAGCCTTGTGCCTTAGGATGTCACTGTTCCACAGTGTTCCAGTGCTGAGGGGGACCCCACGGGGTTCCTAAAGCTGGTCAGTGGTTGCAGGAAGGGCAGGGATGGGCCAATGACGGGCCTGACTCGCACTCCCTTCTGGTTTCCGGCAGTGATATGCCATGGCGGCTTTCCTTTTCTTTATAATCCTTGTGCCCAGACTTAACTACCAGCGAAGAAGGCTTAGCCAAGTCTGCGCTTATAAAATTATCCACAAAATTTACTCCGTGTAGTCAACAAATGGCGATGAAACTATTTTTCCAGTTAACCCGATGCTGCTTTTCATGCCCAGTTGTTCTGCTGCAAGCCCACATCTTCAAACATTAGCGTTTATGTTGGGGCTGGAGAGATGGCACCGAGGATCCGATGTCCTCTTCTGGCCTCCTTGGGAACTTACATGCATCGCACGCGCACGCGCACACACACACACAGCTCAAAGGAAAGAAAAAGTTCACTATGTTTTTGTCCTTCTGGGTGTTTGTTTGGGTCCATATGATACTTGTTGGTTTCTGTGCTTTTGAATTTGTTCTACCTTCTTAAAAATTACTTTTAAAAATGTTTATTTATATGTATACATATCTGTACACGGAGCACAGCACTCACAGATGTCAGAAGAGGGCGTCAGATCCCCAGGACCGGGAGTTCAGGTGGTTTTGAGCCACTGACATGGGTCATGCGGATGGAACTCTGTCCTCTCGACCAGCAGGAGGCACTCTTAAGCCCTAGCCGGCTGTCCAGCCCCATCTATACTACCTTTAAAAACATTACTTTATAAAAGCAGTGCTTTTAGTAACAAGTGCTGAATATTGATTTTCAAATATGTGCAATAATTTTTTTAAGATTTATGTATTATTATGTATACAGTGTTCTGCCTGCATGCACACCTGCACGCCAGAGAGGGCATCAGATCTCATTATAGATGGTTGTGAGCCACCATGTGGTTGCTGGGAATTGAACTCAGGACCTTTGGAAGAGCAGGCAGCACTCTTAACCACTGAGCCATCTCTCCAGCCCTATGTGCAATATTTTTAGTATGCAGAACAAATCGTTTCTAGGGTGTGTCTTACCTTATAGAGGCATGTAATAAAATGCAACACAAACATGTTTATTATAAACTTAAAAATTTTCATTCTTAAGTATACTTTTGTGCACTTTCACAAGCAATCTGAAAATACTTTATGTAAAGTCTGTTTACATGCTCCCAGTGACCACTGGGTTTGGAGATGCCATTTCTTATTGATGCCACATTCTTTCCTGCTGAAAAATATGTATTTATAAAAAGCTGTATGTTGCTCTGAGTTTGGACCTGATAAATTGTGCATGGTTCACTCAGCACATCCTTTTAAGTGTTAAGCACCGCTTTGAAAACATGGCATGTTGACCCTCTTTCTATCTAGAGATACAATTAAAAATAATGGCCTAAATATTCAAGCAGTGGGGGAATTTGGAGCCTGACTCCAGTGCTGTCCGTTTGACCTCTTCTGTGGCTGGCAGGGGTGCAGTTTGTCTTAAATGGATGGCGTGTTTAAGATCTGAAGTCATGTCATTTCCCCCTGACAATTATTAAGATAAAGATAGAAAGTTTTATAAAGAGAGGTTTCCGGCTGAGCGACTGTCCACCAATCAATACCACCCAGTCTCCCAAAATGCAAATATGCTTGAGGCCCATCTTCAGGGACTGTGCCTAGATAAGCTTTGCATAAACAAGGTTTTTTATTTTTGTTTTTGTTTTTGTTTTTTTTTTTTATTAAGCATACAGTCCATGAGGGAAAAATGTTCTGCAGTTCTTCAGAGCGCTCTGGGAGTTTGAGATGAGGCAGACACAGTGTACTAACTTGTTAGAAGAGAGGACTTTCAATGTTTCCCTGTAAAGATACCATACATGTTTAAAAAGAATCATGCTAAACCCCTCACATGCTTATCGCTCACTGTAAATGTGAACTGAAATGTCATAGTATACTTTGTAAATATGTAAAATTATACATTGATTTAAAAAAGGAAGGAAGAAAAGAAAGAAAGAAAGAAAGAAAGAAAGGAAGAAAGAAAGAAAGAAAGAAAGAAAGAAAACCAAGCATGCTGGGTCATGTCTTAATCCCAACACTTGAAAGTGGAGACAGGAGGATCGGTTTAAGGGCATCCTTACCTAAATAGTGAAGTGAGGGCCCACCTGAATTACACGAGACAGGACAAATTGCCCAGGGGTTTGAGTGCCCTAGAAACCTGGGTCATTCTGATTAAACATCCTCCGTCACCCAAGGCTCTCAGAGCGTTCACCATTTGTTTAATGCAAGCATTTTATATTCTCACATCTTGCCTAAGTCCACCATTAACTAAATGGATTTTTCTTTTCTTTCCGATTATTTGGATAAGGGGTAGATCCATACCAGCATACATGTACCTAGTTTATGTAACTATATAACTCTAAAAATTACTATAGTGGTTTCTTAAAAAATACAATTGCTTGATGAAAAAGAATGAGTAAGTAACACCTGTTGCTTGCTGAGAAGTAGTTATGGCCTTTAATTAGAGCAGCACACAACTGGGGTAACCTCAACATTAAGGGGTGTCTTGTGCAGAAGTGGAGTGGCTTCTAGCATCCCTGGGCTCGGCTCAGGCTGGCTCAGATGGCTTGGCATTTATCCTCTGTCTCTGCCTTTCCATGCCAGAACTACAGGCTTGAGCCACCAAGTCTGGCAACCTGAGCTTCATTAACATATTGGTGCTTTCCTTCACCTCCTTCATCCCTCTTCTGGTTTCCTCATCTTCCTCTCTTTTCATGCTAATATATTCTTTTTGAGTGGTCCTAAAATTTGATCCCATGGTCAAAGAAACCATTTTTCCCAACTGTCTGTATTCACTATTTGAAGAGACAAAGACTGAACGCCACAAAGTCCTGGATGTTCTATAGCAGCCTTGCCTTTCTCTCATCAGCCTTTGTTAGCAGTGAAGGGTATACCACTCTGCCTTGCTTTCATCCCAGACACATGCTCTTCCAACATCAGAGAAGGTACGAGCTTTGCCAAAACTCCGTTCCTCCGCAAGATGGGCACCCTATTCTCCTGTAGGCTATGTGCTTTCTTCTGTTCATTGAGCCCATGCAGGCAGACTCCTCAAAGCCCTGCACACCTTCACATGTGGTGTTCTCCTCAAACTCTCCCATCTCTTAGTTCCTGCACAAGCGCATGTTTGCACTTGGTGTTTGGTTATGCACTTATATCATGGTTTAATAGTTTAAAAGTATAGGAAAAGGCACAGGCAGTGTCCTGCTTCCCAGAAAATATGAAGAGAGACTCATGTTGAGGCCTTGGAAGATCATGATTTTGTTGCTGAAAGATATTTATTTATTGAATGTCTTTAAGATAGCCTGGTAGGTAGCCTGGCTGGCCTTAAACTTGTGATCCTCCTGCCTCATCTCTCATAGTAGCTTCAATAACAGATGTGTTGCCCATGCCCGCCCTTAGGCTGATACTTAAGTTTCTTCTGAGGAACTGGATTTCTTTTTCAACCTTAGAGAATATGAATTATAATGGATTATTCTGGATCTGTTTTGTCTATAGGAAGAAATAGAAATGCAAAAGCATGTTTTGTTTTTCAAGAACTAGAAGGACACAGGTATTATTCAAGGTCAGGCGCCCTAACTTCAGGTGAATAGTCAGAGAGGCAGATAGTCGCCCTGCCTGCGTGGTTATTAGGTCACAGGGTGACTGCTCTCTGTTGCATCTGCTGAAGAAAAGCAACGGGGATCATTTGATAAGAAATATCCACTGGCTTAGTGAAAGAATGACCAGGAGATCAATGTGGCCTTTGGTTCTGAATGTGGTCACCACGGATGAGGGCATGGATAAGATGGGAGGGAGTGATGAAGCTAACCTAAGTAATTAATTATAAAATTATAAGGGATCTTTGAGGAGTCACTGCAATGCTAGTCTTTTGTCTCTCCCTTGCTGCTGGTCTACCCTGCAGGAACTGAAAAGAACAATAGATGGCTAAAGCTAATCTCATCTGCACTTCCATCTGATAGCCCGGAAGATTTAATTAAAGCTGGACTTCATTCAAAAGGGGGGGGGGGGTGCAATTGTAACTGGCATAATTAGGCTGTTTTCCCAGAGTGCGCAGGTCGCATTCCTCCCTTTGTTGTATTTTACCTTTAATATTCCTGATTGCATATTCATAACAAGCTATGGACTTTCTACTTCTCCATCAGGTGTTTCTTGTTGGTGCCAGGGAAGATCCCTAATGATATTCCAGCTCTAGAAACTTCCAGGACCTTTTCCTCCCTAATCTTTCTCATTTTAAAAAATCAAGTAGTAGATAAGAAATCTTTTTTTTTTTTTTTCAAAAAGCTTGTGTTACAAAGTTAAATAATGCATTCTGTTTATTTTTCTTTCACCAAAATAAAAAGTTAGTAACTCTGGATGTAACTTATTAGTCCTATTAGTGCCACAATGAGTAGTTACTACAAACAAATAAAAACCTTGGAGATGTATATGGCAGTTTGAGTTGTTTGATGGTATGGGGTAGGGTTGTTAAGAAAAATATTAGAATAACAATATGACTAGATCAAATGATAATGACTTTTAATTGCAGTGATCTTCACACATTCATGAAGCGGCAATTTTTGTGATGTGCCTGCATGGTGTTCTGTGTGAGTGGTCCTCTGTTGTTTGGGTGGGATTGTACCCCAGATCTATCAAGGTAATGGTTGGTTGTTTTCTCCTCTATTCCTAGGTGCCCCCCCCCAACCCCAAAGTCATCTTTATGGTAATTTCTTACTCAGGAGTTTTAGTTATTTAATTGGGAGTAAAACACATTTAAAAAGACAACACAAGTTCTGACAAGTGTTCCTCACATTCCCGGTTCTGTTTGACTCCCTCATTTGCAAAAGCAGTGATGTCATACCAGTGAGCTTGGGTGTTTAAAACTTTGTAAATCTGGCCTTTCTTTTTTGTTAGGAATATTTCTTATAAAACTGTAGTTATAAATGTTTGAAAAGAACATTAAGGGGTACATAGTAATTGGTCTTTTTAGTTTAAAATTGACTTAGAACTTGATTTTATAATGCTCCCTTGGATGTACTAAAACATGACAATTATTTCTTTAAAATGTATACATTTTTTAATATAGAATTAATGTAAAGAAATAAATGGAGGAAGACATTAGGATTTTTTTCCTCTTCATAGAGATTCTGTCCCTGAACATATCTGAAGTACGTAGGCCCCTCTTTCTCGACCTCACAGTGATGTTTCTTGGTCACGTCTTAAGGCCAATGTGGTATCAGCAGGATGGATGCAGTTTAATTTTTTCCCTCATCTTGGGCAGTTGCTGTCTTTGGAAACTTGGGTACTATTGTAAGGGCCAGACTAATGCCATGTTCTGTCTGTCCTGTAACTAACGCCATGTTCTGTATGTCCTGTAACTAATGCCATGTTCTGTATGTCCTGTAACTAGTGCCATGGTCGGTGTTTTCTGTGAGAATTTGTCCTCTAGGTGACCCTCCTCCCTGCACTCTGGCAATGACCACGTACTGCTGTAAGCTGCACCTGCCAGCAGTCCCCAGAAACTCCACCGGAGCAATTAGAAATAATCAGCTCCCTATGTTCCTCTGAGATGAAAAGAAACTTCCCCCTCAAGACTCAGCCTCCACTCAATCTGCCTGAAGGTCGACATTCCTGTGACCCACAATCCCGCTTACAGTTTTTCCTCTTTATAAACCCATTGCCCTTGAAACTCCAGTGTCACTCTCCTATCCTGTTGCACCAGGAAGGATGTGGTCTGAGCTTGAGCCCGTAATACAGGACCCTGTGTATGTTGCACTGGTATCGAGTCCTGGTGATCTTTTTCGGGGGTCTCACAATCTGTGCAATCTGGGTACTATACTATGTGTCTCCACTAACATGCTGGAGATGGAGGCCAAGGGGAGAGGCCTCCAAGGATGCAAAATTGGAGGGGTATCATGAAATAATACGAGCAATTGAAGCCACAGGCATCTCAACATCGTAGGTGGGAAAAAGACTTTCTGGAACCTTTCACCAGCCTGCCCTGCTGTTTACAGTCTCAGAATGAGCCCAGTGGACATCACACAGCGTGGAACTCAAACCCCTTCAGCTTGTAGAACCATGAGAAATAACACATCTTTGTTTTAAGTTTTCAGTTTCTTGTTATATGTAAAAATCCTGTAGAGTGTTTAATTCAGGCCCGTAGGAAGATTTCCTTTCTCACTTAAACTCATTACTATGTAGAAGCCAAAATGTAAATAGCTTTCATTCTACAAAAAGTTCAGTGTTTCCAAAGTATGTGAACACCTACATTAAAGTGCAAGCTTGGGACCCTTTCCATAGCCTCCCTTTCACCAGGTTGTCTTAGCTGTAATGAAGTTATTTGGTAGAAATCATCATTCTTTATGCTATTAGCTTGATCTATGTGTAGTGAAATGCTATGCAAATGTTTGCACTAACTGCTCAGAATGGTCACTAAAGAACTGATATTCTAAACTGGAAGAATAAAGCCAGGCCGTGACTTCAGCCCCTTAATGAAAATTTGACCTTATTTGATCTTCAAAAACAAACAAACTCCAGCTCCATACAACAACAATGACAACAACAAAAACTTCTGCTCTTAGAAATTATAATTGTGTTGAATCATTTCTCAAAGGGTGGAGGAGTCCTTAGGTGTGGGGTTGGCTGTGCATGGGTGTGGCGCGTTCAGCTGTGTGCACATTTCACTACTGAGTGTTCCTGGCACATCCGTGCCAGTGCTGTTGTATAATTAAACTGTAAACACATGTCATGTAAAGGCCACACATCTTAAATATACAAAAGCAAATGTTATGTGTATTTAAGATTCTACTCACTGAATACTGAAGTTCCCTAGAGCAATGAGGAGATTGTGTAAGTTATAATTAGTATTTCTATTATTTGGAGCAAGATTTTCTAGTGTTTTATTATTCTAAAAGAAATCTTACAGAGTTTTAAAACATGTCTCTATTTCTTGGGACACCCCACTCAGATATTTTTATCCCATTAATGAATAAGATTGATTACTCTAAATTGTATCTGTTGTTTGCTTCTTGACAGTTTTCACTATTCTGAAGGTTTGTGTGTGTGTGTGTGTGTGTGTGTGTGTGTGTGTGTGTGTATGTGTGTGTGTGTATGAGTGAGTATGTGAGTGAGTGTGTACGTGTATGTGTGTGTATGTGTGTGAGTGTGTGCATGTGTATGAGTGTGTGTGTATTGTATGTGAGTGAGAGAAAGAGAGAGAGATTGTGTGTGTGTGTGTGTGTGTGTGTGTGTGTGTACGCGTGCTCGCGTGTATGGTTTCTTGAACAGCAGAACCATTCTGGTAACCCAGGTCTCTACAGATCTTTGAAAGGTTCTTTGAATTTTCATTTGTTAAATGATATAATAGACTCAAACTGTTTTCTTTGAAACATGTGTCTGTAAAGTTCTGGAATGATTGTTAATTATCTGCACTCTACTTCAGGGCCTGGGTACCAAAAGGAAGCCGACTTGCTCTGCTTGAGTCTGTGTTAGGTGCTGACAGGACAGCTACACAAAAGGTTCTTGTTGGCTTGGGGGGCGGTTCATGTCCTCAGCCATGTAAACTTAGGTGTGGTGATGTGTGTCCCTGGGCTGCCCAGCTCCAATCAACTAGGATACAAACTAGAGTCATCTGGGAAGAAGGAATCCCAGTTGAGAAAATGTCTCCGTGGAAGTGTCTGTAGTTAAGGCTGAGGAACAAGCCAATTGACAGTGTTCCTCCGTGGACTCGGCCGCAGTCCTTGCCTCCAGGCTCCTGACAGGTTTTTACCTTGACCTCCTCCCATAATGGACTCTATTGTGGAACTATAAGCAAAGTAAATCCTTTCCTCACCAAGTTGTTTCTGCTCATGGTGTCTTATCAAAATAGAAACCCCAACATGACAGTCTCCTCTTCCCAACACTGAGACATAGGGGCCGGAGGACCCATGGGGCTCCATGGATCACTCTAGTCAGTAGATGAACTCCAGGGTCAGTGAGAAACCCTGCCTCAAAAAGTAAGGTGAAGAGCATCTGAGGAAGATTCTCAGTGTTGACATGTGCCTCTTGCAGCACACGCGCATGTGTGCACATGCACACACATATGCACACACACATGCCCCCTCATACACATGGGGGTGCATTTTTGTTAAAATGTTGTAATCATTTTTTGAGAACATTTTGAGGTTGGCCAGGTGAGATGTACAGTAATCAGGTGGCCCCAGCAAATCAACCACCTAGATTATCCGGAGGCTACTGGTCTGTGTGTTCAGCAGTTGAGCATTGTCTAGTAGCTAAACAGCCCTAAGACGCAGCCTCTCACCCAGTGATAAATATTTTCCTTCTTTTTAAAAAAAAATTTCCCCTTTTTTTCAGTTATCCAAGACAGGATTTCTCTATATTATCTTGGCTGTCCTGGACTTGCTTTGTTGACTAGCCTGGCCTCGAACTCACAGAGATCTGCCTGCCTCAGCCTCCCAAGTGCTGGGATTACAGGTGTGTGTCACCATGCCCACTGAAAAATATTTTTTATCAGAGGGTTTCCTACCTAGGGAGTCCCTGAAAAAGCCTTCTGATTCAAACTCTTAGGCACATATCCTCCTATCCTAGAATAAGGTTCAGAACATCATGAAATTCTCAAAGCGCATTATTAAAGTAACTGACTTTCTGCTCAAAGCAGCTGTCAAATTCTCTATCTCAAATGTCTTTATTCTAATAATTAAGAAAAACTGAAATGTTATGGTGGTTTGAATAATAATGACCCTCTTCTCACCCTAGGCTCATATGCTTGGCCATCAGGTGGTAAAACTGTTTGGGAAGGATTAGGAGTTGTTGGCCCTGTGTGATGAGGTCTGTCACTGGGGCAGGCTTTGAGGTTTCAAAAGCCCACCCTGTTTGTAGTGATCTCCCTCTGGGTCCTGCTTGCCTGGAGTTGTGAGCTCTCGGCTGTTTCTGCTACCACCTTCGCTCTGTCATCATAGACTCCAGCTCTCTGCAACCACAGCCCAGTTAAGTCCTTCCCCCCTAAGTTCACCCTGGTGATTTATCACAACAACGGAAAACTAAGGCAGACATAGAGAAGGTCTTTGCACTTAAATGTCCCTGACAGTGTCACAGTTGTCACTGTTTGAGTGTTATTCACTAAATTAGTGAAGATGATTGGGGGTGGTAGAAATGTATGACTCTATAGCATGCCTCTTCTAGCTAGCATTAGGATGGAGATGCAAAGCTCTTGGTTTGGTCTTCCTGGAGATTTTGTTTCATTGAAAGTATTTTTATCACTGATTTGTGGCTCAAAGGTCATCAAAAAAAGAAGCCTCATGTTTGTATTGGAGCTGACGTCATAGCTTCACCTCTTCTTGAGCTACCGCTAAGGGCAACTCCAGATATTCACTCTTTAGCCTCTGTTTTGGAGACAAGCTTCACCAAGGACCGGATTCCTGTTGTGGGTACCGTAGGACCTGTAAGCCACCCACCACGCTGCCACCCTCCACTTGGGTACAAGAGTACCTGTAAGCCACACACCCGCTGCCACTCTCTGCTTGGGTACAATAGGACCTATAAGCTGCACACCCCGCTGCTACCCTCTGCTTGGGTACAGTAGGACCTATAAGCCCCACACCCACTGCCATCCTCTGCCGCCTTTAATATGTGTCTCATTGCTCTCATTTGTTTAGCGTGACTTCTTTCCTAGACCTTAGTGTTCAGAGGAGTGCTGCCAACTGTTGGCTGCTGTGAGTCCCACTTGAGTGATGCTGACAGCAAGTGCAGAAGTTCTCAGCCAGGCAACTTAGCACAGAAGTTGCCCTTTGGTCCCTGAACACTGTTTCCCCTCAATGGTATTTGAGTGGAGTTTTTGGGAAGAGAAGCCTGGGTACAGCTCTTTGGTGAGAGATGAAGACACTTAAGGATCCCACCACTTCATGTTCCTCTCCTGGTTCAAAACCCAGAGAGACTGCCCACCAAGGCACTGATTAACTGTGACCAAGGCACTCGAAAGCGATGGATTGAGAAACTGAGATCAACACCTGACACCTAGGGTAACACTTTGAAGCTCTTTGTGTGACAGTTTTCCACATAGCACATGACTGGAAGAAAGCCACAGCCTGTTTCTGCCCTCCTCACTCACTATGTGCATGTGTGGAGACTCTGGGAGACAGGGATCCCATAGGATTGCCAAAGGCCGAGGTCTCTGCCATGCAGGTAAGGTCATGGTTTGGCTAGAGATATCTGAAAACTTGCTGTGCTCATTTGTTCTTTTTACACATTTTTCTTCAAAGCTGATCTTTTGTTTACACAGATACACTTTCATTTACATCACCATTTCTTCTCTTTCTTAAGATAATAACCTTGTCTTCTTAAGATCATACTATTTACCTATAAGATTTTGTTTCTAAACTCGAATAAAATACTCATAATATTATATATATCATATAGTATATAATATTAAATTATTATTGTTGTTTGGGATTTAGTCTTCATTTATTCATTTATCTTTCATTTTACATCCCAATCACAACCCTACTCCCTACTTTCTTCTCAGTCTTATCCTTCTACTTACTTCTCCCATACCCCCTTACCACTACCCCTCCCCCTGGGTACCAACCCAGCCCAGCACCCTGGCACATCAATTGCATCAGGACAAAGTGCCTCCTCTTCCACTGAGGCAAGACAAGCAGCTCTGTTAAGGAAACAGGATCCAGACAGAGGCAGAAGAGTCCAAGTCAGAGACAGCCCCACTCCAATTGTTAGGGGGACAACATTAGGACAGAGCAGGCCATCAGCTTCATATGTGCAGGAGGCCTAGGACCAATTCATACATGTTCTTTGGTTGGTGGTCAGTCTCTGTGAGGCCCCTTGTGTCCAGGTTAGTTGACTTTGTAGGTCTTCTTGTGGTGCTCTTGACCGCTCCAGCTCCCTCAATTTCTCCCCTTACTCTTCCCTGAGTTCTCCCTAAATGTTTAGCTGTGGGTCTCTGCATCTGTTTCCATCAGCTGCTGGATGAAGCATCTCAGATGATAGCTACTTCTTTTGGTTCTAGACTTTTAAATATGCTTTTAAATTTCTAGCATGAGAACTCTCCAATTTCTTTATGAAGGTACTTAGTAGTATGAACTTTTCCCTTAGCACTGCTTTCACTGTGTCACATAAGTTTGGGTATGCTGTGCTTGCTGTGCTTTCATTTTCATAGAATTCTAGAAAAATTTTAATTTTTTCTCTATTTCTTCCCTGACCCAGAAGTCATTGCATAGAGTGTCGTTCAGGTTCCATGAGTTTGTAGGTTCTCTCTCTCTCTCTCTCTCTCTCTCTCTCTCTCTCTCTCTCTCTCTCTCTCTCTCTCTGTTAAAATCCAGCTTTAATCCATTAATCCATGGTGGTATGATAAGATACAAGGTGTTATTTCAATTTTCTTGTATCTGTTGAGGCTTGCTTTGTTATTGAGTATATGGTCAATTTTGGACAAGGTTCAAAGAGGTGTTAAGAAGAAGCCATATTCTTTTGTGTTGCAGTTAAATGTTTTGTAGATATCTGTTAGGTCCATTTGATTCATGACACTTGTTAGTTTCATTGCTTTTCTGTTTAGTTTCTGTCTTGATGATTTGTCCATTGGTGAGAGTGGGGATTTGAAGTCTTCCACTATTAATATGTAGAGTTTGAGGTGGGATTTAAGTTTTAGTAATGTTTCTTTTACTGATGAGGATGCCCTTGCTTTTGGGTCATAGATGTTCAGAATTGAGATGCCATCTTGGTGGAATTATTTTCTTTGATGAACATGAATTATCCTTTCCCATCTCTTTTGATTAATTTTGGTTGAAAGTCTATTTTATTAGACACTAGAATGGCTGCTCCAGCTTGCTACTTGGGTCCATTTGCTTGGAAAACCTTTTTCCAGTCCTTTACTCTGAGATAATATCTATCTTTCTTATTGAGGTGTATTACTTGTACTCAGCAGAATGATAGATCCTGTTTTTGCATCCATCCTCTTAGCCTATGTCTTTTTATTGGGAAATTGAATCCATTTGGTGTTGATAGATATTAATGACCAATGATTTTTACTTCCTGTTATTTTCATGTTGTGGGTGGTAGAATATGTGTGTACTTCCCTGATTTTCTTTTTGCTGATGTGGGGTTACTTATTTCCTGTGCTTTCCTGGCTGTAGTTAGTCTCCTTCGGTTGGAGTTCTCCTTCTATTATTTTCTATAGGGATGGGTTTTTGGGTAGACACTGTTTAAATTTATTTTTGTTGTGGAATATCTTGTTTTCTCCATCTGCAGTGATTAAAAGTTTTGCTGGGTATAATACTTGGAGCTGACATCTGTGGTCTCTTAGAGGCTGTAAGACATCTGCACAGGATCTTCTTACTTTTACAGTCTAATAGGTCTGCCTGTATGTGTGACTTGTCCCTTTTTTCTTGCAGCTTCTAATATTCTTTCTTTGTTGTGTAGATTCATTGTTTTGATTTATATATACTAGGAGAATTTTCTTTTTTGGTCTGATCTATTTGGTGTCTTGTAAGTCTCTTGTATATTTGTAGGCATCTCTTTCTTTAGATGGGGAGTGTTTTCTTCTATGATTTTATGGAAAATATTTTCTGGGCCTTAGGGCTGGGAGTCTTCTTTTTCTTCTATTCCTATTAGTCTTAGGTTTGGTCTTTTCATAGCATGCTGGATTTCCTGGATATTTTGTGTCAGGAACGTTACCGATTTAACATTGTCTTGTCTTTGACCAATGGATCTAATTTTTCAATTGAATCTTCTACACCCAAGATTCTCTCTTTCATCTCTTGGTGGTGCTTATGTCTTTTCCCTCCTCTCTTCTCTAGGTTTTCCATATCCAGGATTCCCTCAGTTTGTGTTTTCTTTATTGCTTCTATGTTGAGTTTCAGGTTTTGGACAGTTTTACTCATTTTGTTCACCTGTTTGATTGAAGTTTCCTGTATCTCTTTAAGGGATTTATTCATATCCTCTTTTAAGGCCACTATCATTTTTATAAGGTTGGACTTAGGTTGTCTTCTTCTGCTTCAGCTGTGTCAGATGTCCAGGAATCGTCGTAGTAGGATAATGGGGTTCTGATGATGTCATATTGCCCTGGCTTTTGTTGATTGTGTTCTTACACTGATCTTTAGCCATCTGGTTGACCCTGTTCTTGGATGGATGCTCCTGATGCTGATATGACTCCTCTGGGAGGCAGGTAGAGCCTTTGTCTGGTAGTAGAGCTCAGGGAAGAGCAGGCTGCTCCCTTCTGCCAGCTGGGTGTTCCTGGGGACCCACAGGCCTGAATGTGCCTTTGTGTCACCAGATGTACCTGGAGATAGTAGAAAGGCTGGGTGGGCTCTAACCTGGCTGTTCCTGGGGACCCACAGGCCTGGATCATCCTAGGACTGGTAGGCCTCCCCCAGAGAGGACATTATAGAGCTGGAGGGGTGGGAGTAGCTTATGGCATACCTCTTCTGGCTGTGTGCCCCCAAAGCCATGCTTTTAATTAAATATCAGGATTAGTTAAAAATATAAAGCAACAGGGATGCCAGTAGATGCTAAAACATATTCAGAAAATTCAAGCCTATTATTTTAAAAGTATTAAAGACATCTGACCAATGTGATATCATATAGGAAGCCATTTTTCTCGTCTTAAAGCATTTCTCTGACATAACGCCCCAGTAGAGATCGCTGCTGGAAACGTATTTGTGGATGTGAAGCTTGAAGCTCCCTCTTCTTTTCCATGTGCCACTGTTCATGTCAAAAGTCCAAACTGCACCACTTTTAAAATTTGGTGAAGAAAATATTCCGCAAAAATACTTCTAATTACTGAAATGGTTTTTAAAAACCGACTTCCTACTCTTCATGGGAAAACTGACTATTTATGGGTCTTAAACAACACCAGAAGCTTTGGGGTTAATTTACTGGTTGTTTATATGAGAAAAAATATTTATATGCAGTAATGGAAATTTTGACAGACTACAATATGGTATTTTGGGAATAGACAACATCCTCTTACACTAATATAAGTATTTAGTAGAGACTTTCCCAACAATAATGTCTATAATAAGTCATATATGAACGAAACCAAGTTTTAAGACATCTTCCTGTAAGAAAGATGCTTCTTTGATATGAAGCTGCAATTACCTTTGCTGTTGATTTTTATGCTCAAATCTTTGTGGCTGAGCTGGACAAATGATTCATAGAATCGTGCTTATAGCTATTCTAACTACACTGTGCACACAGTGAGGACCAAGTGGATGTGTTATCAGAGGAGGGCCTGGGCTGTGTGCACTGCGGACGGAGAATCCTGCCTTAGAAGGCTAATATACGCTGTAACACGGGTGGTTAAAATCAAGGCCTATGCCTAGAATAATGCTTTAAATTTCTTTACTCAGCATTGTACCGTGTAATGCTTGACGAGAAGCAAGCATAGCCTGTCTCTATATTACTGATGTGGATTCTGTTTAAGGAACAGACATCTTTTTTTTTTTTTTGAACAGTTCCTGAAGTTAGGTGAGACATATTTCCATCACATATTTGGCAGCATGATGAGGCTCGTTCATTACCAACAGTAATTTCTATAGACAAAAAGCTAATCCCATTTGTGTGTCATGTGACTGCAGCCCTGAGTTCAGAAATATCAGTGTAGAGAGATGTAAAAATAGCTACGATGAAGTAAGTGTGCCTTCTGACAATAGTTGTGATTCCTGCTGTTCAAACTCAGCGCAGATATCCCATCCTAGACACACAACATTTCTTATATGGCGTGATGTCAGGGAGCATGATGGCCACAGCCATAATCCCAGGAATCAGTTAGCCTGACTGAACTGGGTGATCCTGCCTCATGCTCTCCCCATAAATAACAATGACAACTTAACAAACCAGTCTTAAATTCACTAGTCGAATAGTTGTGAACTTCTGGAGGAGTTAATTAGCCGTGCTTCTGTCTTGTGGTGGATTTGTGCATCTCTCACAACGCTGGAGTCTCGTGTCTATGGGAGGCCCTCCTAACATCCTCTGGAGGCCACATGAGTCCAGGCTCCACACTGGGGGTCTGGGATTGGGGCTTGAGACTATTTCCTGTAGTTATTGAGTCACCCTGGCTTTGTTTTATCTTCACTGTCACTTCCTTCTTGGTTATTGGCTCTTTCCACTTTCCTTGGGACACCATAGATGTTTATTCTGAACTAAAACACCCCCCACACCCCCACACACACCCTCCCTCGCCCTGGAGGGAGAAGGGAAACACATATGGTTTAGGGAATGAATGAAGTACATGAGGTTACAGATTCACAAGGGCGCTCCCCAAAGCACATCCAGTCTGTGACTGTGGGGAGAGGGGAGTCTCTGGTACATCTTCCTGCAAGGTGAACAGGGTGCCCGGGATTGCAGTTTTTATAAGTTGTCATCACTTTTGATCATCTAGCTCTCTGAGTCACATGTGCTCCTGTAAGAAATCCAAATAAGCTCATTGGCTGACCAAGCTTTGTCCCTACTGCCATGTTTGTGGTGAGTATATGTCACTTTGTTCCCGTCCTTGCTAGAGGAATATCTCAACGAGGATCCTGCTAAGTTACTGCCGCACTCATAAATCTTTCCTTAAAAATTCCATGATAATTCCTTGCCTTTGCTTAGACTAATATCATCTTGAAAGAAATAAAATCTTATAATGAATAAAATATAAACCCATTTTGTTTATGTAGTGTGGCTTGAGAAAATGTTGGGTGGGGCCACTGAAACAAGCATTGGGTGGGGCCACTGAAACAAGCAAAGGTTATTTGTTGCAGAAAAATGCATCTGTAGGAAAAAATGATGATTTGCTATGTTGGCTCTTTAAGGAAGTGCAGCCGCAATTTCAGTAAGATGGGGGCATGCTGTTTAATTTTGTACTTGGCAGGAAAGACTGAATCTCAGTCTGGTTATCTGATATAAGCTATTGCAATATCCATTAAAAAGTCATTCTGCTAATGAGAAGAAACGAGAAAACGCTCCTTCGTTTACAAATGATGAAATGCTTGTGATTATCTCATTAGCAAGGACTCCAAGCAGTTTTTATTTTGGGTTCTTTTAAAAAAAAAAAAAGAGCTAATTTAAGATCAGCCTCCCTTGGACATGTGTGAAAATTCTGCAAAAGGAATGCTTTTATTGTCTTAATGGTGGTAATTAATCAATCAATTTAAGGTTCTCAATTCAAACTGGATTTTTTACAATGGAACTGTTGAAAATTATTATAATTGAAACACCTAGATGTAACTGGCATCAATATTAACTTACAGCACAGTTTTATTAGTGACCACTTTTTAGTAGTAATAACAAAAAAAGTGAAAAAGAACCCCTGTGAGCTCTTATTTCCTGTTATGAGTTTAGTTTTATATCCTATTAACATGAGCTGATGGTCACTGTTGCACAGTTAAATGGTCTTTATTTTTCTCCTACCTAATTTAAGACACTAGACGTTTGATATTGAGAGTTTGGGGTTAAAAATGTGGTGATCTAAGGTTATGCCAAGGTGCTAAGGAAGTGATAGCATCTACATCTCATTTAAATTCCAACGTTTACATTTTAACTTCACTTGTGATGTTCTTCGCTGTATACCTAGAGATACAACAAAGAGAAAAGCATGTCACTCTAAATGCCACATAATTATCACCTCCAGCAATGTTCCTGAAAGAAGAAAGAATGGCATGTGAATTGACTGCTGCTTATTTTGCCTTCTAGTTGTTGCACACAATGGTGAAAATCTTACTATAGTTATGAAGGCATTGTCATGTAAATCTAAGTTTATGTCAATTCTAAGTCAGGTTTATAAAAGAAGGCCATGGGTCTTAAAATTGTATATATGAGCCTGTAATGTTATAATTACATGGTATTCACTTGGCACTTATTACATCA